>NW_026863657.1:0-360406 GCF_026571515.1 Ruditapes philippinarum | reverse complement strand
ACATCAAAGACAAAGGAAAGAAAAATGAATAAATTATTAAAGAAGACATCATAATAAATTATTACAAGGCTTGTATTCTTTTTTATGAATTTTTCATTATTCTACGATAAAGAATTTTAAAATGTGAATCATTATCAATTCTTTGATGTATTGTTTTTTAGACAATGTTTGAAGTTTAGATTAGTTTTAATGATTTTATTTTTTCCCTGCAGGAGAAATACAGAATATTATATGAGACACCATGCTTCAATGCAAGAGAATATTTTTCGTAAAACACTTCTGCCTTGTTACAATATTAGTTCCATAATAACTTGTTTTCTCCCTGTTTATTTCATATTTAAATCAAATGTACTGATCAATAAGAGTTAAAACAGAATTGTCGAATTAAACACTTATATCATCTTACCTTTGTTAGAAGTGAGGAGTAAATATTTTGCCACCAAATTTGTCCAATTAAGTGTAAAGTACATTTTAAAAATAAAACACGATTTGCGTCATATTTTTCTATCCTCTTTTCCTTGTATTTTTTAAAATGTGTAAATGTATTCTATATCATTTTTTCTAAATACTGCTGTAGCTTATTGCTCTTTTTTTGTAGTATTTGTAGTGTTCTGTTGTTTTGTTACCATTTCATAAAAAATTTATAACTGAAAATTTTGATTTATTTATATTTTATATTGTGTACTTTGTTTAAGTATACAGTCTGATCTGCTGTGTTATGTGTGTCTGTCCAACATGGTTGTGCATCCTTTGACAAAATAACAACACTGTCACATAAATATTATTACTGATTTGCTAATATAATTATGGAATGATTAAACATAATATATTTTCAATTGTTTCAAAATTATTCAACCACTTTTAATTTTCCTTCCAGTCTTGACTAGACTGTGTACTGTTTTCCTTCCAGAACATTAATTTTGTTTGTGAAGAAATATTTACATTTTTGTAACGCTAAACAATTTTGACCTACAGAATTTTTTTTTGCATTTTGATTCCCCAGCGGCAGTTTCTGAAGCTTTAATTGGCAAGAAATCATGATATGACATTAACCTTTTCTCTCCATGGTCAGTTAGTCAGTGACTTTATCAATTTTGACAGGGACCTTGTGCTAATGTTTATATTTCATTAATTCAACATTCTAAAAATGGGCAAAATTAAAAGCAACAAAATCTGTGTGAAGGGCTGTTATAAATTATTTTTTGGGGTTTACCTACATCCCCCCTAGCTTTTGGGTTGGACAATAAAAAGAATTTACCCCGATTGTAAAGCTAAACCCAAAAATTCTTTTTTAAAATTTAAATTTTTCTGCATAAAAATTTAAAAAGTCTTTTTATTCACTTTTTTTTTCCCCTTCTTTTTTATATCGGTTAAAGATCTCCCCAAAATTTCAATTATTTACACTTCTTAGCTACCCTAGATAAATAAAAGGGCCCCCAAAAAATATAAACTAAAATAAATGTCAATTACAATGAACCCAAAAAGGAAAACCAAAAAATTAAAATCAATGATCAAAAAGAATTTTGTCAAAATGGCAGAAAAAGTCCCCGTCATTTAAAAAAAGAATATCTGTAATTTTTTGATAGGAAAATATCTAAAAAGGACAGAAGTCATGCATAGACAGTGTGAGTAAATCATGGCTGGAGGGCTAGCTTGCAGGAATTTTTCTACTTTTTGTTGTATTTTTTTGTTGCATATTACATCAAACTAACACTGTATAGGTCATATGACAACTTTCCAGCCTAATTGGTAGAGGAAAACCTTAGGTGGCCCCCTCTGTACAATCATTATTTCAGGCACAAACGAGCACCTAAGAACCACCGACATTCTGTATGCTAACTGGATAGCTTTCTCAACTGTAGAATCTGATGATGTTTGCATGGTTCAAACCTACAGCTGTGAGAGGCAAGTGGTTTGAAGTCAACGACTTAAATAACTTAGCCACAGATTTTTTGGTAAGGACCACACCAATTGTGGTGATGATGTATGTTTAATACCCTTGAAAATCTCTGTTAAGTTTAGTCTGTTCATAAGAGACATTGAAAGTGTAACATTTCTCAGGGCCCCTAACACTGTTTAAAGCATAAGGCAATCCTCAACACTTAAACACTTAGGGCCACAACACCAAATAATTCAAAGTAATTGATACCAGGGGACTGGTTCAAGAAAGTAATATTGCTCCACCTGGTTCAAGAAGATAAACTTAGAAAACTTAGTGACTAAAGCTTAGACATGTTTATATAATTCTGTAGGTACTGTTATTACAAATTGTTCTAATTCAAGTTAATAATGAAGATTACACTGTAGAAGAGATTCTTTCTCTCCCATGTTGACACTCACAGTGAGATGGCTCTTTAGCATATACAATTAATTTATACATAATTGACCAAAATGATACCAATTAACCAATAAAAATAACTTTCATTCCTGAGATGGTTAGTCTTCTCTATGCAACAGTATTCATCTATCTTAAATACCACACAAAACATTCATAAATTGCACACAGATGTCACAGTTCAGAACTGTTCCGTATTGAGGGTAGAAGATGTGTAAGCGGCCAGAAAGCTCAGTCGGTAGAGCTGCGGTACAGTATTCCGAGGGCCCCAGGTTCAAGTCCCAGTCAGACTGCACATTCTTCTTACTGTGACAAAAATATTTAAAGTTGTAGATAAAAGAGAAAATGTCTTTATTTAAAACTTAGGTACTAAAATTTAATAACATAATTATAACATGTTATTGCTAAAACTTTGTTATTGAAAATACTGTGCACACAGTAATGTTTTTTTGTTTCTTTTTTTTTTTTTTTTTTTACAATGCTAAAATTTAGTCAAATGTACAGAAAAAAGTCCAATCCATTACCTGCTTAAGCTAGACTTTTGGTATCTCATTAATTTCAATCTAAATAATAATTTAATTTCCCAGTAAATCTGAATTAATGCATACTATTGATACCGTCTGCATTAAAAATAATACCCAACAACCAATATTACAGCAAACATTATCAAATTTGCACAATGTATAGTATCTCTCTACAATTCAATTAGTGCAATATTGCACTGTTACAATACAATTATTATCCAATCAGAATGATTGGTGAGGCTGCATCAAGTTCATTATGTATCAGCATTGTTCAATGATTAGTTTCAGACTGTAAATTTAAAACCTCTGATTCACCACAATATCCTGAATGATGTCTTTATTGTACTTTGGGTTAATTAGCTATACTTTTGTCTAGAATCTGGTCCCAAGTTGCTCACCTGAATGAATGTTAAAACTGGAAAACTGGTGAATAAAAAGAGAGTATTCATGGTGTTACTTCATTATAGGTTTATAGTTTCTAATATTGTCTCTTGCAGTCCCTGCAAGGGCTAATCAAAATAATTTGAACAATCCTAAAGAAAATTAAAAAAATAACAAAAGAATTAGCGACAGATCAAATTGTAAGTTTTTCTGATGTTGTGAGTATTCATGTTGCATTCCTGAAAACTGATCTTCATCATCATCATCAACATCATCATCACCATCATCAACAACATCATCAACATCATCATCATCATTTTCATCATCATCACAATTACTGTGATTTCGGTCAGTAAAATAATCACAATTAAGTACTTAAACAAACATAACGACAAAATTGTAATGCACATAAAATAGAACAATAAACTTTTCCAATTGAAAACTAGAAATTTACCTTCTTAAAAATCTCTTTAGCCTAGAATGGCACGCTTCGGAACAATAAATCTTGCAGAAAGTTATCAAATAGAATATAAATTTATGTTCAGTCATAGAAACTCTTTATCCCATTTTTATAATGTGTAACAGTTCATTGAAACTGAAAATAACATAAAAGACGCTTTCACAAATAAATAATAGTCTTTCTAGCTAAAATGAGTTTCATAATTTATTCAACTTCAAAATATTGATTCAGTTAACATACCTGTAATTTGACACTTCTACCTCCAATAACCAGGTCGCTTTACATCAAATCCAGTTGTAACTTGTAACAATGTTGTCTTTTATTCCAGATTTCCTTAGAATTATAAAATCCAACTTGCTATCTGAAATTAAAGATACAACTTTTTTTTATTCCTTGTGATAGCTTAAAACTGTTGTCATTTACTTCCTCTCACAAAGTCCCATTCTTATATCAAAACAAAATCTGTCTTATTCCACTCATAACTTTCATTGTATTCATTAAACAGTGATACTAATTATGTCATTATTCATTTTGTATTCCACTTAAAAGTTTGTCTCCAGTGCCACACACTATGGACAACCCAATAATATTGTACACCCGAAGACTCTCTCAAGTAATACTTGGCCAGAGTGAAGTTTGGTTTAATTCTAAAATCAATAAAAACATGATCAATGACTGGGCCTATCTTGATAAGCATCTTCAAAAGCAGATGGTTCACCTCTAACATCAAAATATATAAAGAAGAAAACTGAGTCAATCAATAAACCATTTAACTTTCATGATATCTTTTTACACTCAATTAACTGATAAGGTGGTTGAATTATGATGGTCATTGTTATAATGGTCAGTGAAGAAGAAACACAATGGTCATTTAATAACTTTTTGCTTTCAGACCATTAATAAAGTGTTCAACATCATAACCAGTTTAGACCATTAATATAGTGTTCAACATTATTACCAGTTTATCAGAATACTGTTCAACACAGTTGCAGTCAATATTTATTTGTCATCTTAAGTCCAGGTAGCTAATTATCATATTATATTTTATCTCATTTATCTAATTAATTTGTAATTTTCTTTGTTTATTTTAATTGTTATGTTACTTTTAGTGCTTCTTTTTTTACACTTGGAAAATATATGAAACTTGTATTTTATTACTTCATAAATACCGTAGAATTTCTAAAATCCACACTAATACTAATTATGTAACCATTAAGCCAAAACAAGATACCGGTAGATCTTTAGGGGAGGACCCTATGTAATGTTGGGGTAGCTTTTGGTCCAACCCTTTTGTATGTGCTTAAGATAATGATGTAAAATTGTGTAAAATTATCATAAACAAAATACAAACAAAAAATTATCAAACTAAATATCTGAGCATCTATATTCTAATACAGCGCATTTATGTTGAATTTTACTCAAACCTTAGAACCAAGCGAGCATGGAGGGTACCTTATATTTACCAATGACACCAAGAAACAAGCGCAATCAAACCATTAACCTGCAACATTTTTGATTGTTTTTTAGGGATTCCATTTTTCTTTATTTTTTTGTAATTCATTTTTAAGAATCTTCATTAAATCAAATTATGTAATATTCGCTGTAGTTTAAAAAAAATTAATTTCTGAAAAAAATCTATGTATAATTAAAATCAAAGAACTAAAAATCATATGAATATTAAAAACCAATTAATTTACACAGGGAAATTTGTTTAATCATACATTGATTAAAAATTAAGAACTATATTAAATTTTGTACCTTAATTAAATTCCTACTGATTAATTGATTCTTCAACTGCATGCAACTAATTTTTTGTATAAATAAAAATATTGAACAATTTATAATAATGTTTACTTCTTCTCAAACTAAAGGCTTTTATTTCATAGAAAAAAATAAACACAAGATAATTATTAACACAAGCAAAATTAACAGCTGCCATGAGTTGACAGATTATAAAATAGAAAATTGAATCTATAATTTAACAAAACTTCTGCTAAACACTTAACCTGCAAATTTGAGCATTGGATTATCTGGTCCTATTTTAATATAGAACAATACAGATACAAAAATTGAGCTACCAACACTGTATAGAACATGGTGCAAATGTCTTCCTTTGAACTGCTTTTCAGGCAAACAAGTCTGGTCAACAAAGGTGTATAGAATCATTTCAAAAGATTTTCAAAAACAAGACATGCCCATAGCCTGCTCTCTTAATTCAAACCTGAACTTATAAGTCTCTGATCAAGGAGAAAGATGTCAACATAGGTGAGATGTGGCAACACATCCTCTTTATACCCGAGGCAAAATCTTCACATTGCATCATCTTAGGTGACCTTGACCTCTGACCCGGTAACGTGTTTCACTATGGAGAACATTTGTCCAAATTTATATCAAAATCCCGCCATGCATGTAGAAGTTTTGCTCCGGACACAGGTTTTGGGCTGACCTCCCAAGCGTGACCTTAACCTTTTAAACAGCCGACCAGTGTCTTGTGTGTGACACCGCCCTATCATGGTGAATATTTGTATAAAACTATTTTGTAATCCTTAAAAGAATGAGCAAGATATAGACAGGACAAATCTAGACAGATGCACAGACTGACGGACACACATACACCAACTGAGTTATATTAAAATCCCTCCGCGCATGTGGAATTTACCCTACGGACACGGGTTCTGTGCTGACCCCAAAATGTGACCTTGACCTTTGAGCAGCAGATCTGGTTTTGTGTGCGACACACCATCCCATCATGGTGAACATTTGTACCAAATTATTTTGTAATCTTTCATAGACTAGACAAATCAGGAGAGATGCACATATACAGAAAATATGCCAAAAGTGCTGGCAAAGTGGAGCTCACTGCAAGCAGGCTTAACAAAAACAGAAGATCAATAATTATTCACCCTTTGCCTATTGAAACAACTGCAACCAGTTCAAAACTAAATCACCTCTACGTTTCATGCACTTTTCTCTATTTGGTTAGTACATATTTCAATTTTTTTCCTTAAAATGATGAATGGTTTGTCCTGAATGGAAGATGGTCAAGTCTCTAGCATAAAAAGGTTTAAAATCTCTAACAATCATTAAACTATTTCACATTTAATGCTCTAATAGAAGTAATCCATGTGTAAATAAATAAAGATGGACATTTGAGCAGTTTTGCACGAAGCTTTAATTTCAGTAAATTACATTCAGCCTTATTTAGCAACATACAAAGCAATAAAAGCACATTATTTCTGTTAATTTGCTTCTATATAATGTAAATGTCTCTCCCACACTTCAACTGTGTCTCAGATACTTCCTTCTTCCTCGAATACCTCCGGGACTTAACAAAACAAAATGAGAAAATCAAACGCACTATCAGAAAATCTATTTGACAGAATTCTTTCAACCATGGTTTTTTGTTTTCTTTATTCAAAAATTAGAAATTCATCATTGAATAACGAATGTGATGAAAGCTTGATGATCTGATCATAGTAAAATTGACAGATTCGAAGATTCATGTTTTTGATTTGAGTGTGATTCATGCACACTTCTGAGACAAAATATGTCATTGTTTGGTCATTTAAAAAGTTGTCATACAATAATGATATCAGTGCCATGTTTTATCAGACAACAACTTGTCGGAAACTTCATCATCTTTGACAGGGACCATGTGATAATGTTTACATTTCATTAATTTACCACTCTGCCTTCCCATTAAATTAATGCATGGCTCTTTTTTCATTTTTCTCTCAGTTTTTGTGACAATATGACTGTGATAGTTCAATACATGCATGAGCCCAATTAATTCTTGCTGGTATACAATACAACTACAGTAGTTCAGATCCATGCAAGCTTGTATATCTATGCACCTTTGTAAAATCTGACCAAGCTCTTTAAAATTGGCTTCAAAATTTATTAAAATAGATCTTGTAACCCCTAACCCTGCAGAATTTCCAAATTGAACTTGTCCATCTTTCAGTTTGGCACAGTCCATTATCATTTTTAGGGAATCAAGATGAAAATATAACTTGGTCAGCCAACAGTGTAGAGCCTGGTCAGACTGCACAGATGGCCTTAGGCTTGAGATCTGTGCTGGGGGCAAAGGCAAATTATTTTGGGTCATTAATCTATCAGATGGGGTCCCAGCAGTTTAAGATAAAAGCCAAGCAAGTTAATTATATACAGTTTATTGAACAATTTAAAATATTCAACAGGTTTAACAGGTTTAAGTAATCTTAAAATCAATATTGTCAGGAGCCCCCCACTGGCAGTGTTGATATTTTATTCATTAAATATGCTTCATGATTGTCAAGCTTATTATTCAATTTGTTTCCACTACTCTAATATTTGTGATAGCCATTAAACTAGCAATTATAACACTTAATTATTGATTTAAAGTGACCCTTGTAGTATTTAACTGCACCAAATAGTCAATTCTTATAAACCCAAAGGAACTGAAATTAATACAAAGATCAAAGATAGTTTGTCAACCAGAAGAAATTTCCTCTCATTAGTTAATGCTAATGAATATTTTATTTAAAATAAACCATACAACTTATGTATACATACATCCATAAACAAAGGAAACTGTCACAAGTGTATTTATTTTATAGCTATAATTGTCTGCCCCTAAAAATCCAAACATGACTGTAACCTGTCTTAGACTGGTCTACTGTCTCATTCAGTACATAATTATGTAACTTCCATTGTCAAACCTGCATAGCTCAACATGTTAGAGCAAGAGACTTGTAATCTCGACATTGTGGGTTTGAATCCCGGGCAGGCCAACTAAAATTACTTACTAAAGCAGTTTTTCAGATTGGACTTTAAATCGAGGTCCAATGTATGATGTGCTTAAACACTTGGCAGTGTCGCTAAATAACCAGGAAAAGCTCCTGGAATCAGGGCATCTTTCTGTCTCTTGCACTGTCCTAAAAAAAAATTTAAAATTACTAATACTCATCTGGAGGACTTGCGCATATGGGCAATCAGTGGCAAGTATAATACTTTGACAAGCCTACAATACTTTTTTGGACTGGGTTCACTGCTTACAAGGATTGTAACAGTGACTTCAGTTTATTGGTGGGGCGAAATCTTGGGTACCACTTTGTGAATTATCTAGCATAATACTAAGTTGAAGTTTATCTTAAATCACAAGTCTGCAACAATGATAAGGAAGAAAGATTCCAATAAGAATGTCATTTTAAATCATGAGGTATAATAGGCAATATTAGGAGACATTATCTAAAATACTGCACTATTAATTGTATTTTATTTCACTTACTGCACCTAAAAAGATCAGACATTTTCGTATAAAATCCCATAAATAATTGATAATAAATTGATCTAAGATGTCAGATCCAATAAAGTTGTACTATAACAAGCAATGTATGTCAAATAATTGTTAAATTTCTTACATATAAAAAGTGTATAGTCATCCCTAAGGAAATCTTTTAGAGTCTACCAAAGAGATAGTCTAAATAAAAAAAAAGTATTTTTATTAACACTGTCTAATAGACATCTGTATCACTGTTGATCCATTTTAATTCATGTACCAGCTTTATTTATAGCATAAATATTTGTTTCTACATGTTATCATAGTTTTGCCGCTAAAAGCCATAACGTTTTTCGCGCGTTTAACGCGTGTTCCGTTATGACGTCGCTTCCGGTAATTTTATTATGTTTTGCACTGATGAAGGCATATAGCCGAAACGTTTGCAATTAAATTTAATTACTAAATGTTCGTGTTTGTGTGGCTTGTCTGATTATTTTAAAGAGATAGTCTGGAACTCAGCAAATGCAGGTTTTCCCCCCATTTAATACCAGGATAACCACTTCATTAAAATCATTAATATAGCACAATTTGGAGTCAATACGACTTATAGTGACTGAGTTATGCTCCGGACAAGCATCTGATTCTGACACTGTCCCCAACAATGACGCCGCTGACAAAAGTAACCCCTATATGTCGCCTTTTTTAAGGCGACACAAAAAGTAAGCAGTACTTAAACCATAGTACACTTTAAAGCTACCTGTATAATGGTTAAAAGATTGTTTCAACTGGATAAGAAAACCCACACAGAGTATCTCTTTGGTAATTTTAACTTGGTAAATAGAAGGCATCAACCTCTGATAAATAGAAATTATCTAGTATATAGTCAGTGCTATTTGACAATTAGAAAATTCCATTTTCTTCAAATGACTTGACAAAAAAATCAAACAAGTTTGAAACAGCTAAAATCAACTTATTATTCTGATTTTCAGTTAACTCTTTGCAGACAACTTTTAACACTTTTAAGACAATATTTCTCAATCTTTAAATAAGGCTCATTAGCTATTAGAATGCTAAATATCTTTATTAGACTTGTCTGATTCTTTCTTCAACTTAGACAAAGCCATGTAAAGGGAATGAATAGCAGAGAATGATCAGATGCCACTGATGTGCCGGCTGACCTTGCTCTGCGCTGGTTGTAGCTTCCAATAGGCTGTATGTGTTAATAACAAATAGATCAGATGATTCAGTTTCATACCGGACATCATGTTATAAAGTAGATAACTATTAAACATTGTTATGTCTCCTAAACCATGTCAGTCACAAAATATTCTTTCAGTTCCTGTTCTAATGAAGGACTTTACCGACCACAATCTGCAATAATACATTGTCCCTCAACACCATACAAAACTTGTCACTTAGTAGTTCCCTTTTTTAATGAAGGATTTAGTGGGATATAACAATATGGGAAGTGGATAAGCTTCTAAATCATGACTTTATCAAGCAGGAAAGGGGTTTATTTGTCAGTAATTTTCATCATCAGTTCCTGACATGTCAGTCGGTCATTTGTCATGATAATCCTGATAAGTCTTAAAGCTGACCACTGTTAAATCTCTTCTAATCATTAATTACTTCTGTAAACCCTGTAATTAATAGACCCTGATTAGAGAGTTTTAATGCAGATCCATAAATCATACAATCTTTAAATTTCAATTACCCCTCAGTCAGAGATATTCAGCCCTCCACCCCAATTCATTCTTGCATAGCTGTTATTTCAATATTTGAAAAAAAAAAAAAAATTAACAAAATTAAGACAAAAAATTCAGCTTTTCTTTATATATTATAATAAGATGTGCCTTTTTGATTTTGTCATAAAGTCATGGATTTCTGCCAGTTTGATTTAACATAAAGTCATGGATGCCTGACATGGTGATTGCCATGTAGATGTCACTTTTAATTTTCATTAAAACATGGATTTCTGTTAATTTTATTTGTAATAGACATTCTAAGCTTCCTGCCAGTTTGATTTAAAATTGATTATGGCCAAAAATATTTGCAATTTATGAACTGTAACAATGAGTGATTTTTTTTAAATTTTGCTACTGTAAAAGAAAATGATGCAGGAAAATATGTAGCTTATAGTTTATGATAGGGCAAGCTGAATAGGGAAGTTGCCATGGCAATACAAAACTTCAAATATCAGGTTTTGGTAATTACTAGTTTGATTTACAAGAGTTTAAATTATATCATATTACAGATTATATCAATATTTATAACATTTACCTAAAAGTAAATTTTATTTATGATATTAATATTGAACATGGTTATATTTCATAAAAAATCATGCCATAAATTGATTTCCAGCAGTATTCTGGAGGGCTGCTAATATATCAACAACAGGGTTGTTTTTTCTCAGCAATGTGGGAATGTGATCCAAACCCCAGAATTGGGAATTTTTACAATGTTTTAGACAGATTGGGAAAAACTGGGAACATATTGAATACATCAAATAAGACATGGGTTTATTAAATTCCTTTTATATTTCACTCATTTGGAATTGCAATATTAAAATTTTCTATTGCACTGCAGTGCCTGCTGGAAGCAACATACCGTCAGTTTACCCATACAACCAGTGCAGACCAAGATCAGCCAGCATGGATAATAGTCAACACATCTCTGCCTGCATAATGTTCATTATTCATTAAGTACATATTCATTTTGGAATTTTCCCTAAAAATGATGAATGCATGTTTCTTATATTGAAAGATTTATATAATTATCCATGTAAGATATTTAGCAGGGGTTAGGGTTAAAGCAGGCTTTCTCATTCATAAAATAGATTGAGTTCATTTAAGAGCACAATAATGTAACTGACAGGGCAGTAGCCAAACTTTTAAAATTAGCAAATTGCAGTCTGCCACCCTTTACATTGACATTTTAATGACATGCCTTCAAGTTACTTAATGATCATCAAAGCTGTCAATCTTCATTTATTAAATATCTCAAATGTAATAAATTTTCTAGCTCTTTATGTTAAATTATCTGCAGTTAAAATTTGTCCCTTCCTGAAGCTGTCACAATCTGTGCCCTTCTCAATTAACTCCCTTCCAATATAACACTACTAATTAGCCTTTGTCTTAACAAATACCCCCTTTTTCTGGCTTTAACAGACACTAGTTTACCACATTCCAGCTATAATACTGGTGGTGTAGGACCCCACATACAAGCCTTCTTTCAAGCCCAATTTCAATAATTCCAAGTCACCCTCGGAATTTTAACCCTTATCTTAATTGTCCCCTAAATATAAATAATTTGTCTATTATTCAAAATGTCACACTTTGCCTCTTCAACATCAGACCTTTTCAATCCTAACCACTTCAATTTGTCAATAATTATCACCCAGTTGCTCATTATATCAATCCCCTGAAACCCTTCAAAATTGTAAAACCGTATAATTTCTCACTGCCCGTTGGTTAGGGCATGTATTTCACTTAATTGATAGTCAGACATCCTCTTAACATCATAATGAATATTCGGGTTTTATTACAAATTGTAAAAGAGGTTTATCTTTCACTAAGGACATCCGCCCCTATTTCATTGTCCCCCGCAAGTCCTTAACCAAACTGTAATAAATACTGTAATGCCTTAAAGGATAAAAGTGACTTCTGAAAAAAGATAGGGGTCTAATCAGATGTATTAATACAGCTTAAAAGTGTGCAAGTAGTAAATAAATGTTTGACACAATATTCATTGTCATTACCATAAAAAAACAGGCAAAAAATTCCTTTGTCATTAAAGATAATTCATGTCCATGTATAGCTATGAAAACCGTGTGCAACACTTAAAGCAGCAGGCCTCCAGATAAATGCTTATTTTCCTGAAAATTTTGAAAATGTAATTAAAAGAATAACATTGTATGGTAACCAAAAGGTCATATGGCAGCTTTACAGCTTTACTGGTGAAGGAACACCTCTCGGTGCCATTCCGTGCATTATTTCAGACATGAACGGCACCTGAGTCAATAAGAACCACCAACATTTTGTTAGCTAGCTGGATTATGAGCTCCCTAACAGTCCCTGTTGGGATTGGAACTAACAGCAGTGAGGGGCAAGTGGTTTGCAGTCAACAACCTTAACCACTTGGACATAGACGGCCCCCGACGCCCCAAAGTTACTAACTTTGTCAATGCTCTATATTGTTGTCAGCTCAGATTTTGAAAACCCTTAAACTTTGAATGAACTGTTTCAAATTTATTAAAGCTATGCAAATCATTAGAGAAATTCAGCAAGTAAACAACATTCAAGTACTCAAAAAGTTTACATGAAAAGAAGCAGCATCATAGCTGTCTGTGGCTGTATTTACATACACAGATGAGTACCTAGAGTCTTTCTGTACCAGTACAATGTACAACAGCTATAAACTAAATGATCTACATAAACACTATAGATATTACTTGAATCCTTTTCCCACTAAATGGACGTCATAAGTTTCAGGGAAAGTTCAAAATAAGCACTTACTGAATAGTGAACTTTGAAGACCGGATGATGATGATGAACAGACAAGACTCGTTGCTTGGGTAGATTCTGTGACCACAAGCTGTCAAAGGTTTTAATGTATAAATGAAAAAAAAAACACTTTTTATTTAAAGGTTAGTAATTGATAAACCAAAATCATTATACCATAAAATAACACCTCACCTAGGAATTACATTTTAATAGAGATGTCTCAGAAGAAGAGAGAATATGGGGAGGAAAAACAACATTCTATTGTGATAACTTCAAATCTATATTACCCATCTAATGTAGAGCTTAAAGTACTCAATTACAGCCTTGTTATACTTAACAATCAATGATCCCAAATGAAATAAATTGACAAAAAGAAAACAAATTTCTCCAAAACAAAAACATATCTCCAGATACTACCCACTTATTCATTACTACAAGTACACCAATAGTGTATATATTCCTGGATTATTTTTTCAGAACTCCCTTGACAATTGGCAATCAATAAGCCTAGTTGATTAACAGCTCTCCTGTTTCAACAAAAACTATTGAACAACTTTGCAGGTTTTGTTTACCTAATATAACACAAGCCATTTAATTTCTAATAAAAACGAGTAAATTATATTTGCTGTTACCTTACTGGTCCAATCACAAACTACTGCAGTCTAAAATGCTTAAATTTTATTGAAAATTCCATGTAATCTAGTAAAACTGTAAACCAAAAATCAATTTCTGAACAGAAAACTGGAAACAGTATTGACACCATTTCATGGTCTTGTTTATTTCTTTAAATTGGAATAGGCAGCAAGAAGGTTTAGATTTACATCTGATTGATTACTCTTGATTTTTTTTGATTTTTTTCTTTCCATAGAGCAGCAATATGGCTCATGTTTACAATTTATGTGAGCTGATTTGAGAAGTTGGGTCTTATACAAGTTCCACGCATAGATGATTTGTTAACCTTTTAAACAGTGCAAAGAAATTGTATTTTCAAAATGTTCCTCAATGTTCATCATAATTTCTTTCCCTGGAAATGAATTATTTCTCAAAATGTTATACATGATACGGACATGAATGTTTTTATAAAGTTACACCAAATATGAATGTTTTTATATATAAAGATACTGAAAAATATCATCCACTATGGACTTGAATATGATTGTCATAACATGCTTTAATGTATAAAAAATAATTTATTTTTGAAGGTCATATGCAATGGAAATAATTATACCTAAAAAGGGTCATATCTCAGGGAAATGATTATTAATTGTCTAAAAAAATCATAATATATAAAAACGAATATGTTTCAAAATGTACTCTGTTTTTTTATGTATAATCACTGAATGGGACCAATTTTATATTGAAATTATCATCTACAGACCACTTGATGCATGTCTTTACTCAAAACTTTAAAAACAATTAATAGCTAAGAAAATAATATATTAAAACATTATTCATTTTCAAAGAAATGAAGTGTGAAACAGTTTCAGTCAATTCAAACTCTTCATCATCTCAATAACATTTAAATAAATCATTAGAATAAAATCTAGATAAAATTGTAATAACAGAACCAATGAGTTTAAAACATCATAATATTTGGAAATAGAAACTTTATTATTCATCATCTCATGAAGAAAGTAATATGTTTTACAATAATAACACCAACTCAAGGGCAACTGCTATTATATTCCCTCCTAATATAGAAACAATTTGCCATAAAAGATACAAAAAAAACAACAACAAATAAAATAGTTGGGATTCAACAATGTCAGAAAACATCAAAGTAGAGAAGTAAAGAATAACAACAGAGAGCTTAATTATTGTAAAGAATGCAATTAAAGCAAGCAATGTCAAAACAAGCAATGTCAAATCAAGGAATGTCGAAAAAAGAATGTTGGTGGGCACCATGCACCTTGGAAAAGGCAAACTGAGCATTCCACCTCTTAAATATCGGAATTAAAAATTAAAGCAAAAAGTCCATGAGCATATTAAGACATTGCTAACTTACCATGCATATCATCTAAGATCCACACATACATGTATTAAGCTGCAAATATACTTTTTCCAAACATCGTGAAAAAAAAATTCTTCAGAGTAAAAACAATAGCTTATGTGAGTCTTGTTTGTTTACATTACACCGCACAGTATATGTCATATGGCCACTTTCCAGTTTTACTGATGCAGGAAGACTTCAAGTGCACTTCTGTGCATTATTCAGGCACCAACCACCACCATTCCATAGGCTAGCTGGACAGCTTCCTCACATGAAAGGATCCAAAGTCCATATTGAGATTCAAACTCACAGCAGTGAGTGGCAAGTAATTTGAAGTCAACGACCTTAACCACTCGGCCACAGATGCTCTGTGCGAGTCATGATTATAAAATTAAATATTTTTGGCAAACAATGCACCATATCATACAAGCATGTGCTACATGACTTAAGTGATACTTTCCTTATCTATTTTAAGGCTCATTCAAACCAAGAATGTAATTTTCATCTATTTATTTTGTTTTCATTCCTTCTGAAGGACCTTTCCCTGTTCCAGATCTTTTAGTACAACATGCAGTCAACATTTAATTAACTAAATTACGACATTTCATTCTTATTCATTTACATTATTAATAAAATGTTTAATTTCCATTTAATAGATGTCATTTTACAAACTTTTATGACAATTAATTATTTGATTTAAAACCCATTAATAAAGCAAGTTTTATTAAGCAGGATAATTGAAACTGCTCAGTTTCTTTTTTCTAAGATTTCCTTGAAGCATTAAAGACTTTGTTTCAGGCAGTGTTTCTCTCTCCAATCTCTTTGTCAAGCTTTTCATGTCTGACAGACATTTATCATGGGTAAATCTTGATTAATCTGGAAGCTGACCACTGTAAAAACCTTTATCACCAATTAAAACCCTAAAAGCTGCAATTAATGAACCCAGTTATTGTGTTTTAATGCACTCCATGGAAGCCGTATAACATGCAATTCATACATCTGAGATTCCCTTGTTTATTTAGAGAGAAGCCAAGTAGATGTTAAGTCTGTAACACATTGGAAAGTTTACAGTGTTGTCAGGTTTAAGTTTTATTCTGATGTCATAAGAGGAAACACTTCCATGACCTGGGTAAAGCACTCTAACCAGATTAGGCCACTGCGTTCCTAAAATCTATGTTTTAAAACAAGAAGGGATATCGAATGACTATGCCTCTCCTTAAATTTGCTGACTCTCAACTGATCAAATCAAAATTGCTGCATAATGAAGAAACCATATTTTTCTTACATTAATACTTAATTATGATGTACATAATTGGAGATAAGCTTTATATAATACTCTTTGAAACAGATTGTGCATGAAATATAGTATATTCAACTGCTTTAAGACATATTTTGACAATGCATCTGTAAAACAAAGGACAACTTCAAGAGCAATGTTCAGTACTTCAAGGCTATGGTACTGTTATAGGGCTTATTTCTGTAACATTGTGAGCATGTAATGAATCTATTGTTAAACCTGTCACAACCTGCTGTACACAATCATGTCAAACTCCTCAACGTCCTACAATAACCCTAGAAATCTCACAGTTATAATTAAGCCTTGTACCACTCAGCAGTTTCCACTTGTCAGTGAAATCATTATAATAACTCAATACTATTATGAATGCTAGCTAAGCCAGGACAGTGATTCATTAAATTGTCAAATCATCAGTTATCACAACCTTAATGACTTTAAAGAAACATGTAACCACAATTTGGCTCAATGACTTTAAAAACCATGAATGTTAAAACAATTTGGCTCAATGACTTTAAGAAACTTGTTAAAACAATTTGGCTCAATGACTTTAAGAAACGTGTTAAAACAATTTGGCTCAATGACTTTAAGGAACGTGTTAAAACAATTTGGCTCAATGACTTTGAAAAAAAATGGATGTTAAACAGTATTTTGCTCAGTGACTTAAAAGACATGATAAGTAAATTTTGGTAATTGACATAAAAAAATCAAGTTAAAGCAATCTTGGTCAATGACTTTAAAGAAACATGAACATTAAGACAACCTGGGTCAATGTCTTGATAAAACATGACAATAGCAAAATTTTATACCAAAGGTTTTTTCTCTGTGACTAAAATAGTAAATCTACATTGTTTTGTTTTATACTAAATGTTTTTTCCACGTGTTTACTCTGTGATCTATGTAATGCATTTTACCAAAATTTAATGCTGTTCCTTATAATGCTTACACTAGGTGATCAAACTAGTAAATCTATGAAATTATACCAAATGCTTTTCCTATAAAGCCATTCAAGCTGAAATTATAGAACTCCCATGTCAAGATTTGCATCTATAATATCACAAATTCATTCTCATGTCAAATGGTTTACTTAAGCATCAAAACAAAATTTTCCTTTGGCCTTTCACTCATACCAATACATCTTTCTCACAAAGAAGCAATCTTTCTGCTCTAGGATTATCAATATTGCTGGAAACTCTGTAAATAAAACATACTCCAAAAAACTGATCTTAGCTATAAACTGTCATTTTGTGTACCAAATACCGCTTCTTCAGGGAGCAGTTGAGTGAATTGAGCAAACTCCTTTAATGTCTTGCTCTAGATCAAAGAAGACATATTGATTATCTCTAACCATTAAATTATCATCATAAACCATGTTTTGCTTCATTAATTTAATAAGATAACAAGGTAATTATAGCTGTATTTTCATGTAATGTAATCACCAGTCCCTTTCTTTATCACTGTTCTCTTTTTTTCTTTATATGGCTGAGATTTGCGGGCAGAGCGGAAAAAAACATTGACTGGATTTTATAGCAAAATCATCATTACTCGCAGTTCAAGTTTATTCAATAAAGATACGTGTGTCATAAAACCATTAAATTCATACTGATATAAAAAACATGGCCAAAAAAGTGTATTATGAAAAAAAAAGTTTTGAAATTGGAATTTGTAGTAATTCATCAAGCTGTGGGATTATTGATAAGGGCTAGATTGAATAAATAAATATTATATCATAATTTAAAATAATTATTGTAAATGGCATTATGAAAATGCATGTGTCAAAGCATACATTTATAATATCGATTTTGTCAGGAGTTTATTGATGTTTGTTTTAAGAAAACGAATATCTTGACATAACAAGAGAGCCATTCTCTGCAAATGTAACTAAAAATTACCTTTTTGATTGTTGTTTTCTATTACTTTTGTTTTTGTATGTTTAACATTTTCAATATTGCCATTAAATTTAAACAAAATGGTCATTACAGGTAGCTTAAGATTGCTCATCTATGATACACTGCTATATCCTGCCCAAGGTCAGTGGCTATTTTTGACCATAGTAAAGCATGACTTATATAACATTTTCAGAGGACCTCAAGACAAATTGCTTCAAGGTAAATAGCTAAAACTTGATGTTAGTTTATTTACACTGGTGACCCAATGGAGATAACTTATATTAACTTTTGTAAAAGCCAACAAGCTCTGATTATGATAGTTGTTTTTTTGGGGGGGGGAGGGGGGGGGAATTCTAACATGTTACTATAAACCAACACTGCAACATTTTCAATTTGGCAGTGTTCAACGGCCTTCCAAGGTTTCCTACCAAATTGAAAATGTCACAGTCTTGGTTTGAGCCTTTTGCTGGACAGCAAATGTTAAATTAATACAAAGTATCTTATAAACACTACAAGATTTCATCAATACATTGCAATGATAGGTAAAAAGGTAGCAGTCATAGCAGAGAATCAAAATAAAATACATCAGGAAAAAACAAAAACCTCAATCAATGACAACAATCAGTGTTAGATGCGGAAAAGCTTTGATACAAATTAATGCCTGCTAACAACTGACACAATGAGAGCATTAAGGTATTAATGTCAAGTGAACTGTCACACAATTTCCCCTGCATTGTCACATACTTACTAAGTCTTTCTTGGCAAGCATTAAAACCAAAGTATAAGGACCTGAAACAATTTATAAGTGTAGCCAAAATGAATAAATTTGTATTATGAACTAAAATAAGTAAAATGGGGACTTTATAGGTCTTCCAACTTTGTAAAATTTGAAAACATGTTGGCTCTGTTCACACAGACTGCAATAATTAGTTCAAACTTTTTTCACCTGTAGACTGTTTGCTTTCACATTGACTTCTGGTAATTTTATGGGCAATTCGCCATCCTGTCCCCAGTATTTGCTGGACAGGTTGTTTGTGTGCGATGCCGTTATCGAATATCAGAAATTATGATGAGTAATGACATTTTAATTAACTTTACCATGGCCGTGTCTCTTTTTTTTAAAGACACTTCTTGTCATTTAGTTCCACCCTTTGTTTTCCTGTTAGAGTACAAGCAATCCTTTATTTGGGGACCGTACTCCACTTTTCAAGGAATAGCACAGACATTAAAGTTACATTAAAGGAACCATGATCACTGCCATATGAACACATCTGCATCTGATGTTTTCAAAGTGAAGTTTCTCCATTTTATGTTAAATACTGCTTCAGCCAGTGCTAAGGGGCATCCTGAGAAGCTTGCACCTGCCACTTCCATCCAAGAAGAGACTCAATCAAATAGAGCCTGCAATATTTTCAATTTTGCTGTATTGGGCATTCTTTAAGAATTCAATTTATCTCTATTGTGTCCATCTATGAATCTCTACATACTTGATAATAGTAATAAACTTTTTAAATAAAGAAAAAAAACACAATTTTGTCTGACTGCATGAAGATAAAGGCCAGCCTGACATAACAAACTGCAGACCAGCCTGACTTAACAAACTGCAGTCTTTTAGGCTGTTAGGCTGGTCTGCAGTTTGTTAAGTCAGGCTGGACTGCAGTTAGTTAAGTCAGGCTGGTCTGCAGTTTGTTAAGTCAGACTGGACTGCAGTTTGTTAAGTCAGGCTGGACTGCAGTTTGTTAAGTCAGGCTGGACGGCAGTTTGTTAAGTCAGGCTGGACTGCAGTTGTTAAGTCAGGCTGCAGTTCTACCTGACTGAACAAACTGCTTGTATTGGAAAGTCATCATCACTGTACTTAAAGACTCAATAATAATCATCTCAGGGATTATATATTGTTAAGAAGAGTGCAAAAAGGTCATCCAGACTTCAATACACTAGTCAGAGATAAGACAATTTAGACAACAATTGATTGATCTCATAGAATCACCATTTATTGATCACACAAAGTATCTAATGAATCTGTGAAAAGTTGCAGTTATTGGGCCAGTCCATAGCTCATTTAACCAATGTCCACATGTGAACTGTACACATCTTCCGGTCAGCAGACAATAAACTGATTGTGAAAAATCATTATTATAACTGGGTTGTTTTTTGTTTTTCATTTGTTTCATATATTGCTGAAGATCTTTAATCATTGTTTTTTAAAGATAGAAATATGAAAAAGTAACAGCATTTTCATACAAATGTGACGTGTCACTGTATTGAACTGTTCACTAATTAGTGGAGATAGTGTGTAAGCAGCATGATTACTCGGTCAGGAGACCCGTTGTATGGTATTCTGTGGGGTCGCCGGTTCAAGTCCCAGTCAGCCTGCACATTTTTCTCTCCGTGTCACAAACATGAAGATTATTAATCTTTTTCTGTTTCAAATCTGTTGCATTTTTTCTTGGCATTTTGTAATTCTTGTGGGAAAAAATTCTTACAATTTGTCTGTCATAATAATCACAATTTAGATTTTATATTCAATTGAACAGACTCATTTGTTTTTATTGTTTGGTTTTGTATTGTCCCTAGTTTCCTGTATGAAAGAATACTCATCTTTAATGGTCTAATATAATGGTAAATCAATGTGAAAATGTTCACGAAGCACTCCATAAATAGACATATATTTCATTGCATGTTATGTAATCTTATAGTTTTTGTCATGCTACATGATCATTACCAAATGAAGGAATAATTAAATGTCTTTTTTTAGGTGAGTTTGAGTTAACATATAACTTGATATGTTCATTCTGCCCGTGACTTTAAACAGAATACTTCTTGTATAATCATCAGTCTTTGTCAACAGTATTACAGAGTCCAGCCTAGTCTGCACATCGATGCAATCTGACCAAGCTCTGTTCTGTTGATAGAATCTGATTAGGTTTTCTGTTTTAGTAATGAATGTCCTTAACTTTAAAATGGACTGCTCCAAATTCAAAACAGGGCAAATCCATTAAACAAATTCAGTAATGGTCAGAATAAATTTGATAACCATTTTAAATAGAACATGTTAGTTGTTAGCATGATAATTATTCATTTATTCCCTTATCTCATTATTAAAGTCTCTCCCATGTGAGTTACATTATTGTTTACACAGGCATATACATCCGCCTGACTCATTCAATAAATAATAACAAAAAATGTTTACACTTCATTTATAATGGACAAAAACAGTTCATTTGTAAAACTCCAAGTTTGAGTTAATTTCCATAATGTCAAAAAATAAGAGGAAGACAATTAATAACTGTGAACAAGAGTGCTGAAGAATTACAACACCAAACTGAAGATTCATCAACTTCCCGAAGCTTAGCTGAACAGAAGAATAACTAATAAACTATTAAATTACAGAATGTTTCATGGAGGAGCCTGAGACTATCAGAACAGTGGACATACTAGGAGGACAGTGGCCATCAGACATTACTTCATAGTCTGTCATAAATAGACTCCATAAAAATTGAGTAAAACAATAGGAGAGTTTTGATCACAAAATTTAACACAGTCTCTGACCAAAATTAAGCCCTACAGTCGAGTACAGTTGGAAAGGCACTTGGCACTTGAAGAGAAACAAAGCATTAAACATTTTAGAGAGGGCAGAGCGGATGGGAGAGGTCGGGGAACAAAAACTGTTATTAATAGTTATGAAGACAATCATAGATCTCTAATTTTCAAGTATAAATTTCTGTTTGTCTTGCGTGCAAAGGATCCTAAATTTTTTTAAATTAAATAAATTTGTTGGTATACACACTTTATTATGACCACTATTCACATGCCTTTATACTTTATAAATTGACAAAAAACCATCTAACTAAACTACAGGATTGCCTATGACCAAATCAACAATATAATGATTGGTGCAGATTGCAGTGTGACAGCAATAATGAGAATATCTCCCCTGAAGTGATTTTTTCGTTAGCAACAGCTGAGTAGATTTATTGTCGTCAAGGGGGCAAGAACTGCAATAAGGTCCTTTAATCAAAATAGCAGCAGCATATCTGACACCAAATAATTCTAGATTGCCTTTGTCTCCAAGACAAGGAAACAGTGGTGTGTCCATGATGCATTATGTTGTTTGTTTTCAGAAAAGGTCTTTGAAATGTCAATCTTCTACAGTACAAACAAATTATAATGTTATACAAAAGTACAACAGAATATGATATATGATAAAACATTAATATATTAGCCGCGTCACGACAAAAGCAACATGATGAGTTTGCGACCAGCATGGATCCAGACCAGCCTGCGCATCTGCGCAGTCTGATCAGGATCCATGCTGTTCACTATCAGTTTCTCTACTTGTTACACGGTTTGCAAGCGAACAGCATGGATCCTGATCAGACTGCGCGGATGCGCAGGCTGGTCTGAATCCATGCTGGTCGCAAACGCATTACATTGGTTTTGTCGTGATGCTGCTTAATTATGTAGATAAGACAACTTATTACTGAATTTCTTGTCAATTTCTATTTTTTGTTGCCCTTTATATAAACTGCATGCCTTAACATTTAACATTTCATACATTTAATTTTGAACACATCTAGCAATGTTTATGAATTCTTAATTAAACATCATCTCATGTTTTAATATTGTGTTCTAAGCCAGTGTTTTAGGGCATTTCCAGTTCATTTTAAAACATCTTTTGCGTGATCCACCTAACAAACAAGTCTGGATAACTAACTAGAAATTACCAATTTCACATGAAAGTGACCAACTGCTGATCCATCAAGATTTTTGAACCATCGGTGAGAGACAAATGGCTAATAAGACATTATTGAAAACTTGGCAAATGTGGGTTTTTCCCAGCTAATCTGTAGGTTACAAACTAACTTTTACTGTTACAGCTTCACAGTGCACTACCTGTCACAATAGATTAGTCAACCTGTTTTGCTACTTTGGGAGCCGTAACTGTAAAAGTTTGTTTGTACCTACATTATTAGCTGGAAAAAAACAAAAATTCTTAATTTGGGAGTTAGTCTATTGACAATCAATTGTCACAGAAACATTTCAACTCAACAGAGAATCAGACCAGCTACCCTTGGATTACTTATCCGATGTTCAACCTAATGATTGAGCTAAGCAATATCAGAAAATAACATACCTCTTCTCTACAAGCTGACATTTTATTAAATAAAACAAGATTAAAAGTGATATATTGATTATATTAAATGCATAAATCATCATCATAAATCACCGCTTCATTAACTTTAGATAATACACTAATATCTGCAGCATTTTCCTGTCATATATCATAGTTACTGTCTAATGTTTTCCATATTGTTCATTTCCTGAAAGCAGCATATGAATTAAAATACATGCACACAATGATTATTTATTATACAATGAATATTACTGGGGTAGAGTGATCTCAAAAGCATACATTAGGCAACTAACTGAAATGACATTGATACTGTTCATTTGTTGTCAAATACAATGCATATTTCTGTTTTGACAAACAAGATGAATGAAAATACTTTAAATATTAAGTATTTTCACACAACTCTCCCTTGCTGATGTTTGTAGTCAGATATTTTATTTTAATTACTTCAAGCATACTTCCTCAACAAAAGCTTATGTTTGACAATAACTAAACTTATCAAATAACTGGCATTATCCGAAATAATCGTCTAAAACCAAATAAACATTTACCGGCATTAGGTTCACAGTCTATCTCTAGAAATTCTGACAAAAATTCATTAACTGGGGAAACTTCGGCCAAAACTGCTAATTAAGAAATCTTCAGTAAATTAAATAAAAGCTTTATGCTTTAGTTGGTGATTTAAGACTCCATCTCTTTACCCGGATATTGCCCATAAAACAGGGGAGCTAGTTTCTGAAATGACCGTTTGATAAAATTACGAGTTATTGCTTAGTGACCAATTTGTAGCAGGGAAGGACGGTGAGTCACACGTCGTAAAATCAACATAAAACACTAGTGTCACAAAAAATGAGCCAATCATTGTACAAGTTTTAACTAAACTTTGATTGTATTTTTATCACAATTCAATTTAGCCCCCCCCCAACACCCCTTCCCCCTCCAAGTGTATAATATTTAAGGAGAGTAATATATTCAAGGAGAGCAAAACATTTAAGAAAAGCAAAATAGATCAAATGTAAACTTTAGGAGATACCAAACATTAGAAAACTGAAAATGTTGCAGGCATGGCTTGATTAAGCTTGGTTGGACAATAGTGGTATTTGCGAGGTCAATCTTCAAGATACTCATGAAGACAAAGAACACTATGACAATTCTATATACAGTACAGAGTCTCATTACCAAGTGATAATATTATAAACACAATGTGACAAAACAAACAATCCTAAAGGTTATATTAGGTTATATTGTTACTGTCATATATAAATGAGGCAAATAAATTACCAGATTTAACCAGAAGCAGTTTTGAAAAATCAAGATCCTTTGGGAGCAATGAAAAGAAACAGAGACTTGCCCAACTATCATTATCTTTTTAATCTAAACTTTTAAATCAACCTCTTAAAATTTTAATATCAAATCAAATAGAAATTATTCAATTTTCTTACAAACTTCGATCTTAATTTTTTATAGGGAATCAATAAAATAATTCTTTTTTAACAATACATGTCTCGGAGAGAGATGTAACCTTTCGAAAAAAAAGGAGAAAGTCATCAAGATGCCATAAATAGTGAATGTTTGTGAGTACCCGCAGCTAAATTCACTTCCTCTCATTATCACTAATCCAATAATATTATCTCTCTTGCTTTTCTTCAGCTGATATGGAATATTGTTTGCTGGAGGTCAAAAAGGTCACCAAGATGCTCTAATACTGTTCAGCCTATAAGACAATTTAGGCAGGGACCTTGATTGATCACTGAATCACCATGGTATCGACCTTAGAAAAAAAAAGAAAAAAAAGTATTCAATGCTTCATGAGGAGGGGAAAAAAAGTTTGTAAATCTGGCACATTGATTGCAAATGCTCATTTATCCCCTCATAGACATGCAAATTGGACACGTTCCCCGCTTATTGTGACAGTATTCTGGTATGTTATTAGAAGACACGCCAGTGATTACAATGTGTTCACATTTACTGCTGGACAATGTCATCAAACTGGCAGAAACCGTCACACAGGAAAATGTAGCTATTGTTACTGCAAATTAATGTGTATAAAGAGTTGAATATAACAATGATGTTATTGATACAACTTAATTTCTCTCCTGCTAGCATGCCTTATCCTAGAAGTAAGTAGAGCTAGGCAAGCAGTCTCACCACACCAGCTCTTGTTAATGTTAAAAATCCTTCAAGTAAAACAATTGACATCAAAAAAATGTTCATGATACAAATTTAGGGGTGTATATGTTAAAGAACACAATATGTTATATATATCCTGAACAGAGAACCCTCTATATATTTCTTGAGTACAGAGAGCCCTCAGGATATTTCCTGAGTGCAGAGAACCCTCATATATTTCTTGAGTACAGAGAGCCCTCAGGATATTTCCTGAGAAAAGAGAACCCTCATATATTTCTTGAGTACAGAGAGCCCTCAGGATATTTCCTGAGAACAGAGAACCCTCAGGATATTTCCTGAGTACAGAGAACCCTCATATATTTCTTGAGTACAGAGAGCCCTCAGGATATTTCCTGAGTACAGAGAACCCTCATATATTTCTTGAGTACAGAGAACCCTCATGATATTTCCTGAGTACAGAGAGCCCTCTATAAATTTTTTGAGTACAGAGAGCCTTCATTATATTTCCTAAGTACAGAGAGCCCTCAGTATATTTCCTAAGTACAGAGAGCCCTCTATATATTTCCTAAGTACAGAGGGACCTCTATATATTTCCTGGGTACAGAGAACCCTCTATAAATTTCTTGAGTACAGAAAGCCCTAATTATATTTCCTAAGTACAGAGAGCCTTCATTAAATTTCCTAAGTACAGAGAGCCCTCATTAAATTTCCTAAGTACAGAGAGCTCTCAGTATATTTCTTAAGTACAGAGAGCCCTCATTATATTTCCTAAGTACAGAGAGCCCTCATTATATTTCCTAAGTACAGAGAGCCCTCATTATACATGTATTTCCTAAGTACAGAGAGCCCTCAGTATATTTCCTAAGTACAGAGAGCCCTCAGTATATTTCCTAAGTACAGAGAGCCCTCAGTATATTTCCTAAGTACAGAGAGACCTCAATACTTTTCCTGAGTACAGAGGAGCTCTAGTTCAGAGTGTGTTTGCTCTCAATAATATTCTGATGGTTTGCATGGTTACTTCACTTAACTTGATATCTATGATATCCCAGACATATAAAATAAATCAATTTGCTTTTTTTCATATTTTTTTAATCTGGTAAACAGCTAGAAACTAGTAAATTAATGTGAAAATGTTTCCCTAGTCAACCTTATATAGATAACAATTGTACTGCATGACAATTTATGTAGTCATACATGCAATATATAGTTATACATCATGCAATATATAGTTATACATCATGTAATATATAGTTATACATCATGCAATATATAGTTATACATCATGTAATATATAGTTATACATCATGCAATATTATAGTTATACATCATGCAATATATAGTTATACATCATGTAATATATAGTTATACATCATGCAATATATAGTTATACATCATGCAATATATAGTTATGCATCATGCAATATATAGTTATACATCATGCAATATTATAGTTATACATCATGCAATATATAGTTATACATCATGCAATATTATAGTTATACATCATGTAATATATAGTTATACATCATGCAATATATAGTTATACATCATGCAATATATAGTTATACATCATGCAAGATGTATGTAGATAACATATGAAACAACTAATTTATAACATAATACTAAAAGCAATAGCAGATTCTACATCATCTGATAGGAATGATCATTATCTCATTTTTACAATAAATATATGATCATTTATGTATCAAATCAACATTTTTCTGACAATATCTTTTAGATTTACATCACCATACTCAATGATTTCAAAAGGTGTTGTTTTTTTGGCTACAAAAGTAATAAATCAATTTTAAAGCACAACAAGGCCTTAGTCAGTAAAAAAAAACATGCTCAACTATTCTCAGCACCTAATATTAAAGCAAGAGCCTGGTCAATGAGGCGTTTCTTTAACTTCAAAAGGGGCCATAACCCTGTCAAAATATGAGTTAAGAGTCCTGGACAGTGAATTAAATGCCTAATATACTTTCAAGTAAAAGTGTGAAATGTCAATCTTTTCCCTTCAGAATTTCTGGAGATACTAACTTGCACACAGAAACTTAACCTAAGTGTGATGCTGATGCTTGGTGAGTCTTCCAATAGTCAAGCTAAAAACACTTAAAACACAACAACATATATCGTCAAACATAATGTTAAGAAAAGGGAAAGATAGTGCTGATAATTTTCAATGAAATTTATGTAAATTTTAAGGGATTTCAATATCAGTTAAATACAAAGTAAGCAGTCAACAGTAGAGTGCCTGCATGTCAGAATACTATCTATCATTATAATGGGTGGTGATACAAACATTTACTTTATTATTTGTTATACTTTCTGAGTTGTTTGTTTGGTTTTATTGGTGCACCAACACAATATGTCACATGTCACATGTCTCAAAATTCTGAGTTGTGAGCTGGATTTGGATTATCAATCTCAGAAATCTGTCTGTCTGAAGATGTCACCAAGAATATTGAACTCACTCCTAGTTTCTATGCTGATTATGTTATTTCAGAGTTGTGTACTGTCATAGTTAACATTCACCTGTCTATTTCATTCTACTACCATATAAGGAGATAATCGGGGACTGACCGTGGACCAAAGTACATGAATTATTAAATGAGTGCATTATCTCAGATAAATCATGTGATAGATGAAAGACGCGTAATCAATTATAAAAGTTTTATGAGCATAGCAGCAATCAAGTATGATCCAATTTCAAAACAGCTTCCGCTGTAGGGAAACAGTTCTGAAATCTAATTTAGAAAAAATCAAATCTCTCGTGCACAGTGAAATGCAACAAATTGAACCCGTACAATAATTGTACTGATCAAATTTCAGTTTTCAACAGAAGCAAATTCTCCAATAAATGTTTTCAATATACCAAACAAACAGGCTTGTTAATGAACATTCGACAACCGATTCCAACATTACAATCCATTTAAAAAAAATTTCCAATCATGTTTAATTTGTTTTTTGGCATGACACGCAATTTCTTGCAAAAAAATATCAGCAATGTTATAAGATACAATCACGATTTATACGAGACAATTCTGTTAATGTATTGCTTAATATGTTGTTTTACAGGTAGATTTTATACTATATTCAGCTAAACCTTTACTAAACGGCTGTCTCTCCTATTAAAATCCAAAGATTAAAATCACTTTATTGGTTGTTTGTTTGGTTGGTTGGATTTTCTATTCCAAAACTGTAAAGCTCAAAAGAAGATGTTATGGTTATGCTTATTATCAATATATTTATCATCAAGTTATAACTGTTCAGGAGTTCCGGAGTATCTTCATAGATTTACTCTAGAGTTAACAATAATTTGGGTTTTCCCAGCTAATCCAGGTGTACAAGCATAGTTCAACTATGAAAAAAGCCCAAAAGTAACCAAAAGTGACAATGACTAATATCGCCATAACCACCCTTTATATCTTTCAGTCTGGACAAAACCATTCAACATTTTAAGGAGAAATTACAGAAGGATATTCTGACTGATTTAGCAAACAGTGCAGTCCATGATCGGCAGCAGATATCTGCAAGCTGACCTTTGTCTACATTGTTGACATGTGTAGAAATCATATCATATTCGCTGCGAAAGTGAATCTTTCTCAAAGATACACTTTCTCGCTCACCAGATAAACCTTCTCCATCCCGACATCAACCATGTATTTTCTATATATCAAGAATTAAAATAATATTTATAAATCAATGTTTGATGATTTTCATTCATCTTAAAATCAATAGCAATTTTTTTCATATTTTGACAAAAAAAGGAAGCTGTGTTTTCAATCTGATAATGATTTAGACTTGAGCATTATCTGTCCAAAGATCAGCTGGTGGTAACAACTGGTAACAACTGGTAATACTGTCATTGTAAGGCCAGGAAACATATGGTCCCTTTATAAGGAACCGATTATACATTTAGTGTTTTCCTTTTGCAAGTTATGTTCACTAAACTTTTTAACCCTAGTGAGTTTTAACAAAATGTTTGCCTAGATAGGTCTATAATTCACATGTGACAATATAGGCCCACTGAACACACTAAATATTTCTGACAAATCATTGGTACCTTTTTTAACCCTTAGCCAGTTATGGGCTATAATTTTCTACCCATGGGACCAGTGCAGGCCAAGATCTGCAAATATGTCCTCGCTGTCTGATCATGGTCTGCACTGTTTGCTATTTAGTCATTATATATTTTGAAAATTTTCCTAACAATGATGAATGGTTTTATTCAGATTGAAAGATGGACATGCCTGTGTAACATATTTAAGGTGGAAAAGGTTAAGAGCTTATACAGAAGTAATGATGATCCATTTACCTAACAAAATAAGTACATACCTTTCTCCTGATTCTATATCATCCCAATACCCACACATCTAATCCATGTTGTTCTGAAAAACAAATGATTGATATTCTATTAGTTCTAGAGAGTTTCACATGAATAATTGATTTTAAATCAATTATCTAATTAAATTATTGACTGTAAATTAAAATCTTCAAATTACATGTTTAAATAATCCACCTAATCTGCTCACAAATCAGAGGGAAGATTGAAAGGTCTGTGAACCTCAGTTCCATGAGCAAAGAAACATAGTATATATGGTATTATAACACTGTAATATCTCAAATCTTTATGATATACAAACCTTTCAAGCCCGAACAATGTAACCTCATATATTTCAGCAACATAGACATGTATATGTATAACTGAATTTATTACACTCAAAGAACAAGATGTACATATTCGGAATTTATCTGTCTATTAAAAATTATATCATTAATACAAAATGTTACTTAAAATCCAATTATACCTTAATACACTTTAAAATGTTGATTTGGTTTTTTACCTAAATATGGCAAATGATTTATAATATTAATTAAATCCAAATTTGTTTTAGCACTTATCCATGAATTAGAAAAAAAAATCACTTTTATATCCAATTATCAAACAAAATCTTTATCCAGATATCCAGACACAATTATAACGTTTTATAAATTATTTAAAATATTGTCATTTTCAAATATTACCCTTTAATGTCATATTGAACACTGAGAAAAATAACGCACATCCGTCGAAAGTCACAAAAACCGTTAGTTATGAGCGGAAATAAATAAAAGCTATGAATAAAAGGGAAGCTAATGTATAAGGTAAAATAGGACGCAAGATGTTGCCCCCCATCAATGAGAATTAAATGTATAAAATCTCCGTGATCAATAGAAAGGGACTTATACATGTTTAGAATAATGAGGGGCACGTGGGACAGATTTTCAGCGTTCATCTGTCGTCTGTTTATGTATAAAAAATTAGGTTACATGCACGATTTATTACCGATATTTTATCATGATTGTTTAGAAATTAAAACCAAGACACGATCATAAAAAGTACTGTGATTATATTTAAAAGGGCAGAAATTACTTTAGACGCGGTGTAAAAATTAGTTTATAACAATGATGAAGACACCCCGCTAGCTTGTCCCTGAACAGAAACATGAAGGACAAAGGATCTGATATGATTCAATAGGGACAGGCTGTGGTAATATGGCAATAAAATATGACAACAAAATTAAATTAAAATATGATCAGAAAAAGGATAGTGTAACCCCCGATAGTTACCAAAAAATAAAAAGTACCTCTACTGGGTACTTGTATTAAAGTTGAAATTAAAACATAGTTAATGCAATTCACTAAACGGTTGAAGAGCAAGACGTACTTTAGAAATAATTACTTATTTAAATCAGACACAAAATACATTTTTATATTCATCACTGTCTACTTATTTTAAATATAACTGAAATCCTGTTTCAAACTAACAAAATAAAATCAAGGAATTTATAAGGAAAGGTACAAAAAGACATATGACTATTGTTGAAAGGGATACAAATACTTATAAATTAATATTTCACACCTTATAAAACATTAGCCAATGAACTTTCAGCATTTAAACCATATATTTGTTCAATAGATATCATTATCAGATCTATAGTCTCCTTTCCTTTTCCCCCCGAGTCCAAAACATCTATATCAAATGCATATTGTACCCTGAGTGATGATAAAGCATGGTCTTAATTTTCAGGTTAAAAATATCAAATGCAATTAAAATATACCCCACATAATCATGCTCGTTTTTATTTTCAGAGTCCAAAATATCTATATCAAATGCATATTGTACTCGATCTGGCCTAATTTTCAGGGTAAAAAAAGCAAAACTTGTCAATACCTTGTTCTTTAAATAATTATTATTAAACTATATGCAACAAGTCAAACATCTGCTTTTCTACCAACTGTTGCAGCAGCTTGAAATGTAAAGACATAAGATAAACTTAATTTACTACAAAAATCAATGCTTGACTGGTCACAATTATAGATTTTTTATATTGAAAAAAAAACATAATTATCACTGTATAAATATAAAGTGAGCCCCTGGAGTACTCATATTCCTGAACCATTAACATTGGTACATAGTGTTTGTCTAATTTTCATTTTTTTAATTTGGGTTTAAGGTGGCACAAACACAGACTAGCTCATTATCATGGCCATTTTCCAGCTTAACTGGTGGAGGAAGATGCCACGGATGCCCCAACATTTTCACATTTCATCCAAAATAAAAGATTTTCATAGTTTCTAAACTGACCAATGGATGTCTTTTGTTTTAAGATCTCATCAACCCTAAAAATAATGAAAGTGTAGCATTGATTGAGGGGTGGCAATAACAATATAATGGTGAACTACATTACATGGTGATATCTCCGAAAATCAATGTTTAATTTTCAAAGAATAATTTGTTTAAAAATTTTGAGCCAAAAAATAGATCACTGTACAGCTGTCCTAGAATGTAGAGTACCACAACATGAAAAGGAGGGTAGCTCTTAATTAAGATGACTGTTATGCCAGCACTGGGTGCAAAACATCGTTCAGTGTCTAGATACATAATGTACTTATAATTATAAGACAAACAAAACTTTACTCAACATAGTGGTTCAGGAAAAATACTAATTGTTTCTTTCGATTTAAGTGCAATAAAAGCTTGTTTGAAAGTGGAAAATAATCACGTTTGTTTAATTTTGTAAACTCACTAATTTCTGAAAATATACAAGAATTGTTACATTACAAGCACACCTTTAACACCCTTTTATCTGTGTGTAATTATACAAATGCCGTTTTTTTCTGATTGAAATGTTGCGGTTCAGAAATTATTTTTTTAAAGTTCAGTGAACTGCTGTGGTTCAATGAACTCCTGTACATAAATGCTCAATCTCAATCCTTTAAGCTGCTGGCGGCAACTTGTGTTACCCATGCCGCCCGAGTCCAAAGTCGGCTGCTGGAACATCCGTGCCAAGTATATTAGTTCCCTATGACCGGAATTTTGCTATAACCATGTTTGTTATAAGTTTACTTTCTGGTTATCGAATGTACGACTGACAACAGAAATTTAAAGGATATTTATTAATAACATCAAAGTATCTTAAAAACAGAACAAATTTATTGGATATGATATCCTTCTTTATAATGCACATCAAAATCTACATTATTCAACTAATCTACATAACACACTTACATAAAATGATAAAATTCCATATTTTGTAGACTCCTGAAATTATATCAACAGTTGTGTGTAATTATCACTTAAATAAAACCTGCAACAAGCTGCACTATGACACAGATCATGAATGACAGGCAATTGAAAGCTTCTAGCCAACACAGATCAATATAACAAGTCTTTGACTTGTCTCTAAAATAGCAGAATTTACTAAAAGAGAAAAACAAAAACAACAGCGAATCTCCAACGAGGGATTTCCAATATAGGAAAATTATGACACGAGATAATTTTAGAAATCCGTCGGGATTATGAGAGGATTTGGATAGCTTTATAAATAATAATAAACATCGAAAGTGTTTATCAAAGAATATCGGAAATTGTCTTATTCTTATTCTGTCAAATAACACCACATTGAGCTTCACCAAGCGTTAGCCATATAGTAATAATGCAAACATAGTCTCTGTTTTTATGACTCATTGTAAAAGATACGCACAAATAATTAAAGATGTCTAAACAATTTACCATACATTAATCTTTGAAAGTTTTAAAAATCGTCACTTTATTTGTTCATGCCAAGAAAAAGATAAAAATCTTTACGGATCACTTGAGAGCAATAACTAGAAATGTGTCCATAGGACACGGGTGCCCCCACCGCGCCACTGTTCTGTCAATCTTTTTACTAAGTCAAGGGAAATAACTCTACAAATACTGGATAAATCCACAAGCGAAACCCCAGGTGCAAATCTAAATATGCTGAGCAACCTGCCCATAAGGTTTAATGACTATGTCAAATCCATTTTGAGTAACTTGCGACACAAGTTGAAAATTGCAAAAGTTTTCTAAGTGAAGGGCAATAACTCTACAAATACTGGATAAATCCACAAGCGAAACCCCAGGTGCAAATCTAAATATGCTGAGCAACCTGCCCATAAGGTTTAATGACTATGTCAAATCCATTTTGAGTAACTTGAGACACAAGTTGAAAATTGCAAAAATTTTCTAAGTGAAGGGCAAAAACTCTAAAAATACTAAATAAATCCAGACGAAAATACATGGTGCACAACTGCACATGCTGATCAATATTCCTGTAAAGTTACATGACTCTAGGTCAAATACTTTTTGAGTTACGTGTGACACATGTTGAAAATTTCAAAATTTTACTAAGTCAAGGGCAATAACTCTGAAAATACTAAAAATATCCAGACGAAAACACCCAGGTGCACAACAACACATGCTGATCAACATTCCTGTAAATTTTCATGACTCTAGGTCAAATACTTTTTTAGTTACATGCGACACAAGTTGAAAATTGCAAAATTTTACTAAGTCAAGGGCAATAACTCTGAAAATACTAAAAATATCCACACGAAAATACCCAGGTGCACAACTACACATGCTGATCAACATTCCTGTAAAGTTTCATGACTAGGTCAAATACTTTTTGAGTTAAGTGCGACACAAGTTGAAAATTGCAAAATTTTACTAAGTCAAGGGCAATAACTCTGAAAATACTAAAAATATCCACACGAAAATACCCAGGTGCACAACTACACATGCTGATCAACATTCCTGTAAAGTTTCATGACTCTAGGTCAAATACTTTTTGAGTTACGTGCGACACAAGTTGAAAATTGCAAAATTTTACTAAGTCAAGGGCAATAACTCTGAAAATAATAAAAATATCCACACGAAAATACCCAGGTGCACAACTACACATGCTGATCAACATTCCTGTAAAGTTTCATGACTCTAGGTCTAATACTTTTTGAGTTACATGCAACACAAAAGTGAACGGACGGACGGAAGGACGGACGGAAGGACGGACGGACGGACAAGGGTAAATCTAAATGCCCGCCACTAACGTGGGGGCACAAAAATAAAAACAACACAAGCAAAAATTGCAGAGTCAGTTCATCAGAGTCTGTACAAAAGTCAGTTTGAAGATATCTGTACAAGAATGGCACTGGTTATTAATAGCCTACTTTCATAACAGTTATGTTGCTTTTTATTCAGAGTGAAAAAAACACCTATCATACAGTAGAGGTAAGCTCTAGCTGAACCATTAATTTGCTAAGTATCTTAAATAGACTAATGTCCATCTTACAATCTGGACAAAACCATTCCATTATTTTCAGGTAAAAATTTCAAAATACATGTATATATTGACTGAATAGCAAAAAGTGCAGACCATGATCAGTTGACACAAATGTGCCATCTTATCTTGGTCTGCACCGGTCCCACAAGAAACAGTTACCCATAACAGGCTAAGGGATAAGCAGGTTGGAAATTATTCAGTACGAAATTTCAAATCAAACTATTACCTTTAAAGGACCAAATTTATAAAAGAATGCGTTCGGTTTACTCAAATGGTTGTGAGTTATACATCACAAGAGTTTTAATAATTACTTCTGCTGATGCTGCTCTATGATAACAAGATAATGTCACAATCTTTATAATTATATTCACTGCAGAGCAATGACATTAAGGCTAAGATTAAGAGGATATTTTTTTGTTTGAGTGAAATATGGAATATATTTTTCACGAAACATGATAACATTTTATCATGTTAACATTTTATCATGTTGAGTGAAAATATATACCATATTTCACGAAAAACAAAAAAATAACCTTTTTATTTAATTTCATCATCAAAGAAAAATGGTAAACGAACCCCCTTGCTTGTTACGCAACTGCAATTGTACAGCGCACAGTAATATAATTATTGTCTTGTTTTGCGCGCGATATTTTAGCGCTACATTGTGACGTCATGTAAACAACTCTTCAAACGTCTGTACAGCGTTAATGACTGAATTAAAGATATTGGTGTTCGGATTTATTTTCTTAGTTAGACCATTTTCTATCATTCTAGATAGTTTTCAAATCAAAATTCAACAAAAAGTTGTTATTTTATTTATCAGATTTTGTAAACAAATGGCGAAAGAAGTCCCCTAAAATAAATATGAGTTTTGACTCCGCCCACTTTCATATTTCATATTTATTTTTTACAAATATGAAATATATATGACTGATATAGCACAATATTTCATGGGTAAAATTAAATAATATAGGATATTTGTGATTTAAAAATCTTTGTAAGAGTTTGACTTTGCTGTGATAATTATATTATCTTATGAAATGCAGTAATGTTATATTGAGATTCCTGGAACTGTGTTACATCTATTAGATTATCCATTATGGCAATTAAAACATTCTATTGTTAGATTGGACTAGTTTTATTTTGTTTGTGCAGCATTTAAAGTTGCTTTATATAGTCAATGCTTTTATCGCAATATCACAAAGTTGAACACTTTGTATTTAGCGAAATTGAATTTTTTAGTTTGTTTAATATGGAAACAAGCGAAAGTTTGGCATGTGCCAATAAGTTACACATTATGCTGACACAACACAGAAAAACACAATTCAATTACAGCGAATTAATATAACCTTTAACCTGCTTTAATTCTGTTATATACTTGACATGTAATCAATTTTGTAATATTTAAGTATTTTAGAGTCTCAATGTTGGCATTAAGCAGTCAACTGTGGCCTAGAGTCTATACAGACTTTATGCTAGATACTGGTGGCATAGCCAAGTTATTATTATTTATTCACCAGCAATGTGACATTTAGGGGACAAAATTGCCAACAAGTTTCAATATCAGAAATACTTTAATATATAAAATATCTTGTTAGAATACAGCAATATACAGGCTGGTCTGGCTCTATATAAGTTGTCATAATGTAGAAGTGTTGTGTTTATTGTATCATGATAAACTGTCTGTTGGAACCTGAGCCACCAGTATATTTAAGCCAGGCCAGCCAACACATCTGTGCAGAAAACACCGTCCGGTTAGCACAGTAGGTAGAAAGTTGGACTGTGAATCAGGTGATCTGGGTTCAATACCATGAAATCTATGGTCATTCTTACTGAACCTTTGCTCTGGCATAACACAGAAGTTATCCATTCCTTGCGAAATTAAAGGCAACTAGTCATGGAAAACTGCTCGACAGCATGCCCAGGAATGATGCTGTGGCTGAACTGTGCTCTGGTAAATTAAATGTGATCCGGAGTGAAAACTACCAACACCACCACCATCTGTGCAGAGTGGCCTGGCTGTATACCATGGTATCTAAAGCACCATATTTGAAAATGAAATCCGTTCAAAGTGTTCCAAATTTAATACAGTATTGAGCAAAAATCTGAATTACACAAATTCAGCATGTCAGTTAATTCAATACAGTAAAAATAGAAATGGGTGATTTAAAGAGAACTGGTGTTACATTCAGTATGTTGTTATAATGCAAATAAATTTCTATAATTTTTGATTGGCTTAAACACTATTAATACTTTAATGATCGAAGTATGTACTTTAATCAGCTTGGTTAATATTTTATATATACATTTGTATCTCTTTCAGATACTGATACTATACCATATATATAATGTGAAGTGCTTTGGTTACATTTATCTCATTCAGGCTACAAAATTTCCAGTATATCCTATCAGTAACTTGTATAACTAATAATATACAATAATTTAACACATATTGATAAATATTGTAACAGTTGTATTTTAAGTACAATACTCACCCCGTTCTACCATTTTATCTGATTGTAGAAACTTAAATTAACATTGGTTTTTCTCTTTCTGTAACCAATTATATCTAGAATTACAGTGTTAAATAATTGATGAAGTCTTTACTGAAATATTCTTTACATGTAACGATTCCTGTTACAGCTTACAGAAGTTTAATTACTGCGAGTCTTTCAACTCAATTTTTCCATCAATAATTAAAATAAAGTTTAAATCCCTAAAGGGAAATCAAGTTTAAATGAGGTATAAGCACTTTTGTGGCAGGAGATGTAAATAAATTTAAGCTGAATTTAAACAGACAGCATTAAATTATTTAATACAGTCAAACCTGCTTGTCAAGGCCAGTCTAAAAAGCTGCATTATGTATTCTACCAATATTTAGTCTAAAGGAAGACATTGTTTGTTATGTTGCTTAATTTTAGATAGGAAATTGGTAGAAATATTGTAGATAACAGTTCATAGATGGTCTTTACATTAATACTCTTTTAATAGCACATGTTTATCTATGCTGTTTTGAATCACAGTTTCTTTTATCCCCAGCCATTTCTTTATTTTACTAGTTCTGTAAAGCATCGTACCTTTGAACAAAAAATAAGACTGAAATATTGTAAAAATGACCTTGACCTAGATCTTAAGGGTCAAATTTTCAAACAATCAAAATATGAAGGGCATGCAAGGACATGCATTATCAGCCACATCTTTAATAATACTTGTAAAAGCTGGAACATGGTTTTAGTACAGAGAAGGTATTCTCTTATCAAGTACATGAATAGTAACTTCAAACAAAATACAAATTTCTACATTCAATGTTGTTTTAATGCAATATTTCCATTATACTTTAGTCTGTTGCTTTTTTAATTCTACCTTTTTGATACTATTATTCTTAATATGATCCTTATAAAAAAATGTTCAAAAATCATTTAGCAAGGAAAATTTAGCCTTAACAACTGTTCAACAATCTGCAGTGAATGTCCTCAATTTCAAGGTCATCCGTTTGTACCATTGCAATACTAATTGTTACAAAAACATCCTACTTTGTGGAGTAAATAATTGCGGTAAAACATCAAATTGCCCTAATTAGGAGTAATCTAACTGGAAAGCGTAACCACGATAACCTGCGTAAGGAGCTCATTTACTCAGTCACAGCTCGCACGCATGTACAATAATGGACATTTTTACCATCCTCGAACAAATCAATAATTTTCCCTGTCGCCTGATAAAAAGATTATTTGATAATGGCAAAAGGAAATTGTTGCATGGATGAAAATCTTTAAATGAGAGCCGATGTTTTCAATTAACGACACTGTTCAATATTTTCATGTCGATCATTCGGATTTGGCCGTGTAGCAGTAAAGCAAGCGTTATTTCAAGGCAGACTGCCGTGAAAATGTAATCAATTTGATGGAAAACAGTGTCTTGCCTGAAAAATGAATAAAGGATATAACATTAGGTGGGCAATAGAAATAAGCCCGGGTTTCTAAACCCAGCATTGTTACAAGTGAAATCACTAAGACTAAGTAATAACCCTACAGGAAGAACTTGTTATTTGTAAAATGAATGGAGGAGGGGTGCTTAAATACAGGCTTTGAAAATCTATAGAGCTCCTGGCATTATTTTCTGTTTTTAGACTTATACATAACAAAAGTGCATTGTAACAGAGCTGTTGTCACCTTGCTTGTCTATTCAATTTACTACAATGGTGTCGTGGTGTAAATACACACAACTATATACAATATTTCTACAATTTTGAGACCTTCAAAGAAAATGAAAATATTGGCTAGAATTAAAGGAACTCCACTGAGGTCCAAAAGCATTAAAACCTAAAATTTGAAATTCTTATATAGATCAGCTGGGGCACTTACAAAAGAAAAGTTGCAAAAGGAAATAAAAAAATAAAACTATTAATAAATTGAAAATCTTATTTTTGTGCGTTAAAATCTTAGCCAGATTTGAGTAATTTTTCGTTTTTTTACAATTTTAATATTCAGGATAAATGGAATGAGCAAATGATCTGAAATTTTGCACACAAGTTATTTAAGTCTACATCCTCATCAAATGGAACTTTTATCTTGAAAAATTCTTTCCAGGTCCATCATGTCAAAAAACCTTAGTGGAGTCCCTTTAACAGTTGAACAAAAGAATATATATTTGGTTAAGTCTCTTAATATTTTTATTTTCTTAAATTGCCATTCTGGTACCAAGATCTATGAAGATGATATTAAATACAGCGAGGCTGCATGCACATATCTGTAGTTAGTTCATTTTTTGTATTTCAATATTGAAATCCTTTAAAGGAACTCCACTGACGTTCAAAAGTCTAAAACATAAAATTTAAAAATCTTACATTGATGAACTGAGTAACTTAAAATGGAATAAAGTTTCCTTTTAAAAGGAAAGGCTTGCAGAGTTGTGCCTTCATCCCAACCCTTTAAGATTGTTCTTTTTTGGGGGTTTCAATTTAGTATATATCACTTTTTTTTTGAATTACGGTATTTGTATATCATAAAGGGTTTATTTAGTTGTTGTTTTTTTTGGAAAACCGAATATTTTTTTTGTCAAAACGATTTAGATCTATTCTCTATTGTATCAAACTAATAAAGAAAATGATCAATTGTAAAAATATTAACGTGATACTGAAGGAAAACAAGTGTGCACATCTCATTTCCCCTTTTTTCGCAGCGAAATCATTCCTTTGCTTTATAGACAAGTAAATGCACTAAAATACTTCGTTACGTGGTACCAATTAATAAGCATGTATCAACTAGCACGTGGCAAGGTTAATGATATGCATGGGCTATTTTTAGATTACCTCACCAAGAAGTTGAATTGCGTTCAGTAGATCTAAATATAACTCGATCATGCGTGATTTGATAAGCAGGACCACCCTTTGAAGGCGGAATAATACTACAGTCACCATTCTCTATTGTATAAAACTAATACAGACAAAAAACAATTATAAAAGAAACTAACTTTTGCGTCTTGAAAAACAAATGAAAACAAATGAAACGGAACAATTTCGTTTATAATTTAGTACGGTTTAAACGGATAAATCAAGTAAAAATAGAAATCCTATTTATATACACAAACTGGGATTACCGAAGTAACTAAAATAGCTTAGATTTCCGTAATATTACTCCGCAGTATGACGGAATCGCCCAAATTGTCACAATTACAATCGGAACTACATCGGCTATTATCATTAATCCGAAGACTGACGGAAAAGGTCGAAAAGTTGCGATTGGCACGATTGCAGCTGGTTCCCCGTTCAATCATGCACCAACAGATGTAAGCAGGAAACCACCTAACCGGAACAAGTTTTCCAGATGAAATGGCTTGCAGCCGTGGCTGCAAGCCAAAAATATAATAAAGAAATACATTCAGAATTTAATTAAAGAGATTTTCAACCAGATTATTACTGAGAGTTAAAAAGTGGTATACATCAAAATTTAATGGTATAAAAATCTCAAAAAGAAATTTTTTTCAGTCTTGTCATGTCAAAAAAACTTCTTTATTGGAGTCTCTTCAAAAGGAGTGTCCTTTAATTCAAAATATCAATATATAAAAAAATTGAAGAGAGACTATTTTAATGTTCCTATATTGTATAGAACAATAAATTTTATACATGTATAACCATTCTTAGCTTTACTCATAAAATACTTATTGCCATTTTTCCGTATCATTTGCAAATAAAGGCATCAGAGTAACTCTATACATAATTAGTATACAACATAAAAGATGAGTGCTACAATCATGAAGACAATATTAATCATTCATATCTTGTTGATACCTCTTGTAGTTTCAGAGTTATGCTTCAGACTCAGTTCAAAGTGTAAACAAGAGGGCCATGATGGCCCTGAAGTCGCTCACCTGTATATAGGCCCCCGGAGCGGGCCAGTTTAAACCCCCAGGGCTTTTATTTGAACAAACTTGGTAGACACCCATTAGAAGATGTTTCATGCTAAACATCTAAGGTCTAGCTGGTCAAGTTTGTTTTTTTACACATATAAATAAAAACAATGACACACCTGGGGCAGGGCCAGTTTTGACTCGAGGGCTTTTATTTGAACAATCTTTGTAGACACTTACTAGAAAATGTTTCATGCTTAATATCTAAACTCCAGCTATTCAAGTTTTTTCAAAGAAGATTTTTAAGTTTTTGCTATACACATATACGGAAAATCAATGTCCCCTGGGGCGGGGCCAATTTTGACCCCAGGGCTTTTATTTGAACAAACTTTGTAGACACTCACTAGAAGATGCTTTGTGCTTAATATCTAAACTCTAGCTATTTTTTTAAGTTTTTTCAAAGAAGATTTTTTAAGTTTTTGTTATACACATATAAGGAAAATGAATGACCCCCGGGGCGGGGCCAATTTTGACCCCACGGCTTTTATTTGAACAAACTTGGTAGACACACACTAGAAGATGTTTCATGCTTAGTATCTAAACTCTAGCTATTTGGGTTCTTTAAAAGAAGATTTTTTAAGTTTTTACTATATGCATATAGGGAAAATCAATGACCCCCTGGGGCGGGGCCAATTTTGACCCCAGGGCTTTTATTTGAACAAACTTGGTAGACACCCATTAGAAGATGTTTCATGCTAAGTATCTTAGCTCTAGCTCTTCGGGTTCTTTAAAAGAAGATTTTTTAAGTTTTTACTATATGCATATAGGGAAAATCAATGACCCCTGGGGTGGGGCCAATTTTAACCCCAGGTCTTTTATTTGAACAAACTTGGTAGACACTCACTAGAAGGTGTTTCATGCTAAATATCTAAGCTCTAGCTCTTTGGGTTTTTTAGAACAAGATATTTAAAGTTTTTTCTGCATGGAATTTAATTCTTTGAACAATTTTCAAAGGTGACCACCAAAGGAACATTCCTGTGAAGCTTGGATGAAATTGGCTTAGTGGTTTATGAGGAGATGTCATTTAAAGTAAAAGTTTACGGACGACGGACGGACGACGGACGCCGGCCGGACGCCGGACGAAAAGCGATCACAAAAGCTCACCCTTTCACTTTGTGACAGGTAAGCTAAAAATGAAAAAGGGCAATAACTCCAAATTAAGGCAAGACAGAGTTACAGTTTTTATGCACTGCAATTTTACCCAATGAGATCTATCCATCTACTAAGTTTCTTGTTGATACCCCTTGTAGTTCCGGATAAAGTTCAAAGTGTAAAAATGAAAAAAGGGCAATAACTCCAAAATTAGGCTAGGTAGAGTTTGATTTTTTTTTATGCATACAAGAAAATGTGGATGGATGGACAGCCAGCCAAGCGGCGACAATATAATGCTCTCCCTTTGGGGAGAATGAAAAGTTGATGTCTCACAGTATAGAACTATAATAATAGTCCATTAAACTTCTTTGTATAACAGACTTTTCATTTCTTCCCAAAAGAAATCATTAGATCTTTCAATACATTCATGATAAATTGTATATATATATATAAAACAACATATTCTTTTATCTATAAAAAGCTGCACGGAACTTGTTGCTTTAAACAACATTATCAAGATGCTCGTAATTGGCACGATTTTGCCGCGCCAATACCGGGATTGCCTCCGAAATATCAAATAATATTAACAAGACCATAAACAGTTTTCTGTATATTTTCCTAGACAGTAAGATTATGTTAAATGGCTTAAATATACAATAAAACTTGGCCAAGCAACAAATTTCCGCGTCTATCTTCATTGATTTGCCGAGATAAATGACTCTCTAATATTCAAGAATGTAAAACAACATGCAAGTTACAAGAAAGAAAAAAACAACACATGTCATGAATTGAACCTCAGAATTCTGATCAATGTTATTAAATGTATATATTGTTATTTTTTTTTTTTTTTCAACATCTAAATTACAATACTTTTACGGCAACCCATAACAGAGAAAAGACAAAAGATTTCTGTGGGCTTTTATATCATTTTATAAATAATATAGTTATAAGGAAACAGAATCTAAGTTAAATTTCCTATGATTGTTTATACGGTAATTCAAATCTATATTTTAAACAGAAATAGTCTGACATGGATGCATTAAAGTTATCATTTGAAATATTTCAATAAATAGAAAAATTCAATGTGATTTTTTAATTATTCCTATGAAGTGTGTAACGGTAAGTTGAACTGAAAGTTCATTTGAGGTATTCTTGTAAATTTTTAAGAATTAAAAGCAAGAAAATTTATATTCAAATGCACGAAAAAAGTTAATTTCTAGTCCTATATAGTAGTGTTTGGTTGGGTTTTACGTCTACACAGTATAGGTCATATGGCAAGTTTCCATCTTCACTGGTGGGAGGAAGACCTCCAGTGCATTTCTGCGCATTATTTCAGGCATGAAAATAAGCTAGCTGGATAGTTTCCTCACATGAAAGAATCCAAAGTCCCTGTAGGGATTCGAATCCACAGCAGTGAGGGGCAAATAGTTTCAAGTCAAAGACCTTAACCACTCAGCCATGGACACCTGAGCTCTGATAGTTGAATAAAATGTACATTGTATATAATTACAGTATATTTTATAGTTTACCAGAATAATTATTTCACTTTGCATGGTTTTTAGCATCAATATTGGAAATGCAATTTTTTCATCCTTTCAAAATTTTGGCGTGAAGATAAAGTGGGCTGAGTCGAAATTATTATTTTAAAGGACTTCTTTCGCCATTTTGTTTGAAAAATCTGAGAAATACAAAACAACTTTTTGTTGAATTTCGTTTTGAAAACTATCTAGAATGATAGAAAATGGTCTAATTAAGAAAATAAATCCGAAGACCAATATCTTTAATTCAGTTATTAACGTTGTATAGACGTTTAAAGAGTTATTTACGTGACGTCACAATGTATCGCCAAATATCGCGTGCAAAACAAGATGCAAAAATATATTCCTGCGCGCTGTACAGTTGCAGTTGTTTAGCAAGCAATGGGGTTCTTAACCATTTTTCTTTAATATGAAATTAAATAAAAAGGTTATTTTTTCGTTTTTCGTGAAATATGGTATAAATTTGCACTCAACATGATAAAATGCCGGATATTTTCACTCGCCGTCCCGGCTCGTGAAAATATGTGGCATTTTATCATGTTTTGTGAAAATATATTCCAAATTTCACTCAAACGAAAAAATATCCTCTTATAATTAGAGCCTGTATAAGGCCCAATAATCAGCCAAAAAGTACCCACCTCTAGGAAGCCAAGTGGTCATTTAAAATGCAGTCATATTAAGGACTTTGGTACTGGTTTGTATTTACTAGTGACCTCTTTATTTTGAAAATTATTTACAACCATTTAACACCGAATCCTGTTTTATTATTAATTACAGTTTAGCTGCTTAGAGGATGTGACAAAGTTGTGTGTGTGTTCTAAGTTTAATAAGGTTCCGATATTTCGCCCTTTCAGGCACTAAGTGTACTAACCCCAACGTGACAGAGGCCAGAACCTGCATTTTTCTATGTACAAGCATGTACCCAGGCTTAAAATGTTGGCTAGCACTCCCAGTACATACAAGTTTCCATTTTCTTTAGGCTTTAAACAATTGCAACAAGTTCAAGCGGAAATCCAACGGCCTCACTTTTTGTATACCCCTTAGATAACTTAATAATAAAAAATAAAAATACAGTTGAATCTATATAATAGCCCCAGCTGTTAAATGCAAATCAATATTAACCAGTTAAATTTTTTATACCAATTAAATACAACTTACCAATTAATTGCCAATCTTTCTGTAATCTGATCAACTTTCCTTCTCCTCTTATACTATATTATACCAATTGTCTTCAAAAACTCCTTATCAGTTCTGCAAGTTATGAAATTAATTCGGAGTTACATTGAAATTAGTATTCATTCATAATAAATTAACCAACTGTTCTTTATAATAAACACTGTCCCAATATCTTGTATCATTAAGTTATAAAATTAACTGAAGAATCACTCTCTTTAATTCTCCTACATCAGATTCTTAAATCAGTCCTGCTGAAGTTACCACTAAATGTCCTACAAAAGTGTGACAAAAACATAAAAATCCACTAATTCCTGTGAAGTACCCATCTGCTGTTTGAAAACAAATTATTTGCATTGCAAACAGAAAATAGTCCTTTTATGTAATAATCAATAAACACTTCATTTAATTTATAAACATTTTCCATTGTTAAATCAACATTTCACTACTGTGTTAAGCTCACAGTCATTGGGAAAGAAGAAAGTTAACTGGATATTACGGGGTATTAGAAATAAAAGAAGTGTAAATTAATAGCAATGTGAAGAAAATGGAGAAATTAAATTGTAGAATCAATACCCCTCCCGCAATTACCAAATGAAAACTCAAGAATAATGTGAATTGCTTGCAAATTTGAATTAACTCTTTCACTTTCTACTATATTATGTTCGAGGAGCTTTTTGTTTGCAGAAAAACTTTCCTCCAAATTTGGTTGATTAAAAAAAGCCTAGTAAAGTCACTGGAATTTTAAGGGTGCTGTTGTATTTTAAGGCCAGATAAAATAAAATCTGTTTCTGATTAAATTTATGCAACTGTAAATTTGTCTTGACATTAAAGTATTGAAGTTTAGCATGAATTTCATTACATCTTGTGAACAAAGCTAACCTAAATTTTATTTTTTCTGCGGTTAGTGGGTAGTGGGGTGATGGGGAGCAATATCCAGAAAAATATAATTATTTCGTTTGGCCTAAAGGGAACATGACCTTGTTGTTGGGAAAATTTTATGTCACTAAATATTGTGGATAAATTTGTCTTCGATAAATGCTAAAAAAGAAAAGTGTCAGCAATTATAACTACATAAATGTTAAAATTAGATAAAAATGTATTTTTTTTAAGAACTGTCACTGCATAATCTATGACTAGTTTATAACATAGTATATAAATCAGGCCCCTCGATTCATGAACTCATTAAACCCCCCACCCCACACACCTCTAAAGTATAAAAGTATGTATTTTCCCTTTTTTTCTTTTTGAATTTCACCTGCCATATCTGACAAAAGCAGGGCATTATTAACAATATATTTTGAAAATAAAATAAATTGTACGTAATAATGAGCAACACAAATATTGTCACTATGTATGTACAGTAAAAATTGCCTGTAATTCTTAATTACTACATTTAGGGAAAACAACTTGAAAATTTACACTTCTACATTTAGAGGTATTGCTCACGTAAAACAGAGAGAGAAACCCCTGTAAATAACAAAATGTTTTTGAAATCGTAATAAAGAACTCTGACCTACTTTTAATTTAAGCTGCCCTTTTAACAATGATAAAAACATTTTATTCAATTGACAAAGTGGACTTCATAATTTCTTCAAACCAATTTACTCTATTTACAGACATCCTGCGTATTTATTCATTTAACAAAAGCGGGCGGTTAAAGGGAACAAAGAAAACTTTTACCGTTTTGCAAATTGTGTATATATCAAGTTTCATATACGTTTATCGGTTATTATTGTAATTGCGAGGTGTCATTGACTACCGTCTCATCATCGTGTCCCATCCAGAGATCCACCAATCAATGACGAGGCGATGTTTAATCAGTAGATTGGTATTGATCACTATGATACGTCGGAATCAAACGGTATCAGAGAGGCAAAATGTGTGCCAAATAATGATAAACTTCGTTTTCATTGTCTCGCACGGACAGTAATTGTCAATAATTTTTTTAACGAGTAGATTTATAAGCGTGCATGAGCTAAAATGTAATAAAATTTGATTAATGCTCATTCTTAAGGCAGATTTTTACGAACACGTCTCACTTTGGATTTTATTGATTTAATTACAAGCTGGGCAGAATGATTTTTCAATTAAATATTCAATTACTTCAATAAAGATTTGTAGTTCAATTTTCATTTTTCAATTTTGGGACAATCCATTATCAATTTTGGGGATATGAAGATGAAATTTATAGGTGGTCAGCCAATAGAGAATTTAAAGTTGACCTGGCGAAAGGCTCATGGTCAGTTTCAGTTTTAGCAGGTTAAAGAAAAAATATTTTCCAATATAATATTTAATATAATGCTTGAAAGATTTCTTTAAACTCATTTATAATAGTGACATATTTCATACTTACCATAAATACTTTATCTCTAGATTCGGTTGTTACTTTTGATGACGTTTCTGTCAGAATCTGAAAAAAGTATCAATACATTTAAATTTCTAAATAGAGATATTTTGACATACCGAAGTTTATACTGTTAATTTATTGTCAACAGTAATTGTACTACATCAAAAATAAAATACCATTTAAATATTTTTGCAGTTTCAGTGATCATCTAAAATATGTAAATATAGTAACAAATACAACAAAATGACTATTATGCATGAGATAACATAAACTTTATTCTAATGTATTCTTAATTTGCTTTTTAATCCTGCAGAAATACATTATTACAATATTTTGTTCTCCTAAATATTTATATTTATAAGTTAATTAAACATTCAACTTTAGAACTGTATATAAAAGAATCATTAATATAATTATAATTCAATTTCCCTTTAGTGCCGTGTGAATGGGAAACACCTAGCTTTTATTCTATTTTTTCATGTGTCACTTACTGCCAATGGTCATTTTTTTACACCACACAAAAATCTCCTTCCGTTCAATAATAAATAATAATCACAAAACCATATAACCGTGTATTATCTATATAATTATTGGGGACTGGCACGTTTTTTTTTCATGATTTAATCCTATGTAAGCCGTAGGTCGAGGCAGCTGTTAGGCTTCAAGTGGACAAGATTAAATCAGCTAGAAATCTTTACACCAAGCTGACATGGTCATCAAATGTCCCCGCGATTCTGACCATGTGTCTCTATCATTGATTGGTACCTCCCGTGGTGACCACTTTTACATCCTTTCACCATTCTTTCATGCACCAATTAACAACAAAGCACATAAAGCATAGGGGCACGCTTTTCTGTACTTCAGAACCATTTTATGATCAAATAGCCATTACAATGATATTGCAAACAAAGAGTTATGGCCCCTGAGAAACAGAATGTGGCCGTTATACTGTCATGATAGTAATAAAAACCTAACGCCAACTAATCATGTGATTTTATATTCACTTGCATGCACTATGTCCGCAACATTATGAATCTTTTCAACCAGAATATACATTTTTTCTTTGAACCATGAGGATTTATGTACAGGTTAGGGTTCATAAATAAGCATTTACAAAATTAAATTGATCAGGAGTATGGCAGCAATTAAGTGTTCAGAGTAATTTTACTAGATTTTTACTAGACTACTGGTAATAATTAATTGACCAAGGTTAATGTTTTATAATTTTATTGAAATACTGCTATCCCATCTGACTTTATACACTAAAGTTACATTAATGAAAATATATTATAAATTATAATACTGCAGGTTAGTGGCTTGGGTTATATTTACAAATAGCAGTTTATATAGGGCCATATAACCTGTCAACAATCTTTATAACTAATAATATATCACATTCCTCAACTACATTATTGATTTATTATGTGTTGAAAATTATTATTATTAAAACTGAAACGTAGTACTTTCCGTCTGTATGTACTGTCGTTTTGAAATTGTCATCATTAAATGATGCCTTTCCAAATTCAAAACTTATGTATCATTTCATTTTGTTAAACAGTTTTCATATTAAACATTAAAATCAATATGAGAGACAATTATATAATAAAAAATATGAAATGTTAATTTGCATTTATATTATATACATATATGATTTTGTATAATAAAGTTCCTGGAATGTAAATATCATTAACATACCCATTTCTCTAAACAATTAAAATAAAAAGAAACATCAAGACATAGTCACAATCATGCACACTTAAATCAAAATTTTAAATTTTCTTTATACAGATAAGTAATAGAAAGAGCACCGAAACACGAGGCTATCTGATTTGTACAGGGGGGGGGGGGCTATGCCCCCCCCCCCTCGAGTATTAATCAGATTGCCGAGTGTTTTGGTGTTCTTTCTCTTTTGTATCATAGTCAAACATAAAAGCATGTTCCCTGTTGTCACAATATGAAACCCCCGCAAAAATGAACCAATGAACGAACATCTGAATATGACATTTCTGTCGCTTTCCCTTTCTCTGCCGTCATAATATGTAAACCCCAGCAAAAATGAGCCAATCAATGGGCATGCTCTGGAGTGCGGGTATTAGTTAACGCACTGTGCATGTATATGTATACGATTTAACCCTGACACATTTTCAACAGAAAGGTCTCAAAACTATGATACAAACAAGATATGGACACCACAAAGGTATACCCCGTCTTTTTCATGATTCTGTCATAAACCATATGCTGTCCTTATTCTAGTTAACCACAAAAGAAATTGATATATCTGTCCTTGTATTGTTGCTGAGATGAAGTCGAGATGAAGTTGTTTAGACAAACTGTCATAATTCTGCATGTTTTAAAATGATACACTTCTATAATTGACTTTGTAACCCAAGTCGGGTTTAAAAGTCCAGGTGCAAAGCCCGCTGTTTGATTAAGCGAAAAATAAAATGACTCTTTAGGAGTTTTGAGAGTGAATACTAACAAAAGAAAGGTTAAGATTAAAGTGAAGTTAGATAAAGGGTATTTGAATTTATAAACAGAATAATATAATGATTTGCCAACAAATATAAAGCAGCTGGGTTGACAAAAGATGAGGAGATATTATAGTTACAAAAACTGATGTAGAATTTAATACAAATAAGATCTTAAAACTTGTAATTTGGTGCAGAACTATATTACTTGATATGACATTTACAGTAGAAACACTGTAAGTTGGGTTGTTGGTTTTCTTTTCTTTATGTTTTTTTTTTGTTATCTTATTATAAGAGAAAATTATAATTTTGGGATCTGCAAGAAGTCTGAACATTATTGAAGGATCATAAATATCATAATTTTTTCTTTTATCCCAATGATCATCAGGGTCTCATTACTGAAAGACCTTTATGAAAGCAATTATAGTGATATTTTTTATAAATATTATTATATTTTTTGTGGGAAAAAGGGTTACACATTCAAGATGAGTCTTGTATAGGCTGGTAATATTTCAGTTACTGTGGCTAAATTTAAATCATCATACACATTTGATTCAATTGCCTTTATAGAAAAAATTGATAATTATGCATCAGTCAATTGTAACCCCATCCCCACCCTGGGGGTTCGCTTAGGATGACGGGGAAAGATTTTGTCCCCTGTCACCGACCTGCTTGATATATCATTGAAGTGGTTTTGTTTTGGTGTCAAAATAGTGCCCGAGGGTAATGTGACCAACTCTCTGTGCTATATTAGCAGCATTTAGCAAGAATTTTACCAAAATGACTGTCCTTGGGCAAGGCCATTTAAGGGGTTAATCCTAGTTTCTTTTATTGTGGGTTACTCAATGGACTGCCATTGCATTTAAAAAGAATATAGATAAATATATAAATATGAAAATCAATTTTTACACATAATGATAGACCACTGTTTTATTTGTTTCCTGGATGGAAAATAAGGGAAAGGGGAAAAATTAGTCCATTATTGTTTCAAAATATGAAGAAATGACCATCTTTAAAAAGAATGCATCTTATAAAAAAATAAGATAATTATCAGATAGTGGATTTTTATAGAAATAGAATCTATAGGAAACTAAAAAAAAAATTTAAAAAAATATTTTTTTATTGTTTTATTGTTATAGTCTATATAACATTATACAACAGAATTTTTTTTTTTTTTTTTTTTAATATATGGATATTTTATTGTATAAATAACAAGGTTAAACACATTTTAAAACCAATCAATGCCACTAGCACCCTTTGGTTAGAAAATGACAGCTTTATCAGTTTTTAATATCAACTTTTTTTATAAATTTAAAGATTGAACAGTTACTGTATCAACCCTCATCATTTTATGTCAATTTTATATCGTTCGTATCAAATAAAAAACATGTCATTTTAACGTATCTTACAATCTGAAAGACCTGCTTTTCAAAATCTCATGATATCGATCATTTGGGTCGAATTACTTTAAGTGCGAACACAACAATTTGCACGTGAAAATCGTTTTCGCAATTAAATCTAGAATGCAAAATACAACCAAGATTATAACCTTGTTCATTCAAATACATATAGTAGAGATAGCTTTTTCTTCTTGATCAAACACATTAAAAACTTAACATTACGGTAAAGTAATTTTATCTGGTTTACCTTTTTTGCACCCGACACGTGACACTATGGAAGCTGACATAATGATGGTCTCACATAGGTGTAGCGGACTAATATAGGTGATTTTTTTTTGGGGGGGGGGTCACGTCACATCGACACAGTATAGGTCATATCGCGACGTTCCAGCTTTACTGGTGGAGGAAAACCTCAGGTGCCCTTCCATGGATTATTTCAGACACGAACGGGCACCTGAGTAGAACCACCGACGTTCCGTAAGCTAGCTGGATAGCTTCCTCACATGAAAGAATCCAAAGTCCCTGTAACATAGGTGATAATGAAATATGTGGTGACTGATTCTGACTCGATTTAAACGGTAGTGATAAGTGCAAGCTACCCGGTGTCCACGCCCTGAAGCACCGACTTAATCTGAACATGAAGATGGTGACAGTTTGAATTTGATAATCAGCAAATATGTTAATACTTTCGGATAATACGCTGAAGTGCAATTCCACAAAAAGTGGTGTATGAGAAATCTTGTTCCCTAAACGAGGATAAAAAACAAATTAACATTACATTTATATATGTAGTTTATGGAAAAAGTCAAGCAAAACTTTAAGATATTTCTTTAATATCCATAGCTAAGGAATAAGGCATACAGTATAATTTGGGATGACGGTTGGATTATATCCGCACTTAACGTTATTTATGTACATCATACATGATCTATGGCTCTTTTTGTCTCGTCATCTGACGTATTATTTTCACACTTAACTATATTAAGGTATCACTATTAGCATAGTTCTAATCATAGTTAAGTATTTCAGTGAAAATACTAGAAACAGTTATTGAGCAAATATTTAACATATAAAATATGCAAATATCATCTGAAAATTTTGAATTAATTAAAACTAAAAACAAAGAAAAAAAAATTGAGAATTATAATTACATACGGTTATTTGAATAAAACTAAAGTAAAGCTTGTATAAAAACAAAACTATAATGTATAGTGTGATAAAAATACGCCCTACCTGCATTAACCGTAATTAGTGATATTGCGGACAATTTTATGTCATGTATGTGAGACTCACAGTAAACGAAATTAATCATAATTTTATCTGATTTTGAATATCATTAAAATAGTATTTTGCAAAACAGTGTGTGCTGTATCGCTCATAAATTACTTGATCATATTCATTATTCTGTCAAATTATTTTAAATGTAATGATTTTTTTAAAAGACCCTAAAACGTCATAAAATCGAAAATAGTAAAAATATTGTCGGGCCACTCAGGTGTACAGTATTAAGATAACATTTGTTACCTTTCTTTTCACAGAAATTACACGGAACAGAGAATTTTATTACATGCTTTTCGGTGGTTTATAGAAATATATCAGTGATATAAAACTGGTAATTTCACTGTTTTAAACAGTGAAATTATCAATTTGATAATTTCACTGTTTTGAATTTAAGCCCCTTACGTTGTTTCAGTGAAATACCAGCGACGTGACGTCGTAAATAAAATATATTCCGATCTTACACTGAACTAAACAAATATCCTCTATATATACAAAATATAGCTCTGTGCCAGGAATGAGTGTAGGCTGAGTAATAAATGTTTACATTTGTAAAGCTTCATTACTAAATTCACTGATTTCGTAGAATAAAAAAGCCCTAATAGCATGCTCTGTTCTATTTTACGAAATTAATAATTTTAGTTTTGTTTGTTTGTTTGTTTCATTTTACACCTTTTTCCAACAGTATTTCGGTCATATAGGTGGTAAGATTTTAGTAATAAAGATTTATTAATATAAAATTCTATTAATCTCATACAAACGTATATAATAAGTACCCGGGTATCATTCGTTACAAGCAAAGACTCGGTTAATTAACGTATTATAATCAATGATCACTTGATCACTTTTCTATGATGGCATATTTCTGCCACCAGATAACCATATAACTAACTAGTTAATCAAGAGGTAGCTATGCCACCATACTTTTCACGGAGCAACCAAATAATATGAAAGAGAGCCCCATGAAATCAAAATACAAGATTGTATTACAATTTTGTCAAAACGAATTTATTATCATTACTTTTTTATATACCGGGTACTTACCATTTTAAATAGACCAGACTCACCATATTTCATTTATTTTGTGTAAATATGCAATCAGTTATATAATCTGAAATATTAAATAATTTATTGACCACACAGAGGCTACAAGATATTAGTATATAGATTCGTTGATTTTAACAAGGAATATTTTGAACAAAAAATATTTTAAACAGAGTGATAATTAAGTAGAATGAAAACAGAAGAAGTTGCCTACTCATGAAAATGAACTATAGGCAGGAGCGAGCGCTTTCTTACTACTTGAAATATTACTGTAGAAACTACTTCACACTTTCTGTTCTTGACGTGACACGCCCATCATGGACGCCCTATTTGGCATGCACGTTCAAACTCATTCTAACGCAGCAAATGCCAATTAAAAGACATGTGACTAAAGGGAAGTTAACAAGGAGGAACAGCCGGAAAGGACACTTCCGGTGATCACAATTTTTCTGGCATTGAAACTATTATAATAAAATTTGGTTGATCATTGTAGCCTTGACGAAATCAATATCAGTTTATAAATAAATGACCAAATATTCTACTGAGCTGGTTGTGAGATTGTAACTTCAGTGACAGACACACAGTCTCATTCAGAACTGTGAAGTGATATTTACTTTATATACAAACGCTGTAATTTTTGAAATAATGGTCCACTTTAAATGTTGTATGGAAGTGAATTCGACTGGCTTGCAGTGTTCTGTATGATGAGCTTGGCTCTTCTTTTTCAGATAAATGTCAATTGGACTGACAGAACTTGAATGTCTAACGCTACTACAATATGTAAAATTTTATGACCACGTGCTTGCAGCACTTTCTGCAGACGAATGCTGTCTATAAATGTTTACATTTTTTTTGGGCATTTGATTTTAAGAAACAGTTTTAGTTCGTCATTAACCAACAATATATTATAACCACTCTAATTTGAGTTCAAAACTGTTAGATACGGTGACTACATATTTAGACCGACTAAAACACACATATAATGCAACGCATATTTAATAAAGCTATGACTGGTTATATAACATTTTCTTGAAAATATTCCGTATATAGACTGTATAGTTGAATGTACTATTAGTATCAATATGTTAGTAATACAAATTATGTTTAGAATATAGACGGCCAGGACGAAATTATATGTTTTTCAATAACTTCCTTATTAAAACTGAACAATGAGTATTTGAATACTTTTTTTCGCATGGTAAAATCATAAATGTATTTGATAGGTCCAAATATTGTTGAATATCCCTGTCGCATGCATGGACTGTTTCATTTAATATGATTTATAATTAAATTTCACATTTGTCTTCTTATACCGGAAGCAGTCTAGGAATTGGATCACACTTGATTGATTTTTGCCTATGAAGATTTTATAATCGACAATTTATCATTCTCCTCTATCACGAGTGATTAATCTAACATAACAAAGTGATTGTGACAGTTTATGCACACTTTGTTATTGGTGTTGTCATTTCTTTATCAAGGTCCGGCCCAATTCTGTCATACGAGAAATAATTCGGCGTTTACAGCGTTTACAGTCAAGGAAATAGAATAAATACAACATGTCAACTTGACAAAACTTGAATGACGTAGCAGGGCAATTCTATTTAAATTCCAACCACTTTCATTTTAAAAATGTCTGTACGTATACTTGCAATATAATATTGAAAAAATATATGTTTAAACTGTTATATAACAAGACGAGATTTCATCTCATAACTGGAATAGCAAAAGATGTTTACATTGGAATTTCTTCATAGGCACATATAATGATAATTATTTGAAAAAGCATAATAATTGTTTGCTTACGCAAAAGAAGTTAGCAATTGAACCATACGGGTATATATCTATGTTTTATTTTCAAATTAGTAATGGACAGTTTTATGTTATATCTGTATGCTCGCTCGTGCGCGCTTGTGGATACAGGAGTGTTGTTCTCGTATGCTTGTGTTTTAAAGGTTTATTGTAAAGACACATTAACAACAAAGACATAGAAAAGCATCATGTATGAATATCTATTTTCATATAGTATCATGAACTATGAATATTTTTTCTTCAAGACATCATTATCAAACAAGATGAAAATCTGGCAACATTTTGCTAATCATAATCACGTCCTTGGACAAAGAAGTACCTTTGTCGCAGTCACCTCAGACGAGATAACATTCGTCACTCTTATATGTTAGGCAATGCAAGTGATTTGTACGTCATGATTATAACAAAACTATAATATCAAATTCATAATTGTTTTATACTCACCAGCCTTCAGATACCATGGACGCAAGATCTTGTTTTGTGATGTTGTGTTTGTTTTTTCGCTAGTAGCCATGTAATCACTCATTCGTCACTATTGTTGATAATTTCAAACAGAATCATGTTCTCGTTTTAAGAAGTCATCTTCAATGCGCTGTTCTTTTACTTTTATTTCTTTAATGATTGTTATGCTATAATTACAACTGGCCATTAATTTTTTTTCAAACAAGTGATTATTTTTCATGTTCGTGAAGTTGGCAGCCTAGCAGCCTAGCAGCCCAGCAGCCTGAAGTTGGCAGCCTAACAGCCTGGCAGCCTAGCAGCCTGGCAGCCTAGCAGCCTAGCAGCCTAAAGAAAACTAAGATAGTACAAACATGAAATCGTCGGATATAAATCGGAAGCACATACTTAGACCACTGCACGTCTTATTTCAGTATCGCGATCTTTATTTTTTTAAATATTGAACTTTGTTTTTTTTAATTTGACGCTTCGAAATTTGTGAAGTTAGCAGCCTAGCAGCCTGGCAACCTAAAGAAAACTAAGGAAAATACAAACATGTAAACCGTCGGAAATGAGTCGATAGCACATACTTAGACTATTCCACGTCTTTTTTCAGTACCGCGAACTTAATTTTTTTTAAATATTGAACTTTGTTTGTTTTTTTTTTGTTTTTTTGACACTTCGAAATTTGTGAAGTTAGCAGCCTAGCAGCCTGGCAGCCTAAAGAAAACTAAGGAACATACATAGAATGAGTCGGTAGCACATACTTAGTAGACTATTCCACGTCTTTTTTCAGCATGTTCAGTATCGCGAACTTTATTTTTTTAAAAATTGAACTTTGTTTGTTTTTTTTTTTTTTTTTTTTTGACACTTCGAAATTTGTGAAGTTAGCAGCCTGGCAGCCTAGCAGCCTAGCAGCCTAAGAAAACTAATGACAATACAAACATGTAAACCGTCGGAAATGTGTCGGTAGCACATACTTAGACTATTCCACGTCTTTTTTTCAGTATCGCGAACTTTATTTTTTTTAATATTGAACTTTGTTTTTTTTTACTCTTCGAAATTTGTGAAGTTAGCAGCCTAGCAGCCTGGCAGCCTAGCAGCCTAGCAGCCTAGCAGCCTAAAGAAAACCGTCGGAAATGTGTCGGTAGCACATACTTAGATTATTCCACGTCTTTTTTCAGTATCGCGAACTTTATTTTTTTTTAATATTGAACTTTGTTTTTTTTTTACTCTTCGAAATTTGTGAAGTTAGCAGCCTAGCAGCCTGGCAGCCTAGCAGCCTAGCAGCCTAAAGAAAACTAAGGATAATACAATAATACAAACGAAATGAGTCGGTAGCACATACTTAGACCATTCCACGTTTTATTTCAGTATCGCGATCTTTATTTTTTTAAATATTGAATTTTATTTTATTTTTCATTCTGACGCTTCAAAGTTTGCGGGATTAAACATGTTTTCGAATAACGTAGGAAGTAGTCTTAATCTTAACATTTTCGCGGCTAATAATGTCGCTGTCTATGGACAATAAGCGACGTCATGTGACTTATTTATGATATGCTATTTTGTATGTATATGTTTATAATGAAGTTGACGATGTTCAACGCATATTTATTTTAGGTCTGTAAAGATAAATCGGTTGAAATGTAAAGAGATATACAATGCATATGTTTAAACGAACACATTAATGAACATAAAGATTATCTGAACTTAAGAACAATACCCATTTGATCAATAGCCGCGATACTGAAAAAAGACGTGGAATAGTCTAAGTATGTGCTACCGACTAATTTCCGACGGTTTTCATGTTTGTATTATCCTTTGTTTTCTTTAGGCTGTTAGGCTGCTAGGCTGCTAGGCTGCCAGGCTGTTAGGCTGCTAACTTCACAAATTTCGAAGAGTAAAAAAAACAAAGTTCAATATTAAAAAAAAAAAAAAGTTCGCGATACTGAAAAAAGACGTAGAATAGTCTAAGAATGTGCTACCGACTCATTTCCGACTTTTACATCTTTGTATTGTCCTAAGTTTTCTTTAGGCTGCTAGGCTACCAAGCTACTAGGCTGCCAGGCTGCTAGGCTGCTAACTTCACAAATTTCGAAGTGTAAAAAAAAGTTCAATATTGAAAAAATAAAGTTCGCGATACTGAAAAAAGACGTGGAATAGTCTGTCTAAGTATGTGCTACCGACTCATTTCCGACGGTTTACATGTTTGTATTTTCCTTAGTTTTCTTTAGGCTGCTAGGCTGCTAGGCTGCTAACTTCACAAATTTCGAAGCGTCAAATTAAAAAAAAACAAAGTTCAATATTTAAAAAAATAAAGATCGCGATACTGAAATAAGACGTGCAATGGTCTAAGTATGTGCTTCCGATTCATATCCGACGATTTCATGTTTGTACTATTCTTAGTTTTCTTTAGGCTGCTAGGCTGCCAGGCTGTTAGGCTGCCAGGCTGCTAGGCTGCCAACTTCAGGCTGCTGGGCTGCTAGGCTGCTAGGCTGCTAGGCTGCCAACTTCACGAACATTTATTTTTCAGTTAAAAAAACATACGCCGGTTAATACACACACGGAGAAGTTTTGAAGTTCTAACATTTTTATCTATACTGACATTGTTTACTACCATACCGGAATAGAATGTTTCTAAATTATACACAATTACTTTTTCATTACGGTTATATGACTTTCTGTTTGATATTTGGGACTTATTCTTCATTGGGCTGATTTTCTGTTCAATACTAAAGGACATAAATGGAAAGTTCTTCTAGTTGTCACGTTTTCAATTAAACGGATAGCAATTTATTACCACCATATATAAGTGTACTAACTATGAAACAATTTTGAAGCACTCAAGATTTTACAATTAAATGTTTGAGAATGTCATTTATATTCTTATAAGAGTTCAATATATTTAGATGATGCATATTTGAACGGCTATACCAAGTGTTATAATCTCACATCTAAAATCTTCTATCGAAATTCCACTTTTTTAAGTTTCGCTCATTATTTTCGTTTAGGGCACACACATTCTTTTACTTATTGGCCGTTTTATCAAAGGTTCCATGATCAACACCATATGAACATCCCAATTTAAAATATCACAATGATCATGTTTAGATATTGATTTCTGCTTAAGCCGGTGCCAGAGGGCGTTGAGGTAGCTTGCGGTTGCCACTACTGTTCATTTCATTCAAGCCTGCAATATATTAGATTCTGACATTCTCTAATGATTCCGTTTGTCTATTTAATTTTTTTAAAATACACTTTTTACAAAAAAGATATAAATACATGTAAAAGATAGTGTTTAAAAAGCATGACTAATGACATACTGTGCATATGTTTTTAATACAATAACACATTTTCATGCGAGGCAGTTTTGAATTCCTTTTAAAATAAAACTCACTTGTGAGACAATATCATATCACAAGAAAACAACGCAAAAATGAAAAATCAGATATTTTCATAATGAACTCACAAAAATGAATGATTAAGAACAAGTCTGATCTGCTTAGAATGACGATAGCAGATTATGATAAAAAATTAATACAACACATAGAATGAATAGTTTTCATGTTTGTTCAAACATCATAATATGATAAAACCCTGTAGTATAAATTCAGTGCACAAAGAAAAGGAAATAAGAACAAATATACCTAACAAGCTAAAGATATTCTGGAAAATGGGGATCACCAAAGAACTATAAAAACCAAAACCAATGGTAGAAAACTGCAAAATATCCTACGTCCACAAACATCAGTTTTACTTGAACTCTGTTATTGTCAGTGTATTTCTGTTTATTACACTAGTTTTGCATAATATAATTATTTGCTCACTACGTGTCCATAGTTTTACCTCTGTAATACGAACAATATAAATTCGGCAATTTTATTATAGAAATAAGTTAAATTAACTCCTAAATATTCGTACCAGCCAATGACATTTTCTTCAATATATAGAAATACTTAATGTTATTGATACACATGTATATTGTAATTTATACTTGATTCTGTCATGTTTTTATCAGTAGCCGATTAAGATACAACACTTACCAAAATTTTTCAGTCATTCTCAATACTGGTTGGTTCCTGGAGTTTGTCTATAGGATTACAACTTCCTACACAATTGAACTAATATATATCTTTTATAAGCTGACAAATCATGTAGATATTTGTCACATAATTCCAAATTTCTAGATAATGTTTGATCCTTTATTAAACAATATGTATAAAGAAATGTGAAGAAAAACTAGCCTACTGTACTAATTATTTTGTCTCAATGTCAATCATTCTTAATTGGTTAATATTAAATGATAATTAAATCAATTATATTTAAATATCATAGAGTTCTATGTTATTTCCAAGTTCTTTGTACATATATTGAGAAAAAGAGTTTGCGTTATGTAATGGATCACGTCTTTTGCATTTTTGTCAGTAACAAAAGAGCGTCTGGGTGATTCATTATATAATGTCAAGTTACTTTGGCAGATTTTACCACTAGACTGTATTTAGTATTCATTTGACTGAAAATAGGGAAAGAAAAACCCTTTAAAATTGATTAATCTTTCCCAATATTTTATATTACGGGATTCGTCCATTTAAACCCCAAACACAGAATATGTTCATTGTGGCAATATTTTAAAAACACATATTAACCTGCTGAAATGACATGGAAATGTCAAAATTATGTTGTTAAAGTGAGAACCTTATAGATCACCCAACACGATGCCATTTGTTTAAATATTATGAGTTTGACGTTTGCATCTTGAATATTATTCCTTTTCTTCATTGAAAAACATAAAACATTTAAAAAGACGATCAATCAATCCAACAAGACAAAAAAGATTTTTTGTAATTATGCTGTTTGCTTTATACCCTTACTGATCACGGCAGTAACCTAATTGAGCACACTTACCACCGCATCATTCCTGGGCAGACTGTTTTACAGCTTACCAGTACTATTTGCCTTCACTTCACAAGGAACTGATAACTTCTGTACATTCCACAGTCTGTACAGTACGAATGACCATAGGAAGGATATCATTATCAACGAAAGTGACTTGCACTGTCCGGGAAACGAACCCAGGTCGCCTAGTCCACAGTCCAACACTCTACCTACTGATCTAAACGGACTTGCTTATGACAATATCGGATATATAGAACTACAAACTGTTAGATACATTACCAATCGTAACAACTTGACAATTATTCTTAATAATTTCGGCATCGATGCTTCTACCACGTGACTTCCGTGTACTCATAATGGACATGGCCGAGAAGATGCGATTCCATACATTACAAAATACACTACCAGATACTGCTTTTTACGATGCAGATTGTACATTTAATTGCTTGTGTTTGCTATAATGTTATTAAGCAAATAAGAAATTCGTGCTTATTATTTATGTAATGTTTGCACTGTAAGAAAGTAAGAATTGCATAGAAATTTATCTCAATTATTCGAATATAACCGAATATAAAATGTAATATTCAGTTTATGGCGGTTACATAATTAATTGATGATAGATTGGTATATTGCGCCAAATTTTTAAATTTCTTTGCATAACCTGAGCCATAGAGCTAAATATATATCTGTGTCTAAGCCAATTTTATTGATTTTTGTAGCATTATTTGAAATACAATGTATATCATGTGATTTCTACATTACTAAGACATGCTCGAAGAAGATATTCTCCTTTCAAACAGGATTAAATAGTTTTCTAAAGATTAATGTGTGTAGAAATATGAAAATTATTATATTGGAAACAACTGGCATCAATAAATTCATACAGAATTGTAAGACTCTAAGATTACAATACTATATTCAAATCAAATAAGATGTTGTATCTTTGCACGGTAAGGAAAGCTTCGGAAGCGCCGAGATTAGTTGCAGGAACGGTATACCAAATTTGAAAACACCGATGTAGCAGTTAAACACTGGAATATGATAACCAAGATGACAAATACTGCTCATTGTTTTATTGTTTTATCGTACGCTGTCACAACAGAAAGTTCTCTAGGTATCAGAACAGAAGCGATTTATTATACAACTACATCATGCATTCTTTAATATAACAAATTAATCCAAAATGTACACGTCAACGTTATGGATTCAATAAAAATGTTGGCATTGCATGCTAACCTTCCTGAACAGAATATCTTGGTATAACACCAATTTGGCTGGTCAAAATGCTATGTAAACGAAGTGTCATGTCTTTTCAAGACAGAGTATGAGTAAGGCTGCTATGTAAACAAATTGTAATTTTCCTTTAGTGCATGCTGTCAAGATAACCAGAAAACGAGTCCTATTGTTTGCTAACTTTGGACGGATGAATGTGCAAAGTATCACCTTGTAGATGCCTTTGACAACTTTTCTAATCAGTATTGAACGATCCTGATATCGCAGTCAAATGAGTTTTTCTCCTCGATGTTGAGTTTTTTTCAGAGTTGTTAAAGCTACATGCCTCCAGATGACCCAAATTATTACAAGAAAATCAAACTTTTGAAAATTGTTCTGTTTTCAGAACAGGATTCAAGTAATAATCTACATGTTCCGGGCTATTAATGACTGACTCTGCAGTTTTTATCACCATATTCATACTGCGTGACTAATGTAGTAAGTTCTATTCTTGCATATATTGACCTCTTTTTGGTTATTTACATGGATTGTATGTGTAAATTACTCTATTTGTTCACTTCACAATATATTACTTTTAAATACATTTTCAAACTTTTCATGAAAATAAGCATGAATCTGGAGGCATGCTGCTTTAAAAACTATTAGTGTTTAATATAAATAACGTAAGGGTGAAAAAAAAAATTGCATAATTGTTATGTTTTAAAACTGCTTTCTTTGTACATACCTTTCATACGAAAAACAATGTTCAAATGATAAATATAAATTTCAGTTAAGTAAAATGTCAAAACACATCTTTGTACATTTTCATACCAATGTTCAATTCTATATTACTTGTTTATAAATCCGCCAATGATAGTCGTCTTGTGACACATTAAGTAATGTTATGCGTTGAATTATTAAATTCAGCCTTTTAACTGGCAGTTTTTTTATTGAACATTTGGTGAAATAATTATATCGAAAATGCCACACTTTTTTGACGGACTGATCGTTTTTCAATCACTTAATGTAGGCACGCCGTGCTCAACGCCACTTAGGCAATGGACTTTTATAATCACCACAACATTAACATGGATAGAAAAGTGATATACCGCAAAGATATATCCGGAATTCAGGCACAATTGAAAATAAAACAGTTTGATCTTAAAATCCGATTGAAAAGTTTCCAATCGAGCGAATGAAAACGAAAGATCGCCTCGTGATTTCTAAAAAACAATAACAACATGTAGAGAAGACATTGTGGAATTCACTTTACAGATGTTTTTATTGGTGTGTCACTTGCAAATGAGAGTATGATTTGACATTAAGACTAGTTAGTAAAGAACAGTTTGTGCAGATAATGTCAGTAGAACTCTCACATTCGGCGTCTTATCTCTCTATTTATTTACTTTTCCAATCGTCAAAACAATAAATAGAATATCAAATTATAACGGACACTTTCTGTTCATGTAACAACATTTAAAAGTTTGAATTGCAGATGGACCTTAAGCGTAATTGATAACAGGATCCTATGCATATTGCAATTAACTAATGATTATATACCATGCACATGTTGCATATGTAATAAGAATGTTTTAGATAAATACTATATGTGTTTTATTGACCACTCTCTTTGATTTCCATTTCACTTATGAAAGACTGTCTTGGTGATTTATTATATAAAAGTCAAGTCTACTTGACAGGTTTTATCACCAGGCTATATTTCTTTGTCATTTAGTGTGATAAATAGGAAGGAAATCTGCATACATCTGCTTTTGTTACTGTAATAATTGACATATTATGAAGGTTTTCAATCCAAGTTGGTGAAGGAATTACCTGTAGTCCATATACTCCTGTGAGGAGGGAGTGAGAAATATAGATGAATGTCTATTGTTCCCATTTAGTCGCACTTTAAAAGCGGGTTTATGCGGTTTCCAATTTTCAACATTTAATTTTCCGAAATGACATGAAAAAAATAACAACACTGAACATACCATATAATTTCTACTGTAGAGATATTACATTTTCTAGTGTATCTTTATTCTTAATCTCAAAAATATTTCAAAACATTGTACCACTTATTAATTAACAGCAATTACCTTATTGTCGTCGTATATGACGAACTTCAAGATAAATAAATTTATTAATTTTGTAAATTTTCAGTAAAAGAATAAAACTTCATTGGATTCATTTTTGTGATATGATATAATATATGATATAACTTATTGTAACAAACAATTTACATACAATTATTCAGCCTCTTAATGTCACGTTCAATGTCATAACGTTGTTTTGTCTGCCACAATAAACCTGTAACTTCAATCCATTATTTCATATTTATTATATCTTCAGACATACTTTGACAGAAATTGTCTGAAAACAATGCAGTATATATAATTTTAACATGAAGGGGATAAATCTGTGTGTTCTTGTAATGAATGATATATAACATAGCATATAACATATATTTTCAAGCAAATACACAAAAATACTGCCTTAATTTTGTTTGCGGTGTGTCCATCTTTGTCTACCGTGCGATTTTATCAGTTAAGTGTAACATCATGTGGAAACAAATCGCAAATTGCATGTCTTATTATTGTTTAATAAAGTTAAATGCATAGTATAAGCGGATATAAGATTGGATAATTGTTTTGTTGTTGCTAATAATGATATATATGAATAATGACCTGTCGTGTCTTTCAGCTTCCATGTTCTGCATTAAATGCCAACGTTACCATTTAATCTGACATACAAGCAGTAGCCTTAACATGACCAGAAAAGAGGAATGAATGGATTATGTTGTAAAACAAAAATGTTTTAAAGCTTAATCTTTTCAACCTATTGAACCGATTTCAATTGCCTGGAAGAAATCGAAAGATCGCCACGCGCTTTATCAACAGTAGAACCACTTTGCACATGCTGTTGTGACGTAAAAGTGCTATTATTGATTATGATATAACAAAGTAATTCTTCAACAATATCAGAGTGATTGAAATATGACAAATGTGAAGCTCACGCTGAGAACAAAGCCGAACAAAACATTTACGATTATCTTTTATTTTTAGCTGTACCGATGCTCTAATGAATATCGGGAGAATAATATCTCGTTATCAATCAATCGTATTCAAATTTATCAAAATAATCTTATTTGTGACACAGTAACAAACTTATACATACTTTTGGCTATAATTAATATATATAGATTTTGATATGTTTGGTTTATTTTCCGCATATTTGTCGGGTATAGTTTTGTATCTGTCATAAATTGAATTATTTGATAATGCTTATCTATTGTTTGATCTATTGTTTGACAATCACCAGAAAATATCCAAATAAAACATTTAACAAGCCCTTCTAAATTTTGCACCTAGTTTTTGAGGCATTCCCGTGTTGAAATGACGTAAAAGATAATAGCATGAGTTATTTCCCTTTTTTGCAAATTATTATAATGTTTATTTATTAAATGAATATGCCGTACATTAGTAAAAAATCAAAAGTTAAGAAACACATTGATTAGGGTTACTATTTGTTTTCTTTTAAGATTTAAAACATTTAACTGATATTTGTGTATGTCGCATTTTAATGTCTTTAAAGGTTTGAGCATCATTTTCCTGTCTCCATGAACAGGTCTAATGAAACCAAGCCTAGAACATTTTCAATATTGTTGTTTTTGGATTTCTTTATGGATTCTACTTCTCTCTATTGCAACATATAGTACATGTATTACAAAGTAAAAGCACACTTCTAGAAACATAGAAGTGTTTATAATTACAAATCGAATGATGTAAAATATGTTTAGTCTCCGCCGGCAATCAAGTTTGACTCATTATTTCACCTACCGCAGTGCAAAAAAAAAAATGGATTTTGAGTATTAAAATGATTTATCAAAGCTCTTGGTAACATACCGAATATGCTATGACCATCTATGCCTGCACGGAATTGCATTGCATTTACTATGCATCATGAATTTCATTTAATTTGATTTAATTAGATTTCATGTTTGTCTCCCTATAACGGAAGCAGTCTAGAAATTGGATCACACTTGATTGAATGTTGCTCATAAAATTTTGATAATTGATTACAAATCATTCTTTTCTATCACGAGTGATTAAGTTAACATAATGAAGAAATTTGACAGTATAACACATTAAGACGGAGATGCTGTTATTTTCGTATAAGGATATGTTTATATTAAACGTTACAAAAGTATCTTTGAATAAAACATTAAAGTTTGAATCAGCGCATTATGACAAGTACGTCACATGGAAATGTAAAAAAAACTTTTTAATAATGTTTTGCTTGATTTTGAAGAATGCAACAATACCACTATCTCCTAGAGTAACCAAAGTTTGACCCTAATAGGGCTAGAACTCTCGATGCCTTGGCTGACAAACAGTCTCCTTTACGACTGGACCTGTATACTCTATCATGTTTGTTCCACATGATGACAGAAGTTAGAATTACACTAACGTAGTGATATGTTACAAGCAGATGTCGAACTTGTAATAGTAATAAAGTCACAGGAAAATTTTTAACTACAATAATTAATTTAAAATAAGGAAGTTTATTTTTCTATATAATTAAACATTTGAAATGGACACTCTTTTATGATTTTTCGTGATATTTCTTATTTATTTCTACGTGTTCTTCCCGATATTACCTGGTTCGTTAAAAAAAAAAATATTTTTAATTGACACTGACCATTTGGAATGCCTTGGATTGTATAGAAATTCAAAAAAGAAAAGTCTTTGGTAAGCAGGAACTCGTTAAAATGGAACTTGCACACTCATTATATGATTGGCAATTGGCATTTGGTCATTTAATTGTTATGAACGCCATCATAAATTCACTGATAGTAATCAATAAAATGGCCAAAGATTTTAATTGGAACAACAATATTGATGGGAATATGTGATCACCGGAAGTATCCCTTCCGTTTGTTTCTGCTCATATTCTTTCGTTCCTGTCATATTTTATTTAATTGACATTTGTACAGTTCTCCATGATTGAATATGTATGTCAAATCACACCGCATATCTCTTATAACTCTTAATAAACAATATACGCAAAGTGGTCCATGCAATGAACTTTGCTTGAGTAACAGTATCTTGAAAAAATACGCTTACATGTCAGGACATAAATCTGTTTAATGTATTTGAAAGAACAAGTTTTTGTAAACATGTCTTTATATCTTTGCTTTAAACTAAGACATGCTATCTTTCAATACCATAATATGTGATAGTGTTAAGTTAATTGCCAGATAATTAAATGAATTGACGTTTTTAAATACAGAATTGAAATTCATTTGGTTTAACATAAACAGAATGTCAAAATAAAGAAATAATAACAAGACAATAATGTCAAGAATAAAAGTTTTCTTCCACATTAGAAAGAACAAAAACTTTAATAGTTTATATTTACATAACTTAAGAAAATTCACCTTTTTTTTCTTATAAAAAAGAGAGTGATGAGTTTTAAAAGGACATGCATATATCAAAACACACTGTATATGTACAAATTAATTATTGTGAGGTCTGTAATTATTTTCAAGAGTCATATTGTAAAACTATTTTTATGTAGTCATATATTAATTCTTGCAAAGTATCAGAACATTTTGATGCAGAAATGACAACACCATCTAACCAAACCGTATGTATTGTAGAAATGGACATACAAGTAATTCATTTTCTTTGCCAAACTAATGTATCTGTGCAAGATAATCAAAGCTTCGGAAGCATCGGAATAAGTTGCTGGAACGGTATTACTCCGATGTATAAGTTAAACATAATTATACGACAACAAAGATAACAAGTACTGCTTTTTTATGGTGGCCATAGTTATCATTTCCGATTGATTTATCGTACGTTGTCACAAGTGAAAGTTCGCGAAGCATTAAAACAGCAGCGATCTATTGTATAAGTGAGTATATCAAACATTCGTTGATATGACAAATCAATTCAAAATGTCTACGTCAACCAGAAGAATTTAATTAAAATGTTGGCATTGCATGTTAACCTTCCTCAAACAAAATATTATGATATAACACCAATTTGCCTGGTCAAATTGTTAACGAGGTGTCATGTCTTCTCAAGAAACAGTATGGTGAGTAAGGCTGCTATGTAAACATATTGTAATTTTCCGTTAGTGCATGCTGTCAAGGTAATCAGTGAACGGGTCCTATTGTTTGCTTATGGTGGACAATGAATTCCCATCACATGCAATAGTATCATACCAAATAATTCATATCTTAAAATATTTTCCATTAAAGTGTCATTATGTCCATCTAAAAGTAAATGGTCAGTGAAAAGGTAAACCTAAAAATAACTTGACATTTTGCCATAAGTGTGTTTAATATCATATTTTACTATGAAAAAATACTAAATAATTCACGTGACCAAAGGAAAGTTCTTTAAAATTTCGTTCAGAATGTATCGGTAACGCTCAATTCTTAAAAATTACGGATCAATCATTTTTATAATTTAGGTAGATTTTACATTGTATCGTGCATACTATTAGACAATCACCATAATAATAGTCAATCGTTTGTCAAATATTACTAATTTAACTCAACTTGACAGAGAAAAATGCGCAAAATATCACTTTTACCATGTACCCATATTTGCTGGTGATAGATAAATCGCTAAAGAAAACAAAAGTACCTCGATCATAAAAGATATGAGAATTGTTTATTTATTATAAAACAGGCACACACTGTCACAAAGTTCAATTCAATATTTCTTGTAAATAACGCGTATTTCCACCAATTGTAGCCGTCTTAATGCACATTAACTAATGTTTGACGTTGAATTATTAAATTAATACTTTTAACTGGCAGCTTTTATGAAATAATAATATCAACAAGGCCACACTTTTTTGACAGACTGGTCGTTTTAAATCAGTAAAAGTAGGTTCGCCGTATCCTACGCCACTTTGGCAATGTACTGATTTCATAACCACCACAACATTAACAGTGATAGAAAAAGGAGGATATACCGCAAAGATATGTCCGGATTTGAGGCAAAACTGAAAATAAACCAGTTTGATCTTAAAATCCGATTGAAAACTTTCCAATCGAGCGGATGAAAACGAAAGATCGCAACGTGCTTTCTAATAATACAATAACATTAGTAGAGATGTCATTGTAGAAACCACTTTACAGATGCTGTTAATGGTGTGTCACTTGCAAATTAGAGTTTGATTTGATATTAAGACGAGGTATTGAAGAACAGTTTGTGCAACTAATGTGAGTAGAACTCTCACATTCGGCGTCTAATATCTCTATTTATTTACCTTTCCAATGGTCAAAACTAAAAATATTAAAATATAGAATATCCGGAAAACAGACACTATTTGTTTTTGTTACAGCATTCAAAAGTTTGAACTGCGTATGAACCTGAAGTGTAATTGATAACAGGATGTTATGCATATTGCAATTAACCGATGATTATATACCATGCACATGTTGCATAAATAATCAGCAGAAATAGATAAAAAGTAAAAACTATAATATGTGTTTTATTGATCACTCTCTTTGATTTCCATTTCAGTTATGAAAGACTGTCTGGGTGATTTATTACATGTATATGAAAGTCAAGTTTACTTAACAGGTTTTATCACCAGGCTAGTGTGATAAATAGGGAAGAAATCTGCAATTGCAATTGCTTCTGTAACTTTAATAATCGACATATTGCCAAGGTTTCCAATCCAAGTTGGTGAAGGAATTACCTGCAGTCCATATACGGGAGTAAAAGTTATTCATATATAGATGAATGTCTATTGTTCCCATTTAGTTGCACTTTAAAAGCAACTTACAAGTTAGCTTTAATATGAAGAGAAATTTCATATTCATGATTATCAATGAGTAAAAATCTGGAAAATGGAATCCCTCGGAAGCAGTGAAAACAACAAAATTACAAGAAAATTGCAATATGTTCATGAGGGATAATGGAAAAGTGCAAGATCCACAACGCATCCTAGCACCGGGTTTATGCGGTATTTTCAATTTTCAACACTTAATGTTCCACTTAATGACATGAAAAATATAACAGTGAACATACCATAAAATTTCTACTCTAGAGATATTACATTTTCTAGTGTATCTTTATTCTTAATCTCAAAATAATTCCAAAACATTGTACCACATGTTAATAGCATAAATAAATCAATGAAGTGTATGCTTTTAATTTGTAAACTTTCTGTGAAAGAATAATACTCCATTAGATTTATTGACGTGATAAGATATAATATAATATAAAATATATCCTATTGACACAAACAATTAACATACAATTATTCAGCCTCTCAATGTCACATTCAATGTCATAACGTTGTTTTGTCTGCCACAATAAACGTGTAACTTAAATCCATTATTTGATATTTATTATAACTTCTGACATACTTTGACAGAAATTGTCTGAAACAATGCAGTGTATATAATTTTAACATGTAGAGGATAAATATGTGTGTTGTTGTAATGAATGATATATTGCATAGCATATAACATATATTTTCAAGCAAATACACAAAAATATTGCCTTAATTTTGTTTGCGGTGTGCCCATCTTTGTCTATCGTGCGATTTTATCAGTTATCATGTGGAAACAAATCGCAAATTGCATGTCTTATTATTTTTAATAAGTGAAATGCATGGTGTAAGCGGATATAAGATTGAATAATTGGTTTGTTGTTGCTAATACATGATATAAATGAATAATGGCATGTTGTGTCTAGCATGTTTTTCATTAAATAGCAACGTTACCATTTAATCTGACATCCAAACAGTAGCCTTAACATGGCAAGAAAAGAGGTATACCACAGAGAAATAAATGGATTATGTTGTAAAACAAAATATTAAACTGCATGATCTTTTCAACTGATTGAAAAGATTGCAACTGCCTGGAAGAAAATTGAAAGATCGCTCCGCGTATTAAATGTATCAACTGTAGAACCACTTTGCACGTGCTGTTGTGACGTAAAAATTCTATTATTGATTACGATCACTTCCGGTTGTTTCTGCTCATAGACTTTTTTCCTGTCATATTTTATTTAATTGACATTTGTGACAGTTAGTTTTCCATAACTGAATATGTATGTCAAATCACAATGCATATCATATACGCAAAGTGGTTCATACAATGAAATAGTAACTCTACCTTAAGAAAGTGCTTACACGTCAGGACATAAGACTGTTCAATTGGCATTAAAGATCCAGCTGTTGCATTGTTGTTATTTTGCTTTAAACTTAGACATGCTATATGGTATGAATCTTTGCATAATATGTTAATAGTGTTAAGTAAAATGCCAGATAATACACATTTAAATGAAGGATTGATAGTGATAGAGGTTTACATGAGCTGACTGTCAAAATGAAGAAATAATAGCACGCAAGACTATAGTCAAGCAATAAAAGTTCCCTTCCTGAAAGGACCAGTCACTTCAGACAAAACCAAAAAAACTTAAATAATTACAGTTACTTATGGAAATTCAATTTACCATTGTAATTTGTAAAAAGCGGAGAGAGTAGGGTGTAATAAAGGCATGCATATTTAAAAACAAACAGTATACTTACAAATGAACCTTGTTTGGGTATATGTTCTTAATTAAAAGTACAAGAGAAATCTTGCCAAACTAACTGTAATGGCCACGCAAAGATTCCTGCAACTTGTCAAAACATTTTAATGTAGAAATTGCCACACCATTTAATCGTACATATAACCAAACTGTATGCAAAGTAGAAATGTCTTGTATATATATTTATATCTGGTAATGATTTGTTTGTTTGTATCCAGATATTCATTATATATGTATTCATAATCCGAAGCTTAGCGAAAATGGCCGCGAAGATGCGGTTCCATACATTACAAAACATATAACCGGGTTTGCAGGTACTGTTTTTGTACGGTGCAGATGGTGCATTTTATTCTTGTGTTGGCTGATGTTATTGAGTAAATCCGAAATTCGTGCTTAATCTTTATAATAAGTTTGCACTTTCTAAGTATCAAGTTAGTAAAATTGCGAGAAGAAACTAAGAAAAATGTACAAGTATTTCAATTATTCGTGAAAGATACAACACGTATAAACCAAAAAATAAAATGAAATAATTCACTTTATGGAGGCTATTTAATATTATCATGATAGATTAGTATTTCCGCCGAATTCTGAATTAAGCCACATTTATATATTTTTAAAACATTATTTGAAATACATTATATACCATGTAATTTCAGCACTACTAAGGCACATTTGAAACGTTATTCTCCTTTCAAACAAGATTAAATAGTTTTCTAAAATTATTGTGTGTAGAAAATGGAAATTATTAAACTGAAACCAATTTGCATGGAATGAATTCAAATTACAGAATTAGACTCAGAAAATATAAGATCTTGTATTGTTTGATTAGAGGAAAGCTCCAAAAGCGCCAAAATAGTTTCCGGAACGGTTAACCAAATTTGATAACACCGATAAACACAGGTATACCATAACAAAGATGACAGATATTGCTCATTTTGTTCATGGTTGCCATTATTTTATTGTAAGTTATTACAAGACAAAGTTCTCTAGGTATCAGAACAGAAGCGTTCTCTTGTACAAGTGAGTATATTATACATTCTGTGAGATAACAAATCAATCCACAAAGTACAAGTCAACGTTATTTTGACAATTAGAAGAATTCAATAAAAATGTTGGCATTGCATGTTAACCTTCCTCAACAACATATCGTAAACGAAGAGTTATGTTTTTTTTTCAAAAGAGAGTATGAGTGAGACTGCTGTATAAACAAATTGTAATTTTCCTTTTGTGCATACTGTCAAGATAACCAGAAAACGAGTCCTATTGTTTGCTTACGGTGGACGTATGAATGCCCATCACGTGCACAGTATCGCCTTGTAGATGCCATTGACAACATTTCTAATCAGTTTTGAACGATTCTGATATCTTTCACATTGATGTTGAGGTTTTTCACAGTTGTTAGAGCTGCATGCCTCCAGAGGAGACAAAATATTTCAAGAAAATTACACTTGAGGAAAATGTACTAAGATATTTTCAAAAAGTAAAGATATTCATGTAATTATTTTCGTGTAACATGCTATTAATGACTGATTATTGTTACGAGCTATTTCAACAGAGGAGATAACGCAGCAACAGATTTTACAACTTTTAATTAAAGAAGATCAGTTAACATATGACTGTGGGCCTGATTTTAAAGTGGTGATACCTGTTGACTTAGACATATTACATATTTTTACTGCGTAACTAATGCAGTAAGTTCTGCTTTTGCATATATTAATCTCTTTTTTTGGTAATTAACGTGAATTGAAAGTGAAAATGACTCTTTTCGTTCACTTCACATTATTTTACTTTTAATTACATTTTTAAAATTGTAATGAAATTCAATGAATCGGACGCATGCTGCTTTAAACGGGTGTAAATGAAATTTGCATAATTGTTATTTTTTAAACTGCTTTTTTGTACATACCTTTCATACGTAAAACAATGTTCCAATGATACATATAAAATTTCAGTTAAAGTAAAACGTCGTATAACATCTTTGTACATTTTTTACCAAACCTGGCGACATTATGTGCATCCAAATACAAAATGGTCAGTGAAAAGGTAAAACTATAAAATAGCCTTACATTTTGCCTAATTGCGTTCAATTTATATTCTATTATAAAAAAAAAACAAAAAATAATTCGCGTGACGAAAGGAAAGTTTTACAAATATCGTTCAGAATGCTCAATGATTAAAAAAAGAAAGGGCCAGTCATTTTGATAATCAAAATAGGTTTTACATTGTATTATGCACATTTTTCATTAATAATTATTGGTCAGTCACCATAATAATAGTCAATCGTTTGAAATATATTACTAACTCAGCTCAACTCAACAGAAAAAATGCGCATGATTTCACTTTGCAGTTTTTCTAATGCCAATGATAGATAAATCGCTAAAGTAACACAAAAATACGTACAATCATAAATTATGAAAATTGTTCATTTATTATGAAATCTGCAAAATCACACTATCATAAAGTTCAATTATATATTTCTTGTTTATAACACCGCCAATGGCAGCCGTCTTATAAAACATTAATTAATGTTAGACGTTGAATTATCAATTTAGACTTTTAACTGGCATCTTTTATTGAACATTTGGTGAAATAATAATATCGACAATGCCACACATTTATTTTGAGACTAGTAAATGTAGGTTCGTCGTACCCCACGCCACTTAGGCAATGTACTGATTTTATAACCACCACAACATTTACATGAATAGAAAAGAGATATACCGCAAAGATATGTCCGGATTTGAGGCAAAACTGAAAATAAAACAGTTTGCTCTTAAAATCCGATTGAAAACTTCCCAATCGAGGGAATGAAAACCAAAGATCGCCACGTGCTTTCTAAAAAGAAATAACATCATGTAGGGATGACACTGTGGAAACCACTTTACAGATGATGCATGCTGCTAATGATGTGTCACTTGCAAATAAGAGTTTGATTTGACATAAAGACGTGATAGTAAAGAACAGTTTGTGCAGCTAATGTCAGTAGAACTCTCACACTCTTTGTGTGTGTGTTTTAGTTTTATTTTAGCTCGGCGCCGGAAACTCCATATGTCCGAGATCTCATCGTGCATGCCGGTCCACTCTAGAAGTCGCATCGGGGATGTCGTTTTTCATGCTTATTATATTTTTCGTTTGTTGGTGGTTGGTGGAGGTAAGACAATACTGTCAAGGCATCATGTTTCCTGACGCCAACAAACATAAAACGACTCTTGTTAGCGCCACCATTCCGAGTTGGTCAGGACAGGTGAACCAATCGTCTCTGGTACTTGAGACAACTTGACCTTGACCTGCCGTGTGCCTTCGCCGCGAGGTGCACGCATTGGGAGGGCTATGAAGAAGAACTTTCACATTCGGTCACTAGCCTTTTTATTTATTTTTCTTTCAAATGATCAAAACTATAAATATTACTATATAGAATATCAAGAAATAACGGACACTTCCTGTTTATGTTACAAGATTCAAAAGTTTGACCTTCAGATGGACCTTAAGTATAATCTATAACAGAATGTCATGCATATATCAGTAAACTGATGATTATATACTGTGCACATATTATATAATTATATGTTATCAGCAGAAATAGATGGAATCTATATGTGTTTTATTGAACATCCTGTTTGATTTTCATTTCAGTTATGAAAGACCGTCTATGTGATTTATTATATAAAAGTCAAGTCTACTTGACATATTTTATCACCAGGCTATATTTAGTTTGTCATTTATTGTGATAAATAGGAAAGAAATCCACATACGATTGCTTTAGTTACTGTAACAATTGACATATTGCAGAGGTTTTCAATCCGTTAAGGTGAAAAATACATATAGTCCCATACTATTGTGAGGAGGGAATAAAACGGTATTCATAGATAAATGTCTTTTGTTTGAATTTACTCGCATTTTAAAAGCAATTATATGTTAGGTTGAACATGGAGATTAATTTCATTATCATAAAAAGTAAGTTAAAATCTGAATAGAGGAATCCCTCGAAAGCAGCAAAAACAATGAATAACACAACATTTGAAGAGTCTGTTCATGGGGTTATGGAAAGGTGCAATATCCGTCACGCATCCTAGCGGTATTCATTTTCAAACATTTTATGTTCCCGGATGACATAAAAAATATAATTTATATAATATCTACTGTAAAGATATAACATTTTCCAGCGTATTTCTTTATTCTTAATCCCGAAAATATTTCAAAACTTAGTACTACATATTAATGGCAATTACCTTATTGTCGTCGTATATGACGAAGATAAATTAATTAAATATTTGTATGCTTGTAAATTGTAAACTTTCTGTAAATGAATAATACTTCATTGGATTTATAATATATAAATATATATGTAATACATATATAAGCTATGATAACAAAAGATTTACATACAATTATTCAGCCTCTCAATGTCAGGTTCAATGTCATAACGTTGTTTTGTCTGCCACAATAAACCTGTAACTTCAATCAATTATTTGATATTTATCATATCTTCAGACACACTTAGACAGAAATTGTCTGAAACCATGGACTATATATATTAATTTTATAACATGTAGAGGATAAATATGTTTGTTCTTGTAATGATCTATAACAGATAGCATATAACAAACATTTTCAAGCAATTACAAAAATACTGCCTTAGATATGTTTGCCCATCTTTGTCTTCCGTATGACCTAAGATCAGTTCAGTGTAACAAATGGCAAAGTCTCTGTCTTGTTTTATATTGAATATTGTTAAATGTATAGTATAAGCGGACATAAAATTGAATTATATGTTTTGTTGTTGCTAATACTCATGTACATTAAAGAAATGAATAAAGACATGGCGTGTCTAGAATATTTTTCATTAAATGCTAACGTTACCAATTAATCTGACATCCAAGCAGCGGTACTAACATTATTATTTATCGAAAGTTGCCACGTGCTTTATCAACTGTAGAACCACTTTGCACACGCTGTTGTGACGTAAAAGTTCTATAATTGAGTATAATTGAACAATATAATTCTTTAACAGTATCAGACTGAATGAAATATGACAAATGTGAAGCTCACACTGGAAACGAGACCGAACAGAACATTTACCATTATCTCTGACTTTCAATTACAACAATGTTCTAATTAATATCTGAATATGTATGTCAAATCACACTGCATATCACTAATATCCTAATATATACAATGCACGCAAAGTGGTTCCTACAATGAAGGTTATAGTAACGCTATCCTGAGGAATCAGGCTCAGGACATAAGATTGCTGTATAGTTATTATTTGTCTCGAACCAAGACATGCTATGTGGTCTACAATTGATTCAGGTTTATAAGAACGGAATGTCAAAATGAAGAAAAACAATAACACATAAGTATACTGTCAAGCAAGAAAAGTTCCCTTCCGGAAGGACACGTTACATTAGAAAGAACAAAAAACTTAAATATTTACAATAGCTTATGAAAATTCAATTAACCATCGTTATTTGTATAAAGAAGAGAGTAATATTAACGCACATGTCAAAACAAACACTATAACTGCGGTAATGAAATGCTTTCATCGTTAAAAAACTAAACCACCACATTTACATGAATAGAGTTGTACTGCGCACAAAGATCTTAAAAGAAGATATAAACGATTGATAAATAAAGATCGTCAAGTGCTTCCTCAAATAACAATTATAAATAACTTGACAGTGAGAAGACACTTTAGAAACTACTTTACACATTTGCACATGTATGTTGCAGTATGGGACGACATTAAGATACGTTCGTCAAATCTTAAGCCAATAAAACGATGTGTGACTGGATGAACGTTTGAAAGGAAGAACGGCTTGAACGAACTCGTCCAATGAGCTAAAACAGCACACATGAACACAATACATGAACACAATGAGTGCAATTTCTCTGTTGTTTTGTATAATTCTCTGTGTCATTAAGATAATGACCATAAATATATTTTAAAGAAAATATTTTGCTTATACGCTTCGATATGCCTATTTGACTCCTATTAAATATTACATAGCGTGTTGTGTTATTGCAAATGTGATACATGTACCTACTATCCAGAAATGGATAAATACTGTATGTGTTTAATTGATAACCCTCTTTGATTTCCATGTCAGTTATGAAAGACCGTCTGGGTAATTTATTGTATAATAATCAAGTCCTCTTGGAAGAATTTACCACCAGGCTATATTTAGTTTGTCAGTTAGTGTGATAAATAAGAAAGAAACTCCCATTAAATGGCTTCAATCATTCAAATGGTTGATGTATTGCGGGAGGGTTTGATCCATTTTTAAGGAAATAACTCGAGTTTAAGCTTTTACTATCATTTTTAAAGCAATTCAAATTGAAAATGAAGAGTTTGTCCGTATTTATATTCAAAAAAGTTATATCAGTGCAAGCAACTTTTTACTAATAGAAAGATAGTTTAAGGTGAAGAAATGATAAAAATAAGGAATTATTTACCCATTGAAAGACTTTGTTTATTTGTTTTAAAACAGCCAGGCAATAGCATTTTGAACTTCTTCGACATGCGAAAGGGGGCGAAAAGGAGCGAAAGGGGGCGAAAGAGGGCATCCCCCCCCTCCTGCACACCATCACACAATCACAAATGTAGCATTTAAATAAAATCCTGGAAAACTCCCTGAGAGACTATATTCATGTGTTATTTAATTTTAAGTCCTTAAAGTTTGAAAATGTTGGTTCATTGTCATTTTGTGGCGTTGCCTGAATATTATACTGACCCATTATTCCACTAACAACAGTGAAAACATTGATAAAGATTTTATGAGTAATTAAATGATTTATCAGAGAAAAGCTGCTTTTGTTAACATACCAAATCTTATATGACCATCTATGCGTGCTCAGAATTACATTGCATCCACTATGCATCGGAAATTTCTTTTAATTCGATTTAATTAGATTTCACATTTGTCTCCCTACAACGGAAGCAGTCTAGAAATTGGATCATACTTGATTGAATGTTGCTCATAAAACTTTGATAATTGATTGCAAATCATTCTTCTCTATCACGAATGATTACTTTAACATAATGAAGACATTTGACAGTTTTGCACATTAAGACAAAAATGCTGTTATTTCCGTATAATGACGTGTCCAGATTCTACTTATATAACATATAACATGTTTAGTTTATGGACGTACTATCGAATACGTCTTGTTATAGTTATATTGACGTCATCGAAAATTCCCTGATATTAATCAATAATTTTGTCCAAGACTTTAATTGGAACACCGTTTTTGATGAAAATTTGTTATCGCCGGAAGTGTCCTATCCGGTTGTTTCTCCACATAGAACTGACTGTCATTTTGATTTTTAATTAGCATTTGCCTCTCATTTATATCTTCATGTAATATCACACTAAATGTTACAATAGACATTTCACCAACTAGTTTCTACAAATACGCTTTCGTTTAGATATTTCTTTTTGATTTCATTGACAGAAAATAGTTGAAACATCTTTCTTAAAGATTAAGCTGTTTTGCATTTTTTTTTGTTTCAAACCCAGACATTTCTCTGTGGTGTACCAATTTTCTTATTATGTAAATTCATGATTTGAATGCAACAAAAGGAAATAAATTGATTGTTTTAGATGAAGATTTAAAATTGATCCCTGTCTATATTTACTGAATGTCGGAATAGAACAAATTAGAACAATAATCACATTGTAACGGTCATGCAGCGAACTCATTGATAATTGTCATACGTCTGCATCAAATAATTTAGCAAACTGTTCCTTACATAATCAAGAAAACATGATATTCTTATGTAAAATATCCAAAAAAAAAACGAAAATGTTAAAAGTACAGCATATCAGTTTATTTGATCACCCTTTTATCACTGTTAACACATTGTCTGGGGGATTCATTATATGTAAGTAATGTCACAATGCTTTAGCTTGCTTTAGCATCAAACTGTATTCAGTTCGTCAGTAAGTCTAATAGATAGGAAAGTAATTTTCATACAATAGCCTTTAATCACCATAATAATTCAAAGAGTGCGCTGTTGTTCAATCCATTTTACTTTCAGACGCGGAAAATGTTCATTTGAAACTTCCAGACTATACTTCAGTAGTAATCAAATGGTTGAATTGTCCTAGACAAGTACGACTTTTGAACCTTTGTTGTGCCATACTGAAAGTAATAACATACATTATGATCAAGCTCTCCATTAATCATTCACATTTCATCTCCCATTAAATTTGCAATCAGAATATATCAGAATATATATATGCATATATACATAAAATAAGATATTGTAATACAATTTGGTGAGTTTATCATTTTATTCAAAAAGACTTGGACTGAATGCGTCTGTTATTTTTACATTTTAAGCATGTATTGTGTAATTTGCCATTTCCAGGCCATATGACTTAATTGTATCTTATTATTTATTTTGTTTATATCGGGAATGCTTTAATTCCAATGTGTATACGAGTATGTGTAAAAATATATTTATTGGTTATGATCGCAACATTACAGAGTAAAATATCCTGAAATGTCTATATTGTTATATCAAAACATTTAAATGAAGTTTTATTTTTTACGTTGTCAGTATGTACAAAGACTTATTGATCGTATTCTCCCTATAAACATGGTCATATTCATAAATTTTATTTCTTGTGAAAGATTTTACAAAGAACATTTCTTCAAAAAAGCAGTGCTATTGTATTGCCTTATTTAATAGACGAAGCAAAGCATGGGCTTATAGGAAAATTAACGGTTTGATTAACATCAATATGTCTTTTTTGATTCCATGCTTAGCAGAAAATGAGTTTGCTTTATAACTCCCATAAGAATAATCCAAGCTGACTCAAATATCATATTATTTATGATATGCTCCTAAAATGCAACATTAGACATGGATGTGAGGACTATTCAACGCTGAAGGCTTGCGGAGATTTATATGTTCAGTGAATACAATGTCAAGTTGCATAAAATGAAGCAAAAGCTTGTAAAAGGAATAAAAGGTTAAATGGAAATACAACGTTCAAAGGTAGAATCATCACAAAGATCTGGTTTTGCAACATTCAATAGAGATTTCATAACAGTCATCTTCCTTGTCATTCGTTTTTGTAGCCAATTGCAAATATGTTTGTGAAAATCACAGTCATTATTCATTGCATTTTGTAAAAATGTACCTGAAACTTAGGCTTCTTATGCTAGTATTAGGTTCACGTAGCAATACATGCTCATTATTAATTTACACCATATTTATACCTAAATATTGAATTCAACCTAGGCTTTTGCAAAGGGACTTGAGGGTAGAAAGTATAGATTACTGTCGTCTATACATAACTCAACCAAACCGACTATGCAACATTTTCAATTTTTGCTGTGGTCTGCGACCTGGTTACGGTTATCGTTTTCCTAGGCGTAATAAAAAAAGAGCTTTGTCTCTTTAAATGAACACCATATATAAACATCATCACTTATATAAAACATTTAATACAGTATCATTGAGAATAGCAATTATTATTTACGGCTTAAATATCTAAATAAAAAATGCTTCGTTGCTATTATAGAACTTCCATTATGACATTTGCTTAGATGTGACATGTGTTACATGTATTAATATTGTTTTCAAAGTTTGACATTAGTAATTTAAACAGTAATAATTGTTATCATCATTAGGAAATCATGTACATTCTTTAACCGCTTATCCTTACTGTTAGTCTAAACGGAATGAGTATTGTTAACAACAAAACATAACAACAACACCATCAACATGAAAGCAAGTGCACAAATAAGCAAAAAACAATAAAACATTATCAACGGCAAACACTTACTTATACGCAGTCTTTAAATGTTTTGCAAACGGGCGATAACTCGCACACATTTTCGCGAACGTTTTGAAATAAAAATGGTAAAATCAATATTATCGTATCAGGATATATATTTCAAATGTTCAGAAGGCATACATTGAGTAAAGTAAGTATATTACGGTGGGATTTTTAATTATCAAGTAAATATAGAAATTGTGTTATAAAATATTATCTGTTCAATAAAAACAAACGTTTTTTTATTTATTTTTGTTTGTACAAATTGCGTTACAAAATCAATCGTTAAGGCAGGTTTCTTACAGTGACAGCAATTACGATCTATCAGTCTACATTGAACGTAGAATCATGCCTGATATTCCCAAAGTAATTTTCTTAGAAATTCAAGAGTCCTGTTAAAACTTGTCTGGTAAAAACACTAGTGAACTTTAATTTAGCAGGGAAATCAAATATACAATCTCAGTTTAATTTGATGGGATTTGTTATGACATTAATTTCTGCTGTTGTGATCGGTTATTGAATATAAGAAACATATAGACATGCTTAGTTATGATCTAAATCTAGAAAGAGAAATCTTAATAGTATTTGAGACAGAAATGTCATGTAAACATGGTGATATATTATTGTTATACAATATTAAAGAAATTACTTATTTGATTGTTGTGTTTTGATGCATGATATTTTAGCCAATATTCGTCAAAGGTCTTGAAGTGTATTAATATACTTATTTAAAAAGAAATAAAATAAAAAAATAATAGAAAACCTGTGTACGTCAGCTAAGCATTTCATAATAGGAGTTATCTCTCTTCGGATGTTCGAGTGATAATCACCTATGAAATTAACAATTAACTTTGACAATGCTCATGAAGATATTTTTAATGCTTAATAACAGGCAATGATAAATGTTTGTTTAGGAAATACTTACGGTTGAAATTAAGAAATAATATGCTTCTGTCAACAAAATTAATCTGTTTGACAAAAGAGACCAACAACAAGAATGAAAAAACAAGTTTCCAACGAAAAAACACCCAAACACCCCCCTCCCCTTACATAAAACAAAGAAAGTAAATGTCGCTTTTTCAAATTTCATTATAGGAGTTATCTCCATTTGGATATTCGAGTGATAATCACCTATGAGATTTACATTTAACTTTTACAATGCTCATGAAGATAAACAAATAACAGGCAATGATAAATGTATTTTGCTTACGGTGTAAAATTAAGAAATGTTTCTGTCAGGAAAATAATCTGAAACCAACAAGAATGAAAACAAAATTTCCAACGTAAAAAACAAGCAAACAGTCTCTCTCCCAACACAACAAAGTAAATAAATGTCGCTTTTTCACATTATATTAATACACGATCAGGTATGAACAATGGAAATCTAATGACAAAAACACGATGACCTTAGGCAAAATGTTTGCATTTGCATCTTCAAGGGTCTTTAAGCTAAATATTCTCATGAATAGCAGAACACGTGTCCTGTTCAAAATGCATAATAATTAGTCTGCAGCGAGGTATTTACTGGAATTTGACAATCAATTGTGCTGTCACTTCAAGGTGATTATCATGTGCGTTAATTTTCCCAATTCAGTCAAAATTCATTAAATGGATTGTTATTTATTACTTGAAGCTAATATGAATCCTATTATTGTTAAACGTATTCAATGGCATTTTTGTTTACTTTTCTAATTAAAAAATGACATTTACACTCCAACATCTTACAAAAAATAAACATTGAACAAAATGTATAAAAGTGTTATTGTCAGAGAATATGATTTTATAGAAAATATTTAAGCGTATACTGACCAAAAAATAACTTAAATTAGATTTTTTAACACGTATTTGTGTTCGTGTTCTGCACTATTTGCAATGTAATTTAAGTTTCTTAAAGTTACAAACTGTCTGGTTGTGTCGTAAAATAGATAAAAAGATACGATAATAAGATACGGAAATTAAATAATTTAAAGTCAGTAACTTAATAAAAATGTCATATTATACTACAATATTTGGAATTTTATATGTTAGCTCCCCAGACATTATTCATAACATTTCTATTGTTACATAATTGAATAACTCAAGATGCTTTTTTACCTTTTGTTATTTATGTTTTGTCACAATTTTTAAAAAATGTGAACGTAGTACAACATTTTAGCGATACAGTAATAGTTACGTACAAAGACCGTATTTGATGCACAACAATTGTTACATGTTATTGCCTGAACATTGCAAACAGACCTAGAGAAATGCAAATAATACGCGTCAATTTGACAGTTCTATTAACTTTGTTCGAAAATTGCACTTATCACTACGTCAACATTAAACGACACGTAGTAGAATATTAGTCTCGTGCACTGATTCAGATTGTTCATTTGTCACCAATTGTCATGCAAATGTGTCACATTCTCTGGTTAGTTCAATAGTGTTCAATGGTAGGACACGGTAATGATAATCATTGACTGTAAATAGTTACCATACAATACCATTTGTAAACTAGCAAAAATGGGACAGAAACCCAGCATTTTGATCAAGTCAAAGGACACATTATATTGTATATTCATTTTGTATGGAACTCAAAATACTACTTTGTTTACATTGTGTTATTTTTATCAAAAATTATTTCACATTTATTGCTATTTTGTTCAGATAAATGCATCTAATATTCTCTTAAACTATTTGTTTAAACAAAATAAAATTCATGTTCGCCGTTTCTAAAGAAGTAAACATTTATTTGTTTCTGAGGCATAATGTGCCTTTAACAATGACTGACAATTTGTGAAGTTTGATTTTCTTGATTTCGAATATTTAGCACTTCCTATAACGATTTTGGGATAATTCGTTTACATTTTCCCATTACAAATACATTTATTGTCACCATGAGACAACCAATACAATAAGATGCCTTAATCAAAATAATGTACTAATACTCGCAGTGGTTTTATTGCTTTTGTTTTAAGAAAGTATCATTTAATCATACACAGCAAATACTTGAGGACTTCGCAAAACAGTGGTAGTAATTTCTTTCTTTTACCCTAAATACTTCACTGTAGTTTGCCATTCTGATATTGATTATATTTAATGGTAAAAGTTTGCTGATAATCGTTACAAATCTAAAACAACAACAACAACAAAAAAACAACAAAAAAAAACACAAAAAAAACAACAAAAAAAACCAAAAATACTATCATAGTGCGGAGCTCATTGGATTAAGAATCATATTTGCTATTTTGACTCTGATTGCGTGTATTTTAGTGCTTTACATTTTGCTATTTTGACTCTCATTGCCTGTATTTTAGTGTTTTGCTATTTTTCTGGTTATGCAACAGAGAAACCATATAGACATGGTTATTTACGATCTAAGTCTAAATAGAGAAATTAATTTTTTATGCGACAGAAACTGGAGGTTACCATGGTTTTATATAGCAAAGAATACAATTTAATTGTAATTACTTTATTGATTTGCAATGTTTTGTAGACGCATTTTATTGCAGCCAATGCATAAACTTGTGATATACGAACATTTTAAATTGAAGATATTTTGTAACGTTTTAATTAAAGATCCTGTAACACAAAGTTTTCGTGGTTTTATTTCATAAATATGATACTCAAATTAAGATTTGTCAATATTGTTAGTTCCAATAAGCATTATTTATAACGATATTGTAAGGAAATCAAAAACTGCCATATTTTGTACATGTATGTTTTTGTCTCATTAACTTGTTAATTTTGTATATTTGTTGTTAAAAACTTATATTATCAATTCAGTAAGTAATTTTGGATATTTATCTACCTAAAATGTCCTTTAATTCAACTTGAAGCACTGCTTATCTTCTTATTTTTATGATTTTGTTCAACAAACACTGTAAATTTCATGGAGGCAGCCATTTTGGTTGTTATTGTTGTTAACTGTCACAGAAATAATTACGATTCTGTGATATTTACTAAGATACGGTTTTAGGGACCTATCTTTGAACCAATATGTTTTCAAACTTATCTAGCTAGCATAGGATTTCAGTACATAGCATATATAATTGTGATTTTAATACTGTTTCATTCAAACACAGTGAGAATTTTTACCGTTCAATCTGAGCGTCTGCAAACCGCTACACTTCGAATAGTTTTTCCACGATTGTAATAGAAGTATTGCATAGTTTTGGAAGTATTATATATCAAAACATTTGTCGTGAAATAATCTATCACTCTAGATGTATAAGCACTGATCATATTGTTTATGTTAAACATGATTTGTAATAAAGTTTGACTGAACGTCCGTTGAAGGGAACGGTGTCCTGGAATTCCTGCCAGTCGCCGTTCTGCAATTTCATTGGAGAACGGCAACCGGTACAAATCTGATTGGTCACTAGGAACACACCTTCCTCACCGGGCATTCAGTCATTGGTCAATTTAATCACGTGGTCACATCTCAGAAGCCTATATATTGGCTGGATTCAAGATGATGTCAGTATCTGCGTCTGCTTCAGACACGTAAATAACTTAAGAGCGGCAAATACAAATATAAAATCTAATACAAGTAAGTCCCTGGTAAACAATTGTCCTGAGCTGTGTCCACAAATGATTAACGTTTACATATAACTATTGTTGATAAACAGTCTATATTTTCTAGACTTACTGATGTACAGTTCCGCTTTAGATCTATATAAGAGACGAAAGCTTAACGTTATTACTATATTTATGAAGTATTAATTAACGCATTATAGATGTTAAATAAACTGAGAACTTTTTGATCAAATCGTTTATATTAGTTGCGTTTTGTGTTTTCACCTGACACCCGCCGGCCGTTACAATTTGGTGTCAGAAGTGCAGATGTTAATTGTCAAATACATCGCGGACAGATAAATTAAGCGGTATTCTGACTTAATAATGTATACGGATTGATAGTAATATCGCGCTTTGAACATTTACGGTGTAGATCTATAGAAATAGATTAAATTTATATTGGTTTACATAATCCTAACTTTGAACTGAAAATAAAATTAGATACAATCAAATGACAAGAAAATCTCATTTTTAGTAATTGGGCTTACAATCGGCGCTATTTTAAAGCATTAATCAGAATAGGTATATCAACAAAATTTGAATTTTTGTTTTTGAATAATTGGACAATGGCAGAAAACTCAGATTCTGAAGTATTTTTCAACACATGTAACCAACAAAACATAAGTCCTAGACAATATGATACTGGTGAAAATGGTGATATTATCAGTAGTGACAATAATAATACAGACAATAACAGTTGTATTTTAAATAGGGCATCTGATAGGACATCAGAGCAATTAAGTGAGGTTGAAGACCACCAAATTACAGATAATTGTATACCTTTACAAAATGGCAAATTAAGTTGTCATAAACAACCAAGATCTAATACAAGAATGGTCAGCGAATCTCCAAAGTCTGACAATTCACATAAACATAGAAGGCGCCCTCATGGATCCCATAGTAGACGCAACCAGTCTAGATCAAGGTCGTCTAGGTACCATAGACAGACCGGAATACGTTACCGTTCTAGTTCATCTGACATGAGCCCTAGTCCAATGCGCTCTCCCAGATCACATAATAGACATTACCAGTCTAGTCCTTCACCTTGTTACCAAAGGCGAAGTGAACATCATCACAGAAGTCAAAAATACCATTCTGGGGACAGACGCTATCATCTTGAGAGACCTCAAGAAAGATTTGAGCACAGACAAGATTACAGACAAAATATTAATCATAGTAACATTTATACAGGTGGTCACACGCATCATGTTGATAACTTTGAAAGGTGCCAACCACCTCACTCTTACCGTCCAAGTAATTCTTCATTGCCAAGTTTGAAACCCGAACCATATTCTGGACATGAATGTTGGGAAGAATATTGCTCACATTTTGAAAATTGTGCTGAGTTGGGTAATTGGGACAATAGAAATAAGGTCCTATTTCTAGCGGCATCTCTTCGTGGCCAGGCTCGAACCTTTTACATGAGTCTAGATCAACATCAGCGTCAAGACTACAATTCACTGGCATACCAGATGCAGCACAGATTTGGCAGCAGTATTCATGCTGGTAAATGGCTAAACATGCTTGAGGCAAGGCAGCGAAAACAAGGTGAGAGTATAACCGCATTATGTGATGATATTCGCCAACTCACCAAGAAGGCATATTATCAACTGGATAGCAAAGCTCAAGATGCCATAGCACTTAATCATCTGTATAAATTGATACCAGTTGAAATGAAATGTAGGTGCATTGATAATAATTGCATCACTTTGCAAGATGCTGCCGCAGTTATTGATAGGTATGAGTCTATCATAGGCGAGGCTGCAAATAAAAGCTCTAGGAATAATGTTCGTGCTATTGATACAGCTGGTGTTGACACTAACATTTCCAAACTTCTTCAAAAATTAGATTCAAGGCTTGAGAGACTTGAACATGCTGCTGCCCAATCTGCTGAAAAAAGACCAACTGCAAGGCCCAGACCTACTCGTCATTGTTATACCTGCAATGCCACTGACCATCTATATAGAGATTGCCCCTCAAAACCCAAATATCCAAATTATCAACATCAGATGAACCCAACAAATCAAGGCAAAAATGTTACAAATTTACCTGTAAATTTGGGAAACGGAAACTTGTCGACCCAGTAGGCCATGAGCCGACAAACGAAACAAAAAGGCCTGATGAAGTTAATATTCAATCAGATACTGTAAGAACAGGCCATATATTAGATAAGAAATGGGATAATGGATTTTATACAAATGGTAAAATATTAGGGCAACAAACAGAATTTTTGATAGATAATGGTTCTACAGTAACAATCATTTCATTTGACACCTACAATAAAATAGACAAAGAGCAACAACCAAAAATTGAACCTTTTATTTCTCCTGTTCATGATGCTAGTGGTGGAATTATCAAAACAATAGGCAAAACTATTATAAAAATTGAATTAAATGGACATTTCTTTCAACAGTCTGTTCTTATATGTGACATTGGGCAAGAAGGTATAATTGGCCAAGACTTTCTTTTGCAGTATGTAGAGACTATCAATTATAAAACTGGAAAAATTATTACAAAACATAATCAAATAAACTGTTGGGTAGGTAGTGATAAATCTGTGACATGTAGAGTTCTAGTAAGAAGAACAACAGTAGTTCCTGCAAATTCAGCAGTATGGTTACCTGTTGAAATAAATAAATCAGACAAATTAACAGAATATGGTCTCACAGAGCCAGTAAAAATGATGACTGATGATATTGGTATTGTCCCTGGTGTAGTTAAAACATCAAAAAGTGATGTATGTGTTAATTTTGTTAATGGTTCAGACAAAAGTGTGACATTATATAAAAATCAGGCTGTAGGGTCTTGTGAACCATATATTGATTGTGATGTTAATAAAGAAGCAGTAAGAATAATTAATAAAGATATTAAAGAGAAGCAAAATGAACTACCCGAACATTTAATTGATTTACACAAAAGAAGTTCCATACATCTATTAGAAACTGAAAGTAATGAATTAAAAGAACTGCTTATTGAATATGAAAATATATTTGCCAAAACATCAAATGACCTCGGAAAGTGTGATCGCATTCAACATAAAATACATACAGGCAATGCCATACCAGTTAGACAACCTGCAAGACGCCAACCTATAGGCAAACGACAAGCTGAAAGAGAAGAAATATACAAAATGCTTGAAAAAGGTGTAATCGAGCCTTCTAATAGTCCTTGGAGCTCGCCGGTGGTACTTGTTACGAAGAAAGATGGTAGCATACGATTCTGTGTAGACTACAGGCTTCTTAATGACTTAACAGTTAAAGATGCATATCCTCTTCCACGCGTTGACGAATGTCTTGATGCATTGGCAAATTCTAAATTTTATAGTTCTATGGACCTATGTTCTGGCTTCTGGCAAGTGGGTATGGCACCAGAAGATCGACAGAAAACAGCATTTGCCACTAACTTAGGTCTCTTTCAATGGACTGTTATGCCCTTCGGATTAGCAAACAGCCCATCAACATTTCAACGCCTGATGGAAGATGTTTTACGTGGTCTTCAATGGATTGAACTTTTACTTTACATGGATGATATAATTTCGCCAAGTAGTGATGTAACCGAAGGTCTCGATAGATTAAGAAACATATTCGACAGACTTTTAGATGCTAATCTAAAGTTAAAGCCTTCTAAATGTGCCTTTTTCCAAAAACAAACTAAATTTCTAGGTCATATTGTGTCAGAGCAAGGTGTATCAACTGACCCTGACAAAATAAATGCTGTAGAGAATTGGCCTGTACCAAGAACTATTAAAGAAATTCGCAGCTTTTTAGGTCTGTGTTCATACTACAGAAAATTTATTGAGGGATTTGCTAGCATAGCTAGACCACTCCACAAGTTATGTGAAAAAGGTGCAAAATTTCAATGGAATGAAACAGCTCAAAATGCATTTCAGCAGCTGAAGTCAGCCTTAACTAGTACACCAATTCTTGCATATCCTCTACCTAATGTTCCATTCATTTTAGACACAGATGGAAGTGACAAAAGTGTTGGTGCGATTCTTTCGCAGAAACAGAACGGACAAGAAAAAGTCATCGCTTACATGAGCAAGTCATTAAATAAACACGAAGTTTCATACTGTACTACGCGAAAAGAACTTTTAGCTGTTGTCGTTGCATTAAGAACTTTTCATTCATATCTTTACGGTCAGCCTACACTTTTACGTACAGATAATGCTGCTGTTAGTTGGTTAAAACAATTAAAAAGACCATCTGGTCAAATAGCACGATGGGTACAAGAATTAGAGACATATGACTTAACTATTGTTCATCGCCCTGGATTAAAACATTCAAATGCGGATGCAATGTCGCGTAGACCTTGTCGCACTTGCGAAAGACAAGAAAAATTAAATTGTAATGACAGTGACTTCTTTGATGACAAGTTTGCCATGAGAGCTGTCGCTCGCAGACTAGCCACTTTAAAGAACCCATCAGGTCACAAGGAATTTGACATTAATATTGCAAAAAATAAACCAGAGCTTAAATCATCTGTTGCTACAGTCCTTGGTATTCACAGAAGCCTAGTAGAAAATGTAAAAATAATTGAAATTGAAATGGGAACCAAGAAATTAAAGCTTGCCAGTGATGCTCCATCTTCACCTGAATTACCTGAAGAATCCTCAACAAAACTACAACCTGTATCTATTTCTTCAACAAGTGTTTGTGAACAATTATCTTCACCACCTGTAATATCAACTGTAAATATAAAGCCAGCTAACTCAACAAGTGTAACTGCTTCAAAACAGAAAATGTCTATCATTAGCACTATGAACTCTGATATGTTGGCACAACAACCACCCCGTGCAACAGTTAATACTAAGAACTTGCCTTATCGTGCAATGAAATTGTTGAGAATGGGTGCCATGCCATTATTCCCGCCTGCGAGAAGAGAATGGACAACCTCTGAAGCAGTCACTTTAACTGAAGGAAGCCTGTCAATTAAGTGGCCCCCTAAAAATTGGGTAGCCCTTTCACCTGATCAAAAACTCCTTCAGTTGGAATTTCTCTCATTCCAAATTCTTCAAGAGCGTGGTATAAACACCAGCAACTTGGACAGATCTGATATTCTCGATGAGTTTAACTTCTTGGCACTGCCAGGTACAAAGGCATATACACTACCCGATAGAGTCAAGCATCCAGCCTCTCATTCAAGGTTTGACATGTATACCACTCTCAGGTTCATTGCCAATGGAAAAGGTATGAAAGATGAGAAATGGCTGTCTATGGTAGAATGTGGTTGTATGTTAAGGGAAACCAAAAATGACAAACTTTTAAGGCAATGCCAGAATGTACCACTTAGGATATGAAAACCATACATGTAACAGTAAATCAAACTGATACCAATCATTAATGACAGTTAAAGGTATTATAAACACCTACTAATTGTATGTGTTATATTATGAAATTATCACTAGTAAATATTGTTTTAATAACTTATAGCATATATCATAAATGAAACTTTCCGTATATATATGTTACATTTATCATTTAACTTATCTCAAGTTATAGTACAGACTGTGCTATAAGTAATGTCTTACAAGAATTTATACTGTTCAAGTTGATATATTGTCTGTGCATAAGAGGAAGCACCTTAACATTTTTAAGCCTATTTAATAGTTTAAGTAAAATTCAGGAGAATTTTGTTTTTGAAAGTTGGGGAGAGTGTAAAGAAATCAAAAACTGCCATATTTTGTACATGTATGTTTTTGTCTCATTAACTTGTTAATTTCGTATATTTGTTGTTAAAAACTTATATTATCAATTCAGTAAGTAATTTTGGATATTTATCTACCTAAAATGTCCTTTAATTCAACTTGAAGCACTGCTTATCTTCTTATTTTTATGATTTTGTTCAACAAACACTGTAAATTTCATGGAGGCAGCCATTTTGGTTGTTATTGTTGTTAACTGTCACAGAAATAATTACGAATCTGTGATATTTACTAAGATAAGGTTTAAGGGACCTATCTAAGAACCAATATGTTCTCAAACTTATCTAGCTAGCATAAGATTTAAATACATAGCATATATAATTGTGATTTTAATACTGTTTCATTCAAACACAGTGAGAATTTTTACCGTTCAATCTGAGCGTCTGCAAACCGCTACACTTCGAATAGTTTTTCCACGATTGTAATAGAAGTATTGCATAGTTTTGGAAGTATTATATATCAAAACATTTGTCGTGAAATAATCTATCACTCTAGATGTATAAGCACTGATCATATTGTTTATGTTAAACATGATTTGTAATAAAGTTTGACTGAACGTCCGTTGAAGGGAACGGTGTCCTGGAATTCCTGCCAGTCGCCGTTCTTCAATTTCATTGGAGAACGGCAACCGGTACAAATCTGATTGGTCACTAGGAACACACCTTCCTCACCGGGCATTCAGTCATTGGTCAATTTAATCACGTGGTCACATCTCAGAAGCCTATATATTGGCTGGATTCAAGATGAAGTCAGTATCTGCGTCTGCTTCAGACACGTAAATAACTTAAGAGCGGCAAATACAAATATAAAATCTAGTACAAGTAAGTCCCTGGTAAACAATTGTCCTGAGCTGTGTCCACAAATGATTAACGTTTACATATAACTATTGTTGATAAACAGTCTTTACTCTATATTTTCTAGACTTAGTGATGTACAGTTCCGCTTTAGATCTATATAAGAGACGAAAGCTTAACGTTATTACTATATTTATGAAGTATTAATTAACGCATTATAGATGTTAAATAAACTGAGAACTTTTTGATCAAATCGTTTATATTAGTTGCGTTTTGTGTTTTCACCTGACACCCGCCGGCCGTTACAATATTACCGAATTTAACATTTCATGTAAATAATGGTAGGTAATTAGAAATTTATTTCCTATAAATTCTAAGTCAAATTTTCCAATAAGAAATGAATGCATATAATTTATTGATTATATATAATGTGCACAAATATTTGCAGTACACATTTTACATATTCTTCGATGTTTGAGGAAAGGAAACTATATTTCATGAATGGTTCAGTACTTTGTGATCCTGGGATAGAGTTTGAAATTGGCATATATTTTTACCAGTCTGAAACCATGTGTCAGACGCGATACTTTGGTTCGTATTACAAAATGTTCTAAAAGGAAACGGTTCAAAGCTCAATATTCCAAAAGGTTGACACAGCTCGAAGCATAACACAGACTGGTTTGTCAAGGAAATTTGTGGGCATAAGTCACCTTTTTTGACACGTTTTGATGTCTAAATATAAACACTTAAGGTAGACAGATAATTTTATTTCCTGTTTAATAAAACAACTTTATTCATATAAGGAGGACACAGAATATAACATGTTAAGCTTGTGGCCATATTTTTAATACTCAGTAGGGAAATTTACATCGGTTTTAATCGTATCAGTTTTTATGCATTCCGAACAAGTATTAGAATGTTTCTCAAAATGGCTTGTTGAGACCCTTCTTTGTAATTATAAAACCATAGATATAGATACTAATGTTAACTTCTGGTACACTTAATTTAGTGCTTAAATATAACATACATACCCGCTGAAACAAAGAGAATTGATCATTTTCAAATCTTATTCCATGTTAAGTATTTTCTCAATATTTACACTACTTGGCTCATGAACTTGAACTTTTTGTCTTATTGGGCTTTCTTTAGGGATTCTTATTTCTCTCTATTTTGAACTCTCAAGTCTGCTTCAAGAGACAAAACAGTGTTGGTGTCAGTTGCTCTTGGTAACATACCGCACATATGACCATCTATGCGTGCTCAGAATTGCATTGCATTTACTATGCATCGGGAATTTAATTTAATTTGATTTAATTAGATTTTATATTTGTCTCCCTATAACGGAAACAGTCTAGAAATTGGATCACACTTGATTGAATGTTGCTCATAAAATTTTGATAATTGATTACAAATCATTCTTTTCTATCACGAGTGATTAAGTTATCATAATGAAGAGATTTAACAGTATTGCACATTTAGACCGGGATGTTATTTCCGTATAATGGCATGTTTTATCCAACGTTACCAAAGTATCCTTGAATAAAATATTATTTTATCAAAGTTTATGGATGAACCTGTGAATCAGCTTATTATGAAAGGTACGCCAAATGCCAGTGTAAAACATTTTATTTTTATGTTTATTTTAAAATATATTTTAGCTCAATTTTTCAGAATGTTTGAAGCTGTTTTTAAACAATCTTAAGTCCATATCTTTGAAGCTGTACCGCTGTCTTATAGAGAAACCAAAGTTGTAACGCTAGAACTTCCGGCCCCTAGGCTGACAGACAGACAGACAGGCTTATATAATGATGAAAGAAGTTATAATTACACTAACGTAGTGATATGTTACAAACAGGGGTCGACAATATAAAAGTGAATGCAGTCGAAGGAAATGTTAGAATGATTTACAACAATAATTACTTTAGGTTAAGGACGTTTAGTTGTCTAGATAGTTGAACATTTGAAATGGACCATCTTTTATGATTTTACGGGATATTTTGTGTGTATTTCTACTTGTATTTTCTGATATTTTATGGTCTTTTTAATTAGAAGACGAGATATATTGTTAATTGACGACACTAACTATTTTGAATGCCTAAGAATGTATGAAAATATAAATATTTGCAAAGGTATGGTAGAAATTTGGTTAATTCTTGCAAACAAACCACAAATGGGTATGTTCTTTGATTGCCGCCAAAACTGAGATTCTGAATATAATTTCAGATATCACAATTATTCCTTCTTGTTATAATGTATAAGACACTTTTAGGAATTCTCTCAATCATCAATAAGATAATTATATGAGTTGCATGTGATGTCGACTTTTTGACGTAATTCAAACAGTAGCCCAAATAAAGATCAACAATCTGATTGCCTGCTCATTTTTTTGCTTTAAATTCAATCTGCTTATTTTTGCATAATTATAATGACGAGGAAATTCTTGGATAAGCAGAAACTCGTCGTCAAAATGGAATTGGCACAACCATTAAATGATGAACAGTTGGTTTCTGGTCATTTGCCATCATAAATTCACTGATAGTAATCAATGAAAATGGCCCAATACGTTAATTGGAACATCAATAGTGATGGAAATATGTGGTCGCCGGAAGTATCCCTTCCGGTTGTTTCTGCTCATAAACTTTCTTTCCTGTCATATTTTGCTTAATTGACATTTGTGACAGTTCTCCATGACTGAATATGTATGTCAAATCACACTGCATATCACAAATAACTCTAAATAAACAATGCACGCGAGGACGGAGGTGGTTCCTACAATGAAGTTTGGTTATAGCAACGCTATCCTGAGGAATCAGGCTCAGGAAATAAGATTGTTGTATAGTTATTACTTGTCTCGAACCAAGACATGCTATGTGGTATACAATTGATTCAGGTTTATAAGAACAGAATGTGAAAATGAAGAAAAAATAACAGATAAGAATACTGTCAAGCGATAATAGTTCCCCCCGGAATGACATGTTACATTAGAAAGAACAAAAACTTACATATTTACAATAGCTTATGAAAATTCAATTTACCATCGTTATTTGTATAAAGAAGAGAGTAATATTAACGCACATGTCATAACAAACACTATAACTGCAAGTTAACCTTGTTGTGTTGTCTGTAATTATTTTCAAAGTACAACATCTTGCCAAATTATTAATGTAGAAATGGCTACATATAAATTCTTGCAACTTGTCAAAACATTTTAATGTAGGAATTACCACAACGTTTAATCAAAACCAAACTGCGTGTAATGTAAAAATGACCGGTTACTTTGCCAAGCAGATGTCTTATATAAGTATTTATATCTGGTAATTATCAACGGAATCGAACGGCTATAAACATTGATAATTACCTTATATTTCACAAAAGAAACGACAATTATATCAAGACATGGTGTAATATTATCAACAATAATATCAAAATGATGCAGATAGAATTTTCTTTTCTAAATTCCATTAAACTAAATCGATTGAAGAGACAACTATAAAAAGGTAAAGTTTAACTTAATATTGCCAATAAAACAAGAATCTGCTTAAACATATATACATATTGGTTTAAATTAACATGCTTTTATAACTTCAATGTTTGTCTTTTATTTTTTTAATGTTCACGTTGTTTTGAGCAAACTATCATGCTAGACTTTTATCAATTTGTCAAAGTTTCTAAGTCTCAAGTACAATTTCGAGACGAATCTTTAAATCCGTTATAGAAATATGTCAACTATACGACGAATAAAATCCTATATAAAATGTAATAGCTCAATTTGTTGCAGTTATTGAATTATTTGGCAGTTTAATATATTGTTAAAGTTTCTGACATTACTTATCTTGAATCGATACTTGCTGACATACACCATTTTTATTGCAGAATAACGTTTAGATAAGCATTGAAATACATTTACGTTATGTAGGTAGATACTTGAAAATGACAAAACTATCGTTGAAAACAAACGTGTTATCTTTTCAAACAAGAGTGAATACATTGTCTCAGATATTGTAACGATCGGGGAATCGTATTGGGCTGGAGTTATCTTTAACTACTATTAACTATTACATGGCGTGTTATTGCAAATGTAATTATCAGAAATGGATAAATACTGTATGTGTTTAATTGATAACCCTCTTTGATTTCCATGGCAGTTATGAAAGACCGTCTGATTAATTTATTGTATAATAATCAAGTCCTCTTGGAAGAATTTACCACCAGGCTATATTTAGTTTGTCAGTTAGTGTGATAAATAAGAAAGAAACTCCCATTAAATGGCTTCAATCATTCAAATGGTTGATGTATTGCGGGAGGGTTTGATCCATTTTTAAGGAAATAACTCGCGTTTAAGCTTTTACTATCATTTTTAAAGCGAATCAAATTGAAAATTAAGAGATTTTCCGTATCTTATTTATAACTAAGAATATGATATAAATGCAAAACAAATTATCAATTAATAGAAAGAATATATAAGTGTGTAATTTTATTTTAACCCCTTTGAATTTTTAAAAAGTAGATGCATCGTCATTTTGTTGTGATGCCTGAGTATTATAAAGATACATTATATGTTAATCTGTTGTTAATGAAATAAATCGGGTGACCATTATTTTTATCAATATTTAGTTGTTACTATAGAACCATATATAACGTCTTTTTGTGAAATAAAAACCTATCACGAGCAAACAAATTATCAACTTTCAGAGTTAGTGAAATACGAAGTTTTCAATAGGAAGGAGAACTACGATCTCCCCGTACTTCATCTGTGGCGATGTGCTAATCAACAATTTACTTATATTTGAAATATTATTTTGACCGGATGATAAGATATGAAAGTATTTTACTATAAGATGTCAATTTGCATACTTGTCAGAAATTGTTTTACACCTGTCAATATTCTAATTTTCATGATTGTAAATTTTGAAGCACCAATTTTCACTGACTGGTGTTGCTATCTTCCTTTTTTGCGAATTTGTTAGGAAAAAAGATAAGGCGTTTTGCATTTTTAGAATGAATATGTAGATATTTCAGTGATTAGTTAACCTTCAATTCAGTACCTTTAGAGATGATTCTTATTGTATTTTACTGTGTTAATATATGGGACAGACATTAGGTATTTGTTTTTCTGTAATAAAGAACATCAGCATCTAGTTGTACAAACAAATTAAAACGTACAGTGTTTCACAGTATCATGTGCAGGTTAACTGGTGAATATTTCAACATAAAGAATTACTAAAACTAACATTTTAAGGAACTTCTGCATCGACATCCTCTATCGGCAACATAGTCTGACCCATTATTCCATCAACAACAGTGAAGTCATTGATAAAGTTAGTATGAGCAATTAAATGATTTGTCAGAGAAAAGCTGCTTGTGTTAACGTATCATATCTTATATGACCATCTATGCGTTCTCTGAATTACATTGCATCCTCTATGCATCGGGAATTTCTTTTAATTCGATTTAATTAGATTTCACATTTGTCTCCCTACAACGGAAGCAGTCTAGAAATTGGATCATACTTGATTGAATGTTGCTCATAAAACTTTGATAATTGATTGCAAATCATTCTTCTCTATCACGAATGATGACGTTAACATAATGAAGACATTTGACAGTTTTGCACATTAAGACAGAGATGCTGTTATTTCCGTATAATGACGTGTGTCCAGATTCTACTTATATAACATATAACATGTTTAGTTTATGGACGTACTAGTTCACAAGCGCATGTAATTCACAGAGAAAATAAAATAACCTGAAATTTGACACTACATATTGTTTTTGCCTAGGATTGTTTCGTAACAATGTGGTATTGGCAAAAGTGGTTGAATGTGTGCTGACGTATCGAAGCCAGGAATGCCCTAATATTGCCTCGCAATTAGATATTAGATTTTAGTAGAAAACACAGAAGTACCACTTATGTCAATGTTGTCTAATATTAACAAATCTTTTGTTGATTGGTTATCTATCTATTCAGGAAAATTATATATGATATATATGATGCACACCTGTTTGACTAAACAATTTCTTGATATGAAAGATCGCATCTAAAATGACATAAGCACAACCAGTATCGAATACGTCTTGTTATTGTTATATTGACGTCACCGTAAATTCACTGATATTAATTAATTTTGGCAAAGACTTTAATTGGAACACCGTTATTGATGGAAATTTGTGATCATCGGAAGTGTCCTATCCTCGTAGATTTGACTGTCATTTTGATTTTGCAATTGACATTTGCCTCTCATTCATATCTTCATGTCATATTACACTGAATGTTACAAGAGACACTTCACACGTAGTATACATCAACAAGTCTATAAATACGCTTTAGTTTAGATATTTCTTGACAGAAAATAGTTGAAAAATCTTTCTTAAAGATTAAGCTGTTTTGCATTTTTACTTTGTTTCAAACCCAGACATTTCTCTCTGGTATACCTATTTTCTTAATATGTAAATTCATGATTTAAATGCAAGAAAAGGAAATAAATTAATTGATTGTTTTAGATTTTAAAATGATCCCTGTCTACATTTACTGAATGTCGGAAAAGAACAAATTAGAACAAAAATCACATAGTCATGCAGCGAACTAATGGATAATTATCATACTTCTGCATCTAAATAATTTAGCAAACTGTTCCTTACATAATCAAGAAAACATGATACTCTTATGTAAAATAACCAAACAAAGCAAATGTTAAAACGTACAGCATATCAGTTTATTTTATCACCTTTTATCACTGTTAACACATTGTCTGAGTGATTCATTATATGTAAGTAATCTCACAATGCTTTAGCTTGCTTTAGCATCAAAATGTATTTAGTTCGTCAGTAAGTCTAATAGATAGGAAAGTAATTTTCATAAAATAGCCTTTAATCACCATATAGTGTGCGCCGTTGTTCAATCCATTTTACTTTCAGATGCGGAAAATGTTCATTTGAAACTTCCAGACTATACTTCAGTAGTAATCAAACGGCTGAATTGTCCTAGACAAGTGCGACTTTTGAACCTTTGTTATGCCATACTGAAAGGAGTAACATACATTATGATCAAGCTCTCCATTAATCATTCGCATTTCATCTCCATTAAATTTGCAATCAGAATATATCTATAAGCCATAAGGAAATCAACTGCAAACAGAACAGGAACAGCAAAGGCATCAGCTACTCACAAGAAATTCTTGTTGTTTAGTATCATTTTGATATAACATGATATGTGGAATTTGATTTGTTGAAGTAGAACTGGTTTTAGTAGAAATTTTACTTTAAACAAAATGCTTTTTGAATCTATTTTTCTGATAAGTTTTTGGTCGTGTTACATTTTAGATATTATCCAGCATAAAGCATTATGGTTCAAAAATAATTGACATAGATAATCATATGATATAGATATGAGTATGTTTCATCAAAACAAAATGATTTTCTAAAACAAACAGAGCTCATGTATCTTAAAAATAGTTTCGTTTCATCAGCGGCACGACAGGATCTGGTCAAGACTGGGTATATTCTTTTCTCTGTCATTAAATTCCCTTTGATTTATTATGATACATATATTACATAAAAATCAAAATTAATGTAGTTTTAATTTATTTTCACATTCATGTCAAGTGGAAATAAGATATAATTGTACAATTAGGTGTGTTTATCACTTTATTCAAAAGGACTTGGACTGAATGCGTCTGTTATTTTTACATTTTAGCATGTATTGTGTATTTTTTATTTCCTGACCAAATAACTTAATTGTATCTTATTATATATTTTGTTTATACCGGGAATTCTTTAATTCCAATGTGTATACGAGTATGTGTAGAAATGTATTTATTGGTTATGATCGCAACATTACAGAGTAAAATATCCTTAAATGTCTATATTGTTATATCAAAAAATATAAATGATGATTTATTTTTACGTTGTCAGTATGAATTATTGATCGTATTTTCCCTATAAACATGTATATATAATGGTCATATTCATCAATTTTATTTCTAAACTCCCTTCATATGCCTATTAAATTGTGTAAATATTTTACAAAGAACATTTTTTCTAAAAGCAGTGCTATTGTATTGCCTTATTTGATAGACGAAGCAAAGCATGGGCTTATAGGGAAATAAACGGTTTGATTATCATCAATATGTCTTTTTTGATTTCATGCTTAGCAGAAAATGATTTTGCTTTATAACTCCCATAACAATAATCCAAGCTGACTCAAATATCATATTATTTATGTTATGATATGCTCCTTAAATGCAATATTAGACATGGATGTGAGGACTATTCAACGCTGAAGGCTTGCGGAGATTTATATGTTCAGTGAATACAATGTCAAGTTGCATAAAATGAAGCAAAAGCTTGTAAAAGGAATAAAAGGTTAAATGGAAATACAACGTTTAAAGGGAGAATCATCACAAAGATCTGGTTTTGCAACATTCAATAGAGATTTCATAACAGCAATCTTCCTTGTCATTCGTTTTTGTAGCCAATTGCAAATATTTTTGTGAAAATCAGAGTCGTTATTCATTGCATTTTGTAAAAATGTACCTGAAACTTAGGCTTCTTATGCTAGTATATGTGTATAGGATCACGTAGCAATGCATGCTCATTACTAATTAACACTATGTTTATACCTAAATATTGAATTCAACCTAGGCTTTTGCAAAGGGACTTGAGTATAGCATGTATAGATTACTGTCGTCTATACATAACTCAACCAAACCGACTATGCAACATTTTGAATATTTGCTGTGGTCTACGCCCTGGTCACATAAGTGCAATAAGAAAAGAGCTTTGTCTCTTTAAATGAACACCATATATAAACATCATCACTTATATAATACATTTAATACAATATCATTGAGAATTGCAATCATTTACCAAACAGTAGCTTATGGCTTAAATATCTAAATAAAAAATGCTTCGTTGATATTTTAGAACTTCCATTATGACATGTGTTACATGTATAAATATTGTTTTCAAAGTTTGACATTAGTAATTTAAACAGTAATAATTGTTATCATCATTAAGAAAATCATGTACATTCTTTAATCGCTTATCCTTACTGTAAGCTAAACGGAATGAGTATTATGAACAACAAAACATAACAATAACACCATCAACATGAAAGCAATGGCACAAATAAGCAAAACATTATCAGGCAAACACTTATTTATACGCAGTCTTTAAATGTTTTGCAAACGGGCGATAACTCGCACACAATTTCGCGAACGTTTTGAAATAAAAAGGGTAAAATCAATGTTATCGTATCAGGATATATATTTCAAATGTTCAGAAGGCATACATTGAGCAAAGTGAGTATATTGCGGTGGGATTTTTAATTATCAAGTAAATATAGAAATTGTGTTATAAAATATTATCTGATATCTAATCTTATATCTAATATTGAACGTAGAATCATGCCTGATATTCCCTAAGTAATTTTCTTAGAAATTCAAGAGTCCTGTTAAAACTTGTCTGGTAAAAACACTAGTGAACTTTAATTTAGCAGGAAAATCAAATATACAATCTCAGTTAAATGTTGCGGGATTTGTTATAACATTAAGTTCTGCTGTTGTGATTGGTTATTGAATATTAGAAACATATAGACATGATTAGTTATGATCTAAAATCTAAAATGTATTTGAGACAGAAATGTCATGTAAAAATGGTTATATATTATTGTTAAACAATATTAAAGAAATTACATATTTGATTTGTTGTGTTTTTGATGCATAATATTTTAGCCAATATTCGTCATGGGTCTTGAAGTTTATTATACTTGTTTCAGAATGTATAGAATATAAATAAAAAACAACAACAATAAAAAAATAATCAAAAAAATAGAAAAACCTGTGTACGTCACCTGAGCATTTCATTGTAGGAGTTACCTCCATTTGGATGTTCGAGTGATAATCACCTATGAGAGTTATATTTAACTTTTACAATGCTCATGAAAATAAACAAATAACAGGCAATGATAAATGTACCTGTTTACGGTGTAAAATTAAGAAATGTTTATGTCAAGAGAATAATCTGTTTGACAAAAGAAACCAACAAGAATGAAAACAAAACTTCCAACGAAAAAAAATAAGCAAACACTCCCTCTCCCACACACAACACAGTAAATAAATGTCGCTTTTTCACATTATATTGTTACTGGATCAGGTATGAACAATGGAAATCTAATGACAAAAACACGATGACCTTAGGCAAAATGTTTGCATTTGCATCTTCAAGTGTCTTTAAGCTAAATATTCTCATGAATAACATAACACGTGTCCTGTTCAGAATGCAGAAAAATTAGTCTGCAGCGAGGTATTTACTGGAATTTGACAATTGTGTTGTCGCTTCAAGGCGATTATCATGTGCGTTAATTTTCCCAGTTCAGTCAAAATTCATTAAATGAATTGTTACTAATTACTGGAAGCTAGCATAAATCCAATTTTTGTGAAACGTATTCAATGACTTTTTTGTTTACTTCTCTACCTTAAAAATATAATGCAAGTTAAACAATGTCAAAATAACAATTATGTCTGCGAACATGTCAAATTTGGAATACAAAGTATACTTTATGTGTTTTATAACAAAATGACATTTAAACTCAACACCAACATCTTACAAAACTTAACCATTGCACAAAGTATAAAAGATGAATTTATGAATGGAGTTTATTTAAGCGCATACTGTCCAAAACATAGCTTAAAAATGAATTATCTTAGCTGTACATTGTGTATTGCATTATTTTTAATGTAATTTAGGTTTCTCAAAGGTACAAACTGTCTGACTGTGCCATTAATAGATCAAAAGATACGATAATAAGATACGGGTAATTAAATTAATTTATCGTCTATAACTGAATAAAACTGTCATATTGTACTACAATATCTGTAATTTTATACAATAACTCCCCCAAATATTATTCATAACATTTTTATTGTTACATAATTGAATAATTCAAGATGACATTTAATCCTTTAAAATTTGTGTTTTGTCACAATTTTTGAAAATGTAAACAAAGTACAACATTTTAGCGGTACAGCAATAGTTTATGTACAAAGACCATACTCTATTCACAACAATTGTTACATGTTATTGCCAGAACATTACAAACAGACCTAGAGAAATGCAAATAATACGCGTCAATTTGACAGTTCCATTAACTTTGTTCGAAAATTGCATTTATCACTACGTCAACATTAAACGACACGTAGAGGAATGTTAGTCTCGTGCACAGATTCAGATTGATCATTTGTCACCAATTTTCATGCAAATATGTCACATTCTCTGTTTAGTTCAATAGTATTTACTGGTAGCAATAGTATTTACTGGTAGGACACAGTAATGATAATCACTGATTGTTAAAGTAACCAGACAATACCACTTGTAAACTAGGAAAAGTAGGGCAGAAATCTAAAAATTTGATCAAGTCAAAATAAACATTACATTGTATATTCATTTTGAATGAAAATCAAAATACTACTTTGTTTACATTTTGTTACTTTTATCAAAAATTATTTCACATTTGTTGCTATTTTGTTCAGATAATATGCATGTCATACTCTCGTAAACCATTTGTTTAAACATTATAAAATTCATGTTTCGTTGTTTCTAAAGAAGTAAAACAATATTTGTTTCTAAGGCATAATGTGCCTTCAACAATGACTGACAATTTGTGGAGTTTGATTGTCTTGATTTCCAATATTTAGTACTTCCTATAACGATTTTGGGATAATTCGTTAACATTTTCCCATTACAAATACATTTATTGTCACTATGAGACAAACAATACAATAAGATGCCTTAATCAAAATAATGTACTAATACTCGCAGTGGTTTTATTGCCTTTGTTTTAAGAAAGTATCATTTAATCACAGCAAATTCTAAAGGATTTCGCAAAACAGTGGATTCGTTTTCCTTTACCCTACATACTTTACCGTCGTTTGTCCTATTTATTTTGATTAATTCATACAAATATTTCATGGTAAAAGTTTGCTGATATTCGTTACAAATCTAAAAAAAATAATAGTGCGGAGACCATAGGATGAAGAATCCTCTTTGGTATTTTGACTATAACAGCCTGTATTGTAGTGTTTTACATTTTGATTTTTTATGCCTGTTAAATTGTGTAAATGTTTTACAAAGAATATTTCTTCTAGAAAAAGCAGTTGTTATTGTATTGCTTTATTTGATAGACGAATCAAAGCATGTACTTTGAGGGAAATTTAATGGTATGATCAACATCAATATGTCTTTTTGATTCCATGCTTAGCAGAAAATGAGTTTGCTTAATAACTCCCATAAGAATAATTCAAGCTGACTAAAATATGATATTATTTATGGTCTGCTCTAAAAATGCAACATTAGACAATGGATGTGATGACTATTCACCGCTGAAGGCAAGTAGAGATTTATATGTTCCTTAAATACAATGCCAAGTTGAATAAAATGAGCAAAAACTTTTAAAAAAAAATAAAAGTTTAAACGAAAAGACAACGTAAATAGGAAGAATCATCATATGGATTTTTTTTGCAACGTTCAGTAAAGATCTCATAACAGTCATCTTCCTTGCCATTCGTTGTGGCAGCCATTTGCATAGTAGCAAATATTTGAGTGCAAATAACAGTCGTTATGCTATGCATGTTTTTAAAAAGGTTCCAAAAACAAAGGCTTCTTATGCTAGTAGTAGGTTCGCGTAGCATTGTATGTTCATTAATAATTGACACCATGTTTATACCCAAATATAGAATTCAACTTTGGCTTTACCATACACAAGGAAAAAATCATCTTTTGCAAGATATACGTTGACTGAATTATAACTAAATGAATGACAAAAGACAAAACAAAGTAAAGTTATATTGAATGAGTATTTTGCATGGAAGTCAAAATACTACTTTGTTTACATTTTGCTACTTTTATCACAACTTAGGTCACATGTATCGCTATTTTCTTCAGATAATATGCATCTTACATTCTCTTAAACCATTTGTTTAAACATTATATAATTACATAAAATCCACTAAAGGACTTCGCAAAACAGTGGACTCGTTGGTAGTAATTTTTTTATTGTCTTATTTGTATTGATAAATTCATACAAATATTTAGTGGTAAAAGTTTCCTGATAATAGTTACAAATTTAAAAAGAAATATAATAGCGCTGAACAAACCTCTTTGCTAGTTTGACTATGATTGCCTGTATTTTAGTGTATTACATTTTGCTATTTTGATTGGTTATGCAATAGAGAAGCCATATAGACATGATTATTTACGATCTAAGTCTAAATAGAGAAATTAGATTTTTATGCGACATAAATTTGAGGTTATCATGGTTATATATCGCAATGAATACCATTTAACTGTAATTACTTTTTTGATTTGCAATATTTTGTATACGCATTTTATTGGAACCTATGAAGAAACGAACATCTTAAATTGAAGATATTTGGTAAAATATTTGCTCATAACTACAATAAATATAGATCTATACTAGACTTTAAATTCTGAAATCACAAAAGGTTAAGAAAGGTATAAATTATATTCGTATATATTTCATCTGACAATTGCTTGAGTTTGAGTAAATATTATGCCATAGAGAACGGAGGAAGTCACACATTAAAGCTTACATAATTAGTTTCACTGTCTGACGGCAAGATATATTTGAGAATTCATCTTTAAATGTTTTTTTACAAATGGTAGGTTTTTTTTCTACTGTCGTAAGCATTAAATTCCATTTCACATCACATGCACTTCTTTTCAAAATATTTCATTCAATTCCAACATTTATCATTTCAGTATCTAAATGGTTGATCATTCAAACGATGATATAATGCAAGCATTTGAAACACCATTAAACAAGCACCTCAGCGGACAATGAGAAGTCCAAAAGTTTAAAAGTTTGTTTAACAGTCATCAGATCTTTCTTTGTAATAACAAAAAAGCCTTTTAATTTTAGATATCAAATTAAGGAAATAAACACTTGTTAATTACGATGATTTTATTAGGTAATTTAACCGCTTGCCCATCACCGCTGTGGGTTCGAATCCCGACCGGGACTTTGGATGCTTTCATGTGAGGAAGCTATCCAGCTAGCTTACGGAACGTCGGTGGTTCTACTTAGGTGCCCGTTCGTGTCTGAAATAATGCATGGAAGGGCACCTAAGGTCTTCATCCACCAGTAAAGCTGGAACGTCGCCATATGGCCTATACTGTGTCGGTGTGACATAAAACCCAATCAATCAACCAATCAAACAAATAAACAAACAAACAAACAAATAAACAAACAAATATTAATTAATTAAGGAACATTTATTCCGCTAAATTTCTAAACTGGACTTACACGAATGTGCCAGTCAGTCAATATAGAACTACTGGCAAAGGCGAATATCCCGGCAAATTCAGGGGTAATTTCACATTGGTTCTATTTTAACAACATTCTCAAAGTTACAATACTCTTGCTATCAATTACCTAAATATTGAAGAAAGTTAATGATTCTCCGATATTTCGAGGGATTAAATCAAGAAGTTTGCTGTGTAACCCCTCGATATGTCAGAAATAAACTTTGGATAATAGATTAAAGTATTAATAATTGTTACCAGAATGGTTTCTATATTATACATATATATGTTTCATTTTTTTGGTACACACAATTGATACCATTTTGTTTTTGCATATTGTTGCTAAAGACTAAAAAGAATATTGTACGTCAAGGAATTATGAAAGAGACGTGTTATAATGTTTAAAGCAAATAAACTATATTGTATTTTACATATTTGGTTTCAATATTTTTGTACTTTATATACATGTGTATGTTTGTTATCGCATATACAAACCTTGTCAACAAAAGAAATCAAATCCATTACAAATAGAGAAATACATAGTATGCGTTTATGCTAAGAATGACACTGATAGCATACTGTTTAAAATGTAAAACATATTTAAATATTAGATCATTAAAACTGGCAGCACGTGTATTTTGAAGAAAATTTAAATCCTCATTTGAAAGTAATTTTTGTTTAGTGTTCTTTGGAGTTAGATAATTATAGAGGAAAACCAACTTATGCCAGTGTTACCATGATTGACACATTTTGATTTCTAAATATAAAAACATAAGGTAAACGAGATACTACTGTTTCTTTTTAAATAAAACAAATTTACTCATATAATGAGGATAAAGAATATGTAACATGCTTATTAAACTCGTGGCCATATCTTTAATACTCAGATAAATTGTAATGACGTTTTAATCGTATCAGTTGAAATACTTTCCGAACAAGCATTAGAACGATTAAGACTCCGTAAAATACCTCCTAAAACAATAGTGTGTCTCCCAATGGCTTGTTGACGTGGCAATACACATTTTGCAAAGCTTCTCGGCAATCAACCTAACACACTCGTCTGTAAGCAAACACCTGAAATCAATGCATTTTATAATTTACATATAAATATTTATTATATTAGTTATAAATAGCTTTAAAATGCCTTTCCCTGATTGGTTTATTTAAAAAATAACATGTCAATGTCAGAGTATATTCACTGTTCTTTCTTCTAAAACTAGATTTTCAGAGTACATTTACCAATTTCTTCTCTAAAAAAAGATTTTCTTGAAATCCCCCAAATAGCCTCTATTACGTGATATCACGCCAAGTTCATTGCTATAATTCAGAAAAAAGGCATAGCAAATAAAAGTCAAATTAGTCTATTTTAGTTACCGTCTTAACATTTTTAAGAAAACTACGAATTTGGCGTTCCCATGCGCTCTTTTAAAATAAAGTCTAATAACAACAACAACACAAAAAATGAATAGGCTGAAGAAATGTCAATTTACGTCGTATTCAATGGCAGATTTGATAAGCCATTGAAACATATTGATAAATTATATAATAAAACTGATACGCACTTTTTAGCTGGTAAACATGATGTGATATACATGTACTGAAAATTTAACATTGGCATCGATCGGCTATCGCCTCGGTAAAAAAAAATTCAGCACATATCACATCTAAAATGTCCATATTTGTATATTATCTCACAGCAAACAATTAATAATACATGCCCACCTTCTAGTTTTCTGGCACATAGCACAGTGTTTTTCATTGTTTAGGTCGTGTAAATTTATCACAAAAATAGCGAATTACACCTATTTTATGAACAATATATCAACGTCAATAATTACATTGACTATTCAATCATATATCAACATATTCATCATGCTATATTGTTTCTTCCCTCTTAAACAATTAATGCACAATCTGAAAATAAAATCCAAACAGGAAGATATGCATCATTTTCGTTCAAGTCTTTTGCATACCATTTAAATTGAAGAGCTGATTTCTGAGCTAGCTTTATGGCCTTAGCTTTTGATATACATGTACTTAAATTTCAGTTTAAATATGACTTTGCAATTACAAACACGCTTTTTCATGCACGCTTTTTTGTTGATATAATAACATTACATTTGAAAACAGGATAATTGATCATTTTCATATCTTGAAGAGTATCTATTTCAATATTTACACTACTTGGATCATGAACTTGAACAGTATTGGTGTCACATGAAGAAACCTTCTCTTGGTCACAACATGGCCCTATGTTGGGCGCCAAATGTAAAAGGAAGTACGATGTGCAGCCTGTCAGGGGCTCAAATGTAGGACGCTCTGAATGTCGTTCCGTAGCTCTACCAACTGAGCTATCAAGCCTCTCACATATCTTCTCCCCTAATTATAGAACAGTTTTATACCGAAATTTGTCAAAAAATGATTTATGGGCACAGAAAACACTTCATTGTGTTCTAAATATTTCATATATCATCTTTATAGACCTTTTTACAATACGATTCTTCCATAGTAACCGATGTTGCATTTCGCGCATGCGCATTCTGCGTAGGTCAAAAGCGAACAGTGTATGATACTTTTAAGCTTTAATAGTCGTGATTCCATGTTATGTCAACCAGAAAACAGTAATTTTGGGATGACTTAAAGCGGTAAGTACTTAAAACATTAATTGATATTTATAACAGATATAATAAAGCACTGCCTGTTCCTTGATCCGTTTTGTGCGTTAGAAATATTTATTCGGCTCTAAAATACTGCCGTGTTCCTTGTAACAAAACAAAATAAGTTGAATATATAGAAAGGGAGCCAAAATTCTAAATTTAATTCAGTTTTAAACTTATCTAACTTAATTTCACTGACCGGGCACCTGTTAGGAGTTTGACAGTGAGTGGGTTTAAACCCTGTCAGGGGCAAACAGTTGTTTCCTTGAGCAAGACATTTTACATGCATTGATCAGTCCCGGTTAGTTCCAGGAATGGATTCGAAAGTGTGTTTATAAGCTCGTAGCTTCTTACATAATAGAACTAAAATAAATTCTGTATAAACTAACATTGACATGACCAAACGTATATGTCACATTATTACAAATTTGAAAGATCTTTGATCTATAAGATTTAACTGTAACACAACAAATGGGCAATGTATTGCCTACTTAAAGACATACTATTTGTAAGCTTTCATTGTTAGTGTTAATGTTAAGTATGGGTGTTAGAAACAAATCTTTCATAGTAATTTGTAACCGTACCCACCGTGTATATCAAGTATTATCCTGTCACTTGTATCAATTTCGGCCCGATAACAAGGTGCCGTATATTTTTACTGATCTACGGCACTTGATCACGTGGTATGCATGTTTGCCGGACTACTTTTCAAGAAAAAATATATAAACTGTCGTTAAATCTTCTGTGTGTAGAATAACGAATTTTGGAAACGTTGATAAAACTTTGTTTGTTTATTTTATTTCACTCTATAATTTTTCAAGCGAAATAAAAATTATTAAAAGTGAAATAAATGTAAAACTTAACTCGTTTGCGACATTAAAATAGCGTACTTGATTTGATTGTTTTGCACGTGCTGTTTGGCGCTACATTGTGACGTCACGTAAACAATACTTTAAACGTCTGTACAGCGTTATCGACTTAATAAAAGATGTTTATCGACTCACCCGATAAATTCCTCCGCCTCGCCAGATAAACCTTTTCCACCCACGGCACCAACCTATTATTCTCTATAACCATGAATGTGCAATTATCGTGAAAGTAACGCCGAATCTGTGCAACGCTATTGCCAAAACGAATAACACAGTAAGTAAACGAACCAAAATATTTTATTCTAAATCAAATTTAAAGAAATGAATTAGCGCATACGGCTGCGAATTGTTCCCGATGGATTTTTTCAGGAATTTGTTTACTTTCTTATATCATTCGTGAGAAAGACAACCTGCTCACCGAATTGAAGGTGTCTTTTGTGTTTTGTCAAATAAATACATGTATGTACATTTAACACATTTAAAACTTTTTTTTCATATTTTGTATACCTAAGACTTTTGTCAAACTACAACTGTCGTATAACAATAGAAGGAAGCTGGTAAAATAGGATTTAGCTACTTTTAATGAGATAACCGCCATTGCTTCAGTGCTTCATTCACGAATTCGGCGTTACCTCGTAAAAATGGTCTCAATTACGTTTTATCTGCTTAATTAAGTGTAGTATGACACGAGTAGATTGGAAAATGTCTCAGGTGCACCGAATATAAGAAAGCATAAAGTAATATGTACGTTATTGAATTTAAAGATATCAATGAAACTAAACATCGTCACCAATACGCTAGTCAGGTCGTCATTTTCACAAATGATCTTGAAAAATAAACATTATCATGGAAATATCTTTGATGAGGTTTAAAGTATAATGTCTCAGCAACCGTATGCGCTAGTTCATTTCTTCCATTATGGTGTACAATAAAAAATACTGGCCCATTTATTTATCGCGGTGCTCGTTTTAGCCACTAAATTGCACAATTCTTCGTTACTTTTGCACAATTCCTACGTTATTTGCACGTGCACATTCCTGCGTTATCAGCACATTCCTGCGTTACTGGATGTATACGGTGGTACCCGTGCCTTTGATTTCACTCTATATTAATGTCAGACTACATCAACTAATTTAAAATAGAAAAAAATAAAAAAATAAAATGATCCTGTAAAATGTCATACCGCTATATGTTATAAATTAGTTACATAACGAGTATAATAATATAACAATATGTTGACATATGGTGTTTTTTCCTTATCTTGTATCGGTTGTGCAGTTAAATATAGTTTATTGTACTATATCAATAAGTCGTTGATAGAGATGAATTTCTTGTCTTTGATCTTCTTTCAAACTAAAATATAGGACAAACACATTACTTGCTCAATTGTTCCCGATGGATTAATTAATAAGCATCATTTTAAAGTCCGTGAAAAGCTTTTATAATAGAAACTGTGTGAATATTTTCACATAGCTTTGGTTCACAGTTTCCATATGCAAGCATTGAACATGATTGTACTGCACGTTTGTAATGAACATTTTCATTAGGTAACTCGTGTGACATTAACATCTTTTAAATAACAATACAAAAAAAGGTCACTGCACCACAGAGTTATAGAGATTATCAATGTTTTTTACACTTCCGTGTACTGTTCATGACTATATGTATCAGCGTATCGTTTTTCTGATTAGCCTCTATTTTTCTGATGTCCTTAAAATCATTATGTCGATGGTGTTGTTATTATGCAAGAATAAACAAAGTAATGCTATTTATCACACCCAAAAATAAAGGTAGTCATGTCCGGTTATGTGCCTTTCAAAACGGACCGATCTCCCTGTATACTAGTATTAGATACCCTTTTTGCCAAATGTTAGTAATCATTTTTGAGTAACATAATAATAAAATAATTATATTCTCTTTACTTCTATCTATTCTTAAACTGATTGTCATGAATAACGAAGCTATTTTCATGAATTTTTATTGTATTGCAAAAATTAACGCACTTGCCAATTACCGCCCTGAAGACAATCACAATTGTTTATTACTAGAAAGATCATGCTGCAGACTAATTTTTTCTGCATTTTAGACAGGAAAGTGTTAGATTATTCATGAGAACAGTTAGCCTAAAGACACTTTAAGATGCAAATTCAAACGTTTAGCCTCAAGTCACCGTTTTTTTGTCATTAGATTTTCATTCATATCAGCCGTGTTGACAAGTAAGCCTGCAATAAATTGTGATAGTTCATGCATTTATTACACCTCCTTCTATCAGATTCCATTTCTCATTAAGAGTTTCCTTAGTTGTGTTCTCTAGAGTTAAACAGCTTTTATATCTTAGTTGTGCTCCAACGAACTGCTACAATTTGAATAGTTGCAACATCTTCATCAGACATATATTGTTTAAAACTTGAACAGTTATGCTCGTATGTGTTAAAAGTAAGCGATTATGTTAGAGTTAAAGTAACTTTAAAGAATTGTTCGTATGAGTCATATAAGTTTGTGTTACATATATATTGTTATTTGTTATTAAAAAACTTTCTCCCCTCTATCTCTGTCTGTCTCTGTAGAAATCATTTAATTGATTTGACTTTTCTAATTATATGTATGACGAATGGTAAAAGAAGTCTACAAATATATTTTGTTCCTTTCTGTTATGTTAAATATTTGTATGTCATAATAGGTTCTGAAAATATTAAAAAATATTTATAGAATAGGGTTGTCAATAGCATTATATTTACCTTTCCATTAATATTTGTGACTTCCTAAAATATATATATATATCAAGTGAAATACCATTCTATAAAAGGAACATTGAATACCGTAACGCGTCGTAGGGGAACGGGAACGCTAGAAGTCCTATATTTTCCATGTCAAAAATGTATTCTTCCAAGACCTTTGTGCGTATACAGATATATACTTAACAAAATAACATCATCATATATCAGCTACAAGCATTTATCATATACTTATAAATGAAATACTGAGAAATGTTGTTGAAATAAAATTCGTATATTCATTTTCCGTATCCTCAACGTATAATTTGATTTTTCGTATTTTCACTGGTGTCTAGAAAGACTGCTTCCTTCTAAATTCACCCAATACACAAAATTAATGGGGGGGGGGGGGGCTCTTTCAAATTGTACCGTCAAAATGTGAAAATGCGTATTATTAAAAGAAAATTTAAGTTTCTTTTTATATAAATACAGGATTTATTTTTATCTTGTGGTATGAAAATTGTCATATTTCACTCGTGGCTGTCGCCACTTATGAAATATTTACTTTCATACCACTCGATGAAAATAAATCCTGTATTTATAGAAAAAAACATGAATATCCTCTATATGACTCGTACATGTATTTAAATGCAACATACAGTAATGGTGGTAAATAAAGAGTTCAGCGATCGACGGACATTGTTATTTAACAACATTAACCCGTTATTCACTATTTAATGTGTACATAATTCTGTAGTTGTCTGAATTGTGTCCAGTGCTACAGTATACGTGCAGTAAAGAAAAAGAAAGAAAAAGGAAAAATACTTTGCTGTAAATTGTTCTTATTTTGGGAATGTAAGAAAGAGAAAATTATATCCGTTTATAGTTCCATTACAAATTTTATTCAATGTATAGAATAAAATAATTTCTCACATTCTAGTGAGAAGTATCACATTTTAGTTCGATATTTAGCACATTCACTCGAAACATATCAGTATCATCTCGGGTAATTTATTATGTCTAATAAATTCAGTATTGAACTTATAAATACTCATTTAATGTCTTCTTTTTGTTTTTTTAAATTCAAATCATACTATTGTTTAGAACAAAAGAATTAATTGTTGGCACCATGACTATTTATTAAACCTCTATATAGCCTTGCGAAACGTCACATCTATCATCCAGAAAATGAATATCACCGGTCAATATTATTTTTTTGCAATAATCCCCAGGGGTGAGTAATCTTTATAGACTTAACACAACGTAATGTTGAAGTTCTCTCCCCTGGCTAAGCCTCTAGTTTGCTATTATGCACTATTACTCTGAGAGACGTGTGTTATTTTATAATATAGTTCTCTCGTAGATTGCCAAAATTGTAACGATTATGATCGTAGCAGTGATAATAACGATGAAAACAATAACATTGGTGTTATGATTGTCGTAATGAGTATAATAATGTTATAATTGCTAAAAAAATCTGACGAAATCAAACGGACATTGTCCTGGTGACATCTAGGATGATTCATTTGTAGATGTCGATGACGTCGATGATGACAATATTGTTGTTGAGGGTTACAAGGACGGTGACGTTAATTACGGTGACAACGTCGAAGGGGTTACACAGGGTGACAACGACGATGACGTTTTGTTTATGGTGGAACAGTTGAGGGACGTTGCGTAGAGTGACAACGACGAAGACGTTGTGAAAATGACAACAACGTTGAAGTTTCACTAAGATGATAACGTTGAAGATTGCGACTATGACAATAGTCGTTCCGACGATCATGATGGCAACATTGGTGATGATTACGTTAATGGAAGCGTTAATGGCTAAGTAAGCAACGAAAAATGACGGCATGGATTATGTTGACTATGACGTTTTATCACAAACCATGCCGTTTAAAAGTTGCGACTCCGTAAATATGGTAATAATATAACACGGTCGTGTATATATATTGACGTGACGTCATATGCGTTACAGTATATAAACATAGCGTTAAGACGCGCAAAATATTAGCGTTATTCTATAGGCGCATCAATGAAGAATGGTTCTTTTTCACTTCAAACGGTCTTTTTTTTTTTGGTATATGATGTAAATGTATTGTCGAAATAATCTAACTGATCAAGGCACAATCATAACTTCACTGACGTCATTAAACCTTTCCAAGTATTCCATAATCAAAATATCCTATACATTTTTAATTTTGCGGTTTGAATGTAGAAATTATCTTTAGATTTTGAAAGAACATTCCAATTGAGATTATCTATTTTGTTGCCAAAGTCGAAATCACAAATATAGAGGATATTGAATGAGTGTAATTTTAATACTGAATTTATTGACCGAGCTGAATAATATTATGCGAGCCTTTGGCAGGCATAATATTATTTTATTCAACGAGCTTGATAAATTTAGTAATGAAATCATACGAATTTATTATTCTATACAGACAGTGACGATGACTGGACAAAGATCAAGACAATGCCATAAATAACTTTAGGATGCTGTTTGTTTTGTTGAGTTTTAATTGGCGCTAGAACTGTAAAATCCTTTAGATACTGTCAATGTCTGTACATTTTTTCAAGCGATCACCTATGTTGAACCACAAACTTTGGACAGTTTCATCACTTAAAATAATCCAAATTCCTTTATCGAATTCCAACTAAGAGCGGTGAGGGGCAAGTGATTTGAAGTAGTATATATAAATATGTTATCATCATTAAAAATGTATTGACAATGAAATCATTCAATGGCTGTTGCAGTATATAGACGAAATGTGTACTCAACACACATCCAGAATATCTGTCTGTGGACTTTAAAGCAGCATGCTTCCAAAATAATGGTATTTTCTGAAAATTTTGAAAATGTACTTAAAAGTAAAATGTTATGAAGATAACAAGGAAAGAAACACATTGCAAACGACACATACAATCCACATAAATTACCGGAAAAAAAGGTCAAATTATACAAAATAAGCCCTTACTGCGTTAGTAACGCAGTAGAAATATGGTAATAAATTCTACAAAATCAGTTATTTAAAACACATAACATGTACATTATTGCTTGAATCTTAAATAATTTTAATTTTCTTAAAATTATAGAACTTTTCTCCCAAGTTTATTTTTATTGAAATATTTTGGCTCATCTGGAGGCATGCAGCTTTAACTTGGTATGTACAAGAATTCATGTACAATTTTATAATACCGATAATTATACTGGTACAAGACAAACATAATCTCCTTTGCATTCAATTAAACACATTTCATTACAGAAATTATCACACTTTTGTTAATTATTCTGCGCTTTGAAAAACACTGGTGCTAGCTTATGCATGAGTATAATCAAGTTAACCATACTAGTTGATCAAATCATTTATAAAAGCGAATCAAACTTTTACCACTTTTATCAATTTAAAACCACTTTCAAGCTCGTCCCCGATCATTTTCATGTCTTATTCTCTTATTCCTTGAACAGTATCTATTTCAATATTTACACTACTTGGATCATGAACTTGAACCCTCAGACACACCAGTACTTGTGTCATACGAAGAAACCTTCTCTTGGTCACAATAGGACTGGAACCAAACAGTCCTATAACAATGACAGACTCCTACTAGTGAACATTCTTTATTGTCAAAACGTTGTACAATAGATTGTCAACATGTCACCTTTGTATAGAAAAATAATCAAGATGCAAGAGACTGTCAATACAGTATAGAGACTGAGTATCTATCAGAAATTTTATTCAAATTATATTTGAATGTTTGTTTGATTGTGTTTCGCAATATCGTGTTTGCTGTTCTGGCTTCTGCATAATAATTAAGATATTGATGACTATAAGGACGTTTGTGAATCTTGTGCCATATTTGGAATATCTCGTTTGTCGTTCATTGTCATGGAAATCTATGTTACGTTCGCATGGCAACATGCAATGTGTAACAGAGGACGTGTCAGTCATTTCATTAATATCTCGATTTCAACTGGTAAAGACACATGATGACGAATAGGTTGTGATGATTAAACAAAGTTAATGTGAACATTTTCATATAACGTTCGATAGTTTAGTTTAGGTTGAACATCAAAAAAAGAATTTATGCTTAAGAGGCACATAATTGAAATACATAGTGGTAATCGTTGATTTCTTTACATTCCGTCGATTTCCGTCGCGCAAGTTTCCACACTGGTATGACGGTAGGGGGTCAGAATCGTACTGGATACATAGAGAAAACTAATAAACTATATCTATGTTGAAAGGCAATTAAACGTTAACTATATGGTATGTAACGACGGGAATATTGATTTCAACTATTTAATATATTTTTTCGATAGCGCATAAGAATAATTTTTTATGCATACACCACTTTTACAGTAGCATTGCATTTTTGGTGCAATAATTAAGCATATATATTTTCATACTCACAAATATTCGATGATCGGCAATTATTTGTCGGTTATTATCGGATTATGAAGTATAAGATACGGATTTCAATGTATGGTACAACGGTATATGTATAAAGTAGAATATATGTATAAAGTAGAATAAAAAATGAATTGTCTTGGAGCTTATATACCGTCATGGCCCTATGTTGGGCGCCAAATGTAAAAGGAAGTACGATGTGCAGCCTGTCAGGGGCTCAAATGTGGGACGCTCTGAATATCGTTCCGTAGCTCTACCAACTGAGCTATCAAGCCTTTCACATATCTTCTCCCCTAATTATAGAACAGTTTTATACCGAAATTTGTCAAAAAAATGATTTATGGGCACAGAAAACACTTCATTGTGTTCTAAATATTTCATATATCATCTTTATAGACCTTTTTACAATACGATTCTTCCATAGTAACCGATGTTGCATTTCGCGCATGCGCTTTCTGCGTAGGGCAAAAGCGCAGTGAAATTGAGAACAGTGTATGATACTTTTAGGCTTTAATAGTCGTGATTCCATGTTATGTCAACCAGAAAGCAGTAATTTTGGGATGACTTAAAGCGGTAAGTACTTAAAACATTAATTGATATTTATAACAGATATAATAAAGCACTGTCTGTTCCTTGATCCGTTTTGTGCGTTAGAAATATTTATTCGGCTCTAAAATACTGCCGTGTTCCTTATCGCGGTGCTCGTTTTAGCCACTAAATTGCACAATTCTTCGTTACTTTTGCACAATTCCTACGTTATTTGCACATTCCTGCGTTACTGGACGTACACGGTGGTACCCGTGTCTTTGATTTCACTCTATATTAATGTCAGACTACATCAACTTATTTAAAATAGAAAAAAATAAAAAAATAAAATGATCCTGTAAACTGTCATACCGCTATATGTTATAAATTAGTTACATAACGAGTATAATAGTATAACAATATGTGGACATATGGTGTTTTTTCCTTATCTTGTATCGGTTGTGCAGTTAAATATAGTTTATTGTACTATATCAATAAGTCGTTGATAGAGATGAATTTCCTGTCTTTGATCTTCTTTCAAACTAAAATATAGGACAAACGCATTACTTGCACAATTGTTCCCGATGGATTTATTAATAAGCATCATTTTAAAGTCCGTGAAAAGCTTCTATAATAGAAACTGTGTGAATATTTTCACATAGCTTTGGTTCACAGTTTCCATATGCAAGCATTGAACATGTTTGTACTGCACGTTTGTAATGAAAATTTTCATTAGGTAACTCGTGTGACATTAACATCTTTTATATGCAATACAAAAAAGGTCACTGCACCACAGAGTTATAGAGATTATCAATGTTTTTTTACACTTTCCGTGTACTGTTCATGACAATATGTATCAGCGTGTCGTTTTTCTGATTAGCCTCTATTTTTCTGATGTCCTTAAAATCATTATGTCGATGGTGTTGTTATTATGCAAGAATAAACAAAGTAATGCTATTTATCACATCCAAAAATAAAGGTAGTCATGTCCGGTGATGTGCCTTTCAAAACGGACCGATCTTCCTGTTTACTAGTATTAGATACCCTTTTTACCAAATGTTAGTAATCATTTTTGAGTAACATAATAACAAAATAATTATATTCTCTTTACTTCTATCTATTACAATCTCAAACTGATTGTCATGAATAACGAAGCTACTTTCATAAATTTTTATTGTATTGCAAAAATTAACGCACTTGCCAATTACCCCCCTGAAGACAATCACAATTGTTCATTACTAGAAAGATCATGCTGCAGACTAATTTTTTCTGCATTTTAGACAGGAAAGTGTTAGATTATTCATGAGAACATTTAGCCTAGAGACACTTTAAGATGCAAATTCAAACGTTTAGCCTCAAGTCACCGTTTTTTTTGTCATTAGATTTTCATTCATATCAGCCGTGTTGACAAGTAAGCCTGCAATAAATTGTGATAGTCCATGCATTTATTACACCTCCTTCTATCAGATTCCATTTCTCATTAAGAGTTTCCTTAGTTGTGTTCTCTAGAGTTAAATAGCTTTTATATCTCAGTTGTGCTCCAACAAATTACTACAATTTGAATAGTTGCAACATCTTTATCAGACACATACTGTTTAAAACTTGAACAATTATGCTATGTGTTAAAAGTAAGCGATTATGTTAGAGTTTAGTAACTTTAAAGAATTGTTCGTATGAGTCATATCACTTTGTGTTACATGTGTTTATTGTTATTTATAATTCAAAAACTCTCTCTCCCCTATCTCTGTCTGTATCTGTAGACATCATTTAATTGATTTGACTGTTCTAATTATATGTATGACGAATGGTAAAAGAAGTCTACAAATATATTTTTGTTCTTTTCTGTTATGTTAAATATTTGAATGTCATAATGGGTTCTGAAAATATTAAAAAATATTTGTAGAATAGGGTTGTCAATAGCATTATATTTACCTTTCCATTAATATTTGTGACTTCCTAAAATATATATATATATATATATCAAGTGAAATACCATTCTATAAAAGGAACATTGAATACCGTAACGCGTCGTAGGGGAACGGGAACGCTCTAGAAGTCCTATATTTTCCATGTCAAAAATGTATTCTTCCAAGACCTTTGTGCGTATACAGATATATACTTAACAAAATAACATCATTATATATCAGCTACAAGCATTAATTATATACTTATAAATGAAATACTGAGAAATGTTGATGAAATAAAATGCGTATATTCATTTTCCGTATCCTCAACGTATAATTTTATTTTTCAGTGTAGTGAAACATATTTTCCGTATTTTCACTGGTGTCTAGCCAGACTACTTCCTTCTAAATTCATCCAATACACAAAATTAAGGGGGGAGGTCTTTCAAATTGTAGCATCAAAAGGAGAAAATGCGTATTATTAAAAGAAATTTTAAGTTTTTTTTTTATATAAATACAGGAATTATTTTATCTTGTGTTATGAAAATTGTCATATTTCACTCGTGGCTGTCGCCACTTATGAAATATTTACTTTCATACCACTCGACGAAAATTACGGTGTTCCGTTTGGACACGTTTGGACAATCGTGACATTTTATTTATTCTGTACCCGCGATGCACGATGGTACGATGGTGAAAACGCGATGGCACGATGGTACGATGGTGAAAACACGATGGTACGATGGTGAAATCACGATGGTACGATGGTGAAATCGCGATGGCGCGATAGTACGATGGTGAAAACGCGATGTTACATCGCGTTTTCACCATCGTACCATCGTGATTTCACCATCTTACCATCGCACTTTCACCATCGTACCATCGCACCATCGCGCCATCGTGTTTTCACCATCGTGCCATCGCGTTTTCACCATCGTACCATCGCACTTTCACCATCGTACCATCGCGATTTCACCATCGTACCATCGTGATTTCACCATCGTACCATCGCGTTTTCACCATCGTGCCATCGTGCATCGCGGGTACAGAATACAGAAAACGCGATGGCACGATGGTACGATGGTGAAATCGCGATGGTACGATGGTGAAATCGCGATGGTACGATGGTGAAATCGCGATGGCACGATGGTGAAAGCGCGATGGCACGATGGTGAAAACACGATAGCGCGATGGTGCGATGGTACGATGGTGAAAACACGATGGTACGATGGTGAAATCACGATGGTACGATGGTGAAAACGCGATGTAACATCGTGTTTTCACCATCGTACTATCGCGCCATCGCGATTTCATCATCGTGCCATCGTGATTTCACCATCGTACCATCGTGTTTTCACCATCGTACCATCGTGCCATCGCGTTTTCACCATCGTACCATCGTGCATCGCGGGTACAGAATAAATAAAATGTCACGATTGTCCAAACGTGTCCAAACGGAACACCGTAGAAAATAAATCCTGTATTTATAGAAAAAAACTCCTATCCTCTATATACATGCAACATACAGTTATGGTGGTAAATAAAAAGTTCAGCGATCGACGGACATGGCAATTTAACAACATTTACTTGTTATTCACTATTTAATGTGTACATAATTATGTAGTTTTCAGAATTGTGTCCAGTGTTACAGTATACGAGCAGTAAAGAAAAAGAAAGAAAAAGGAAAAATACTTTGCTGTAAATTGTTCTTATTTCGGGAATGTAATAAAGAGAATATAATATCCGTTTATAGTTCCATTACAAATTTTATTCAAGTGATAGAATAAAATAATTTCTCACATTCTAGTGAGAAATATCACATTTTAGTTTGATATTTAGCACATTCACTCAAAACATATAAATATCATTTTTCGCCAGTGGCTCTCGTAATTTATTATGTCTATAAATTCAGTATTGAACTTATTCTCATTTAATGTCTTCTATTTGTTTTTAAATTCAAATCATACTATTGTTTAGAACAAAATAATTAATTGTTGGCACCATGACTATTTATTATACCTCTATATAGAGAATAATAGGTTGGTGCCGTGGATGGAGAAAGTTTATCTGGCGAGGCGGAGAAATTTATTGGGTGAGCCGAAGGCCAACATTATAATGATAATTATATTTTTTCTTGAAAAGTAGTCCGGCAAACTATGCATACCACGTGATCAAGTGCCGTAGATCAGTAAAAATATACGGCACCTTGTTATCGGGCCGAAATTGATACAAGTGACAGGATAAATATAGCCTTACGTGAAGTCACATCTATCATCTCAGCCCCGGTCAATATTATATTTTTGCAATATTCCCCAGGGGTGAGTAATCTTTATAGACTTAGGACGACGTAATGTTCAAGTTCTCTCCCCTGGCTAATCCTCTAGTTTGCTATTATGCACGACATGTGTTATTTTGATATAGTTCTCTCGTAGATTGTCAAAATTGTAACGATTATGATCGTAGCAGTGATAATAACGATGAGAACAATAACATTAGCGTTATGACCGTCGTAATGAGTATAATAACGTTATAAATGGTAAAACATCTGACGAAATCAAACGGACATTGTCCTTGTGACATCTAGGATGATACAAATGTAGATGTTCATGACGTCGATTATGACAATATTGTTGTTGAGGGTTACAAAGACGGTGACGTTAATTACGGTGACAACGTCGAAGGCTAGTGCTATGACAATAGTTGTCCCGACGATCACCATGGCAACGTTGGTGATGATTACGTTAACGGTAGCGTTAATGGCTAAGTAAGCAACGAAAATAACGACATGGATTAAGTTGACTATGACATTTTATCACACACCCGTGCCGATTTTGCGACTCCGTAAATATGGTATTGCACGGTCGTGCATATATTTTTGACGTGACGTCATTAGCGTTATACAAACATAGTGTAAAGACGCGCTAAATGTTAGCGTTATACTATAGGCGCGTCAATGAAAAATGACTCTTATTTCACTTTAAATGGTCTTTATTTTAGGTATGTGATAAATAGAGGATATTGAATGAGTGTAAATTCAATACTGAATTTATTGCACGAGTTGAATAAAATTATATTATGCGAGCCTCTGTAATCAATGAACTTACACGAATTTAATATCTTTTGCGACTCCGTAAATATGGTATTGCACGGTCGTGTATAAATTTTGACGTGACCTCATTTGTGTTACAGTATATAAACATAGCGTTTAAAATGTTAGCGTTATTCTACAGGCACATTAATGAAGAATGGTTCTTTTTCACTTCAAACGGTCTTTATTTTTGGTACATGATGCAAATGTATTGTGGAACTCATCTCACTGATAAATACACATGTACATAGGTTCACTGATGTCATTAAACCTTTCCAAGTATTCTTTAATCAAAATATCATATCCAACTTTAATTTTGCGGTTTGAATTCAGATTTTGAAAGAACATTACAATTGAGAATATCTATTTTGTTGCCAAAGTCAAAGTCACAACCATTACAAATATAGAGGATATTAAATAAGTATAAGTTTAATACTAAATTTATTGAACGAGTTGAATATTATTATATCATGCGAGCCTTTGGCAAGAATAATATTATTTTATCCAACGAGTTTAATAATTCAGTAATGAACTCATATACGAATTTAATATTCTATACATATATATACAGACAGTGACGATGATCCGGGCAAAGCCATAAAAACTTAAGTTGTATTATGTTGTTGTTTGTTGTGTTGAGTTTTAATTTGCTCTAGAACTGTAAAAGTTCTTTAGTTACTTTCATTTTCTGTACAATACTTCAAGCGAACACAGACTTTGGATAGTCTCATCACTTGAAATAATCCAAATTCCTTCATCGAATCCGAACCAAGAGCGGTGTGGGGCAAGTGATTGAAGTAGTATCACTATGTATAAATATTTTATCATTATTAATTACACGTATATAGTATTCTTGTTTAAAATGTATTGACAATGAAATGGTTCATGAGCTGTTGCAGTATACAGACGAAGTGTGTACTCAACACACATCCAGAATACTTGTCTGTGGACTTTAACTTGGCATGTACAGGAATTCATGTACAATTTTATAATACCGATATACTGGTACAAAACAAACATAATCTCCTTTGCATTCAATTAAACACATTTCATTACAGAAATTATCGCGTTTTTTGTTAATTATTCTGCGCTCTGAAAAAGGCTGGTGCTAGCTTATTCATGAGTATAATCAAGTTAACCATAATAGTGGATCAAATCATTTATAAAAGCTTAAAAAGGAATCAAACTTTTACCACTTTTATCAATTTAAAACCACTTTCAAGCTCGTCCCCGGAAATATTCTTGAAACATGTTATTCTTTTCAAATACATGTAAATCTATCTGATTCAAACGTCAAACTTATGTGCATCTAATCAACTATCAGTAAGCTCTTTCCGGAATAACTAGCTACATGTATATTTTTATTTGTTTGGGTCGTCAGACCAAACAAATAATGGTAGCGAAATTTCAGAGCCTAATGCTGTTAATTGCAAATGCCTAAAGTAGTCCACTTTTTTGAAGCGGTTACTTCCCTTTATATGTACACTAACGCCGAAAAATTCAGGGTAGATCAATGCGTAAAGATTGTCAAATGACAGGAGCATTAATTTTCAAGCAAAGTAGTTCCCGAATGGTCGAAGATTTCTAATATTGTTTCATTCTTTATAGATATACATGCTTACAGCAAGCTCCATGATTATTTTACATCTGTGTTTAGCGTCGAAATAATAAGAGTTACAAACCCTAATTTAGAATAATATGGTTTTCTTCAGGTCGTTAACTTATAAATTCACCGTGGCCGGGGGGTTTGCACGCTCGCTTATGAATCGAGAGGTCTCGAGTTCAAATCCCCCGTTGAGGCAACTCATTTTTTAAAAAAAAATTTAAGTCAAATAAACATTGAATTGACTATCAGTGTTGCAATTAGTCTTATAGCCAATTATCTACAGTTAAAACACTGGAAAGCATTGGTGGCACTATACAAAAACAAATTGGTTTATAATCTCACAACCATCACCTTTCTGACATTCTGAGACCCAAACAAATTCAGCGCCTTCTGTGCTTTGATTCATTATGGGTTTTATTTCTAGTATTGATACAAACTTGCTGTGATGCTGTATTCTGTACATGTCAAGCCTTTTAAAACTAGTGTAAATATATATGAGCCACGTCACGACAAAACCAACAGAGTTCGTTTGCGACCAGCATGGATCCAGACCAGCCTGCGCATCCACGCAGTCTGATCAGGATCCATGCTGTTCGCTATCAGTTTCTCTACTTGTAAAAGGGTTGGTAAGCGACGGCATGGATCCTGATCAGACTGCGCGGATGCTGATGTTGGTTTTGTCGTGACACGGCTCATATTTAGTTATAATATATATATACAATGTATACTTACTTAATTAATAAGGCATACATTAGATGGTGTGAATTATCAATATCATTTGAAGATATACAACCAAAAATTGCTTCTCCCTTGACACCATGATTCTAATTGGCTTATAATCACCACACTGGAAATAAGCGTTCGGGCTTAACTATCTATTTGTCTGCTTATCCCCTTATCTAATACCCCGGTCACATATTCACGGAAGAGCCACGGATTAATTCCGACATCGTCCGTAGCTACCCGTACTGGTCAGTAGCTCTCCGTATTGTAACCGTAATCAATCGTAGTAGTCATTGTATATCCGTAGCGATCCTTGACAATTTCTGAACATGCACAAAAATTTGCTACGGAAAAATAAACCGTAGCGTATCCCTGCTAATACGTTGAACTACGGAGAGGCAGCGATTAGCACGGTCTTATACGGTTTATTGCGTTGCAACACGAAACAGTACGGAATGGTACGGTCCATCACTGTTTAGTACGGATGAATTAAGTATCATGTACTTTTTCAAGGGTATAAAATACTACCTTCTTGTTAAAAAAACAGACAAATTTGCCGGGAACATTCAATAAATGATAATTGCCAATTTTCTGGGCTGCAACTATAACATTAAAATGGCTTCAGAATGCGGAGGCAGTTGATCCGAGCTGCTGATGACAAATGCCATAGAGGTTAAAATACTGTATTAACATCGGTACAACAATTTCAAAAAAGTTATAAGAATACACATTTAATATGACATATTTTACAAACATTGGATCGTGGAAATTGGAGTAAATATGTACATAAAACGAAGTGTCTCATAAAGCCTCGGGACGCTGGCCCTTGAGTGATTATAATATAATTTAAAAGCTTGTAACATATTTTTAAAAACATAAACATTCACGATAATTAATGAATGTAAAATGAACAGCCAAATTGTAAAATTAAAAGAGAAGCAGTTTTTGATAAACATTTTCCTTTTAAAGTTTTACCCTATTAATCAGAAAACAGACAGATGGGGAAAGATGGTTTTTTAAAAACCCCTTCATGTTTAAAAATGAACTCCATTGGGGCCAACTTGTTGAGGACCAATTTACTTTAATCGGACCCGAGTGCTGGGTTTGGGCGGATAAGGCGAAACCACTTTCCCCCAAAATCATTGAAAACCTGAAATTTTTTCTGGTTTTTTTCTTGTGAGAATTTGAAAAAAACTGCAAAGGTTGTGGACGGATGTATTTGGGGCCGTAAGATCCCTGGAATCTTCTTCTCCCACAATCGTTCTTCCCGTATCAAACCGTACTTTTCGTCTAACCCGGCTTAACCCTTTGCAACCCTTTGTGTATCCGTAGTGGTCCGTCGATTTTGTATCCTCGTATCAAACCTTCGGGGCCGTAACAAATTCGTGGCCCTCGGGTGCTTTTGGTGGTAAGTAATTTTGATATACTGATATTTCCATCTTAAAGACTTTTATAAATCTACACTTAACAATATTGATAAAACTTGTAATATATCTAAATTTATTAAATATCAAGCTCTATACTGTGTTTTAAATGTAATTTGGTTTAACCTAGTCATGATTTTATCTGTGATTGAGCATATTAAATTTTTGTTGCACATGTAACATTAATAGTACATTAAATAGAAAACAGATGTAAATAAAAAAAGGTATCCGAAACTACTGATGCATGTTCAATAATTGGTCGAAGATACTGGGTACATGTTCTGTATACTTGACTCAAAGTTTTTCAGCTTAATTAAAACTATAACATTCGCAATGTACCTAAAAACTTTTGCCTCTGATAATGCTTAAATTCCAAATATGTTGATGTTTATGCCATGAATCATCTTTACCAAATGAATTAACGATTTATGATGCCATGAATCAAAATTAACAAAATGTAATACGTGTTATATAAATGATTGTCAGCATACGTTATAGCAGAGAACATAGATGTAAATCTACATCTCTGGTTATAGACCCTATATTTTATATGATTAGGAATGTATACGTACATGTTTATTAAAAATAATGTGTCTTAATGTTCAAACGCACGTGCTATGTATTTTAATCTTTTCAAACAGAATTCAATTTATTTCATTAAATTGTAACGTTTTTAATATTATATTTATATATTATTTTATAGTGTTGTGTTCTGTGTTGTCGGATGTTACTGAATAATTTAAGATAATTTTTCCACAAAAAAAAAAAAAAAAAAAAAATGAATAAAGTAAATAAATATTTTTTTTTTAGATCTAACTATCTAGAGAATAGCTTTTACGCGTCTATACCTGTGTATATAGATTAGTAAAAAAAATCCAGAATGTCCAGTGCAACCTGTAATCTTACGAGATATATACAAATATAACTATATAATGGCATTACAGCACGGAGAACAATCAATCTAGCCGTTTAACTTTGACCTTAATCCAGATTAACGTTGAAAGATTAGCCATTAAAATATAATATTCCCAGTATGTTATTCTATGTGTTGAAAGTTAGTTTTATTTTATATATAGGCATAAATAAAAAATTATAATTTTTAAAATTAAGTGATGTTAAAGTTAATATGTATATGATAATTAAAGTTTAATTTCGAGGGACTTTCAAACATTTCCGTCAAAATATATCCCGGTTAAAAACCCTTTTCGGCAACGTGATTCTGAAACTTAACTGGCACGCGCGTTGCTTAGGAACTAAGAAAACGGAAGTGGAAAGCGTCAACTCGAAAGTGTTTTTGATTTTCACAACATAAAAAATAAGGAACATTTACAACGCTCAAGACAATGTTGGTGCGACAATGGGTCTGAAGGCCCGGGGGATTTTCAAAATTCCCGGGCCCAAAGCAGCCCATTGTCAAACGGGAGAATATAGAAAGCAATAAAAAGTTACACACTTTAAGTCCCCAAGTTGTTTTTTTTTCAAAACTTTTTTATTTTTTGAATTCGGGGTATTTTAATGTAGTTAAAATTTTTAGTCTTTGTTTTAACAGTGATCAAATGGGTTGTACGTCTTGAAATTATTGGGGCACCATGCAGATTTCACTGACTTAAAAAGGGTCGGTTTTCTTGGGTCCCGCTCTATATTCTCTTGGGGGGCACGAAAATATTTTTGATTAGTCTTTTAAGTAAAGATGGTATCGGAATATGTTTTCTTGAAGGTTCCAGGCTTTATTTTTTTCCCATTCTTTTTGACTTTTGAGACGGGATGTATGCTGACACTGTCTGTCCGATTAATTCACTGTAGCAGTCAATGAATTTAAGATTTACTAGCCCCAATTCCAGTTTTTAATTTTCACTGGCCATGCCCATGGGTCACCGGGCCAGTGCTAAATTCGATGACTGCTGTAGAATACCAGAAACGATTCACATATTGCATGGACAAGACACAAATCAAAAGATGGGTCACTCACAGATAGACTCCTGAGGGTCTGTTTCATCTCTTGCCTGATATAATGCAAAAAGGCATACATGTGATATCCCAACAAGATTTTTAAAAAATCGTGATATTTGGACCCTGATCCCGATATTACAGATTTATAATTCCCGATATTTGTTTCTCAATAAAAAAAATGTCAGCGTAAAGAATCAAACATAACATGTTAACCCTTCGGGCATTGATTGTTGTGGGTCCACATTTTGGATGATTCAATATTGTGTTGCTATTAATTGACAATAAACAGATTCATAGTACAAATGACCACCCGAAGTAACTCTCGCATGTATACCTTAATTTAACATATGTGTCGTCTGACGTTTTTTGTTTACATGCCATGATTCAGTCTTCATTTGACAGTAGTAGTACATGCTATGACACAACAAATGCATAAATTTACATGGACAAATTATTTCGTTGCCGACTTTGTTTTTCTTTGATGATAAAGATGTAAGGTCGGCAGAATCCTTTGAGATGCGACTACAACATGTCTAATTCATCTTTTTTTAGTGAGCTGGTAATTTTTATCGTTTTCTTTTCAGAATAACAAAAAACGTTTAGGAATTATATCTATTCTTCAAAAATGTGGACTTAATTAACAGAAAATTTCTTGCATTTTTTTTAATGAATTTATTTTTAGTCTTATATTATCTTGTTGCATTAATCAAGGACTTTATTTGCCATTTAAAGAATTGCTATACTTTTAATATAGAAGAAACCTGTCAAGCAATTTTAGCATGTCACATTGTTGCTACATGTAGTTGCTGAAAAATTCCAAACGTGCACATTTCCATTCAGTGTTTTGATTTATTGCATGCATGTTCTAGACAGAAACTTTTATAGACCTATAATCATATAAGACATTGGCTATATGACTAGATGTTCTTTTTTATTATAATTATTATTCTTTATTTGAATATTTGCCTAAACAGGTACAGATGAAACTTTTATTTTATATTTTTTTCTTAAATAAGGTTAAGAAACAACTTTTGCAAGGTGTTGATGACCAGAAATCCACATACTGTGTGCAATAATTTGAATAAATTATGTTTTAGTTCAAATTGACCTACTAACATTGGGCATCCTAAATTCCACCCTGTCCTAGAGTCAATACTACATCTATTGATGTCCCAAAGTCATGGGAGATACATGTATATACCCTTTAATAAAAAAATAGCAACAAAACATTTGGATTTTTTCAAACATAAAAGTAAATCTAATGTATTGAAAAAATTTCTTCAACATAGAAGATCAAATTGATATAACTTACACTGAAAAATACTCACACCATTTGGGATACATTTATTTTATGTCTTTGATTCATTTAATACACACACAACAGAAGACACAACTTAGTGAATTCAGTGTTTTAAATCTTTATAAATAACTTATTCATACACTAGAAATACCCTCCAAGTTTTTTTTTACCATAGTCATGTATTAATAAACACAATTGAGTCAATGGTAAAAGTCAATAGAGTATTGATATACTGAACATGAAATAAATTCACACCATCAGAAAGATACTGTATAGTTAACAAGGGACAGCACTGGTATTACATGTACAATAATTTCTGAAGTTAATAACTTATAGAACACAAAAATTGCTTATTTAGCTTATTAATAATCTCTTTAAACATACATGTTTAGATTAAATTGCTATGGCAAATTTAAATTAGCGTTTTTAATCATATACATGTATGTACTTGTAACTATAATATAATTATATTATGTAGCCATATAAATAATAATAATAATAAATACCACATTTATATAGCGCCCTTTTCATTAAAATGTTCAAAGGCGCTTTACATCAATCATATATGTCTAAAACAATATAAATGAACAGGATTATGAACATTAAAAATATTTTGCATTAACTAATTAAAAGTATAAATTATGGAATTATTTTTACATATTAATACAATATAACCTAAAGATCCTTAAAACTCACTTTACAATATTATTGTCATACATTAAAATTGTCTTCAATATATAAATGTGTAAGAAATAATGTGCCTTTTAACATAAACTCATAAATAAATATTAAAAGCTACTTTAAATGCATATTGATGATTTTCATTGTTTTGTTGTCATACTTTACAACAGAAAATATATGAACGATTGATAAAAGAATGAATACAGCGACATCAGACTAAAAGAATATTGAACCTAACGAACCTGGATAGCATGAGTACTGCTACACCAAGGTCCAGTACCGAGGGAGTCAGATACCTCCCCACAGCGCATGCAGACCCCCAGGATAAATACCATATTATACATGTAAAAAGAGATAAAATACCTGAAAGAGAAAATAATGTTAAGTTTTTCACACTTTTATTCATAACTTGATGTTATTCAAAAGGCAACATGTTTAAAAAAAGAAAATGTTAAAGGGCTGGATTGAAAATTAATTTTGCCCCCCCCCCAAAAATGACTATAATTACTGAGAAACATTTTTTTCCATCTATTCTTTTTAATATAGACATAACAATCCTAAACAAATCTCTCAGTCTTGCCTCTTGACTAAATGCACTAAGTGTTGATATGTCTTTGGATCTATTATAAAACATTTTGATCAAAACTTTTAATGTTTAGAAACTTGTTTCTTAAGTGACATTACTAATAACTGCAATTATACAAGGCTGATCCGTTCAGTTGAAATAAGCAATCAAAACACACATCTATTTGGGACATAGGGGGACAAGGTTATATATGGTCATTTTCCTACCATTCTTGTTTTCACACAGTTTTTGTCTATTTAATTTGAAGGCACTGGAGTTGACTGCAGGAGAGAAGAATTGTCTTGTAGCACGATCAAAATGTCACCTACAGCTTGGAGATATGCTCAGTGCCCTCAGTGATGCTGAAGCCTCGCTAGAAGATGACAAAGATTATCACAAGGTACATTTATATAATTATCTTTTGTTTCTACTATACTTGTAATAAAAAATTGTATAAAAGATTTGCCCTGCTTGGACTATGGAACAGTCCATTTAAATATTAAGGGAGCTCAGTAATAAATACAAAATTTGTTTTTAGACTGCACGCTCTGTACTGGTGGTAGAGGCTAATTAATTTTGATTCTAGCAAGTTAAGGGTTAAATGTATATTTGTGAAGAGCAATGTAAATCTGCTTAATGATTTCAAATCATAAGCAGAAAAAATGTATTTACCGTACACAACTTCAGTTCATAAAATACTAGCCTGTGGGTCATGTCCTTCATATTAATTGAATGCGGGATTGATAAATATTACTGTTTCATTATTTTATTTTGTAGTCAGTATACACGTGATTCACAAGCTGATTTTTTGTATGGCTCTTCTAGATCGATCTGTATCGTAAAATGTATTGTCTTGCAAACTAGCAATATGCAACCCTAATTGTTTAAGTTTTTTAATTTGTTGTTAAGAGTATAAATGATTTAAATCTTAAAAACTTCAACATCTTTATTTTAGATATTGTTTTATTAAAATATTTCAGGGAATATACCAAAAAGCACAGGCATTGTACTACCAAGGAGACTTTGAGATGGCACTTGTATTTTACCATAGAGGTCATAAACTGCGACCAGAGTTACAAGAATTCAGACTGGGTATCCAGAAAGCACAGGAAGCTATAGACAACAGTGTTGGTTGTAAGTCTACCAAGACAGTGTTCCCTAACATAACTGACTTTAGACCTCCTGTTAAGAAACGACAGCGAGTTGTTTGCAGGAGAACTGGTTGGAGTCTAGATAAAGTGTTGTCCTATAAACCTTCCCTTTCTACCTTTCCTCCTTCTGTCTCTAACATGAAATCTTCTAATAAAGGTAAATACTTCTGTCTTACTCTAACACTGTCTTCTCCTTTACAGGTAAAACTCTCTTACTCATACAAATTGACTTCTAAATAGGAAAATACTGGTTGAAAAATATCTATGTATCTCTTCTGACTTTTTCTGTACCTTAATTCCCATGTCAGCCTTATATAATGTTTGCATTAAATTTTCCTGATTTATATATTTATAAGATTCACAACTCTATGCACAAGAAATACAAAACTTTACACTTTAATAGTTTTAATGTTTATATTTTATTGCAATATTATGAACTTAATATTTTAAAGTAATGAGTAAACATTATTTTTTTTTAAAGTAGAATTATTGAGTAACTGGGGTGATTTAAACTGAAAATTTAAGGTGATAATTTTATTTCAATTTCAAAAATCATGTGTGACAGAAGAAATTAAAACAATTGCTATAAACTAAATTTGTATACAACACAGAACATACTCTTTATTCTGTCAAGTACACCATGAAACAAAAAAGCTATATTTAAGGTTGACAAAGCTTTAAATGGTGTACAAGTTTTAAAAAGGAAAAAACATTACTTATTCAGAATTTATGGTCAGATTTTATTGTAAACCTTAGACTTTTTTTTGGCAAAGTGTCAGAGAATTGAAGCTTCAAATTTTATATCAATGTTTTATTGTATAAAATAATGATTTATAATGTTTTTGTAATTACAGCACCAGAAACTGTTAAACTCACAACAGAGGGAGATTTGTCATACTTTGACCAGTTACTTGATGATGTAAGTTTAAGTTATAGTATTTCAATAATATAATTATTATTTTAAATATACCCCTAGAACATTAGCATCCATATTAGCAAGGTTATTCTACCAGCACAGTGCATGTCTCTTAAACTGTTGATAGTTTTTCCTATTAATTAATTTTTGTCCAAATGTGGTATTCTTGTTAAGAAGTTGAATTTTGATGCTACCTACCCTTTTAACCCTTTATATAGAGGATATTTATTTGTTTTGTATGTAAGATTGAAATATATTTCACTGAGTGAAAACTATATGCAATATTTTTACGAGTGGCATAGCCATGAGTGAAAATAGAATAGCTGGTGTTCAAGAATGAAATTTTCAACCCTATATGTAAAACAAATAAATTTTCTTTTTATTTCATGCTTTTAAAGTGATTTTATGTATTTTTTACTGATTTTACCGAGTAACGTCTCGCATTCTCCTTTATGACGTCATCACATCATGACGTCACATCATCAATTTTAAAATATAGTTCTGTTAAATTTCTCTAATTTTGTTACATTTTTTAACATGATGTATGATGACATTGAATTTCTTTTCCTAAAGAAGCAAAGCTTACATATGACTTCATTTATTTCTGCCTGTTATAATCCCCCGCCGAAATATTTCGGCGGAGGATATAGAAATAGTCTCCGTCCGTCCGTCCGTCCTTCCGTCCGACATTTTTGTCCGGAGCATATCTCTAAAAGTATTTGAGTTATCAACTTGAAACTTCATAGGTGGATAGACCTCATTGAGGAGGAGTGCAGTGCACAAGAATGATAACTCTACCTTGCATGATTTTTGAGTTATTGCCCTTTGTTATTTTTCAAAATTGATTTTTGTCCAGAGCATAACTCCAAAAGCCTATGAGATATTAACATGAAACTTCATAGGTGCATAGATCTCACTCAGGAGGTGTGCAGTGCACAAGAATGATAACTCTACCTTTCATAATTTTTGAGTTATTGCCCTTTGTTATTTTTCATACCTAATTTTTCACCTGAGTGGAGCATAACTCAAAAAGTGTTTGAGATATCAGCATGAAATGCCATAGATGGATAGATCTTATTGAGGAGGAATGTTGTGCACAAGAATGATAACTCTTCCCTATACAATTTTTGAGTTATTGCCCTTTGTTTTTTTTCATGCTATTTTGTCCAGAGCTTATCTGAAAAAGTATTTGAGGTATCAACTTGAAACTTCATAGGTGGATGGATCTCATTGAGGAGGAGTGCAGTGCACAAGAATGATAACTACCCTGCATAATTTTTGAGTTATTGCCCTTTGTTATTTTTCATTCTATTTTGTCCAGACTTTATCTCAAAAAGTATTTGAGGTATCAACTTGAAACTTCATAGGTGGATGGATCTCATTGAGGAGGAGTGCAGTGCACAAGAATGATAACTATACCTTTCATAATTTTTGAGTTATTGCCCTTTGTTATTTTTCATACCTAATTTTTCACCTGAGTTGAGCATAACTCAAAAAGTGTTTGAGATATCAACATGAAATGTCATAGGTGGATAGATCTTATTGAGGAGGAATGTTGTGCGCAAGAATGATAACTCTTCCCTATACAATTTTTGAGTTATTGCCCTTTGTTTTTTTTCATGCTATTTTGTCCAGAGCTTATCTGAAAAAGTATTTGAGGTATCAACTTGAAACTTCAAAGATGGATGGATCTCATTGAGGAGGAGTGCAGTGCTTAAGAATGATAACTCTACCCTGCATTATTTTTGAGTTATTGCCCTTTGTTATTTTTCAAAATTAATTTTGTCCAGAAGCATAACTCAAAAAGCCTTTGAGATATCAAAATGAAACTTCATAGGTGCATAGATCTCACTCAGGAGGTGTGCACTGCACAAGAATGATAACTCTACCTTTTATAATTGTTGTGTTATTGCCCTTTGTTCTTTTTCATACTTAATTTTTCAATTCAATTTTTTTCTCAAAAAGTATTTGAGGTATCAACTTGAAACTTCATAGGTGGATAGATTTTACTGAGGAGGGATGCAGCACACAAGAATGATAACCTACCCTGCATTATTTTTCAGTAATTGCCCTTTGTTATTTTCAGCCATCAGTATTCACATAGGTTTCAAATCTGTAATCACTATAGCCATCAGTTTTCATTACCAAAAGACCTCTTAAAATGGAATTATTCCGCTCTACTACATATACATTCTTCCAATGAGCAAACACATTCGGCGGGGGATGGCCATGTTGACATGGCTCTTGTTCCATTTAGTTATGGTATTCTTTTCATTCGCATTCAGATATAGTCCGGCTACAGTGAAAATTATATTTTATAAATTTCACTAGTGTTTTATCAGAATATAATCTTCTGATATATTACCATTAAACACTGGAAAGCATGAAATAAACTTGATATCTCTGAATTAAAAAAACTAGTATCTCGCTTTCTCTGTACTAAAACTAGTATCTTGGTATCTCAATCCTAAAATTTATTTCTATTTCTATTTTCCAGAAAAAAATCAAACGTAAAACAAATACATATGGTAGACAAGCAACTCAACAACTTAATAAATCAACAACACAACGGGTACCTGTAGGCAGTGAGAAAACTATAAAACAACTTCTAGGTGAACTGTATGGTGATAGACAATATCTAGAAAAACTCCTCAAAGAAACAGGTATTGAAGATGCAATATACTTAAAATTGATAAAACTTTCAATATTAAATAAAAGGGAGACTAATAATACACAATATCATCTGGAAGTGTACCCTGAGTTGTCTCCCTTTATTCTTCACACCACAGCACACACTTGTATAGCTTAGATTTGAACTGAAAAAAAAAGTGATTAATGAAAATGTATATTATTAGTATAGTTTATTGGTATTTCACATATAAATGTTTGTTCTTGAATTAGGTTAAGTTTTGTATGAATAATGTTCCTTGAACTGCTGGAACTGTATGTGACAGCCTTTTCCATCTGCACAGAGGCAGACCAGCTCACATATTCTTGCAGTCTAACCAGGCTTTATACTTTTGATAACTCATTCTTTGTTTTTCTTGATATTGAAAACTCTTCAATTTTGTATTTGATTATTTTGTATTTAATAATTTTGCATTTGATATTATAAACTCTTTGATTTTGTATTTTGATATTGAAAACTCTAACATTGAATGGACTTCCAAATTAAAAACAGGACTAATCCTTGACAAAAAATTCATCTGATTAAGGATGAGACCGATACCTAAAGATATTTGCGTAACAAAATTTTTACAGATCCAAAATCTGAAATGGGTAAAACAATATCTACATTGGTGAATGATGGTCTATCATACCTGGACACACGGTCAGATTTCTGGAGACAACAGAAACCAATGTATGCACGCAGACATGACCGACTGATGCAGAGAAGGAAACGTGAATCTGCCTCTCACAAACTCTCACCTAATGATTATATCTTGAAGGAACTCGAAAGAATTGATCAAGGTATGTTTGTACAAAATCTAAGTTTATATTTGATGATAGGGCTTGCTTTCTTTGCTCACTGATATTTTTAATATGCAGACTGCTTTTCATATAAAGATGTATTATTAGCTTGCAATAGTCAGAAAAAAACAATCATAATAGTAAAACTAATGTATGAAGACAATGGGAACAAACAGGGGGGATTGTGGCAGCATAGCCGAGTGGTTAAGGGCTTCAGACTTGTAATTTACTTGTAATTTAAGGGTTGCTGACTGTGTGTATTTCAAGGGAACAGATTTCAGACTGTATCAAAAACCATATAGCTTTTAATCAAAACTTCTCATAAAAAGCTTATAGCTTCCAACATAATAAAAACTTGACACAAAAAACTAAACAGGGGTATTAATACAGCATGACAGTTTTGTTAAAGGTTAATCAATGTAATATTTTTCTGTAAATTTCAGCCCAGGTTGAAGGTCGTTACCAGGAAGCATTGAAGAGATCGCAGAAATGTTTATCTACTGTACAAGGGTTCTCGGAGGATGACGTACCTAACAAAGTGGAGGTTGTGGCTAACATACATAGTTGTATTGGTAATGCCCACCTTGAGTTGGGAGCTTATGACAAAGCTCTAGATAGTCACCAGACAGACTTAAACCTCGGAGAGAGAAAGTTAGTCTATATACACATGATTGTTTCTCTGTTGCTTAATTTTTGAAATCTCTATACTTCTAGATGCTTGTGTTGAAAAAAAAATTATTATGATTTTACTTTTGGTACTGTAGAGTATATCTCACCCACCTGCAACCTGTACCCCATCTAATTCTTTTCTTTAACATATTTTATGAACTTTTTTAAATTAATACCTGCTTTAATATCTGCCATATATTTGCTTTGTGTGAAAGAAAGTGTTTTGCATTATTGATACATTAATCTTTTCTCTGAAATGCCTTTATTTTGTGATTTCCTCACATAAACATACATGTTAATAAATATTAAAATGATGTTCCATTAGCCTTAATTTATTAAAACAATTGAAAACTTTATCAACATGATTTTTATGAATAAGATAAACAATAGATACAAATAATAGAATATATATGGTAATTTATCTCCAGTGTAACCCAAGAGTATTTTAATTCATTTGTCAAATCTTATATAAATGTTGCTTTAAGATGCTTCTGAATCAGTGCCAAAGCCTAAAAGTTATTTTTTTTTCAGTTTTGTATTTGATAATATATATGTATAATCAGTTCAATGAAAACAAACACTAATTTTAGCTTTTAACTTTTTGTCTCCTTAGAAAAACTGGACATTTATAAAGTAACAAATGACTCAACATTCTTTTAACTATATGCTAGACAGAATGTGATGTTAACATGGAAATAAAAAACTTTGTCAAACAAAATAATTGCTACATGAATACAGCAATATAAGTACTGGGATCCTACATATTACCAGACAAAATATGATGTTTTTTCGTTGTAACTTTTATTTAAAATAATAGAAAAGAATGTAATTTTACCCAAATAATTGTGAGTTCTTAATATATGTAAACATTCCTTTATCAAACATAAAGTTAAATTTTTGACTGTAGAAATGTGTTTTTGAAGTAGGGCATTAAAAGAGGAAAAAAATCGTGCAGACAACTCAATTTACTGGACATTGTGTTTCAAAATATTTTGCAGTGTTAAATTGAAATTAAGCAAGGAAACTACGACTATTGAATGGCTATGTTAATATACTGGAAAAAACCAGTATGTCACTAAAATAGACACGGCAGCCATGCTTGTTACAAAGAGGCCAATCTAGGAGTGTAATTGAAATAAACACTATTAACTCAATTAACGTATTGATTCTTCATGATCTTTAAAAGTATGACACATTTTGATATTCAAACGGAATTCTGTTCTTTCTCATACAGTTTCCTTTTGATCATCATGTGGCATGTTGTAAAAGCCATAAAGTCTATTATTTGTACATTTCATGTAGAGTTTCCTCCCATGTGCGTAACCTGTTCCCTTATATGTTTTTTAATTTGCATTTCTTTGTAGAAGACAACAACAAGATATTGTCTCCTGAGTAAACTTTGAGAAGAATTAAAAGTAAAATCTATTTAAAATAAGTTAAATAACCGATTAAGGGCCTCAATATTTCGGAAATGCGCAGAACAGATTATTACCCTGCATGATCAGGTCATGGAATAACTAGTAAACAAAAGGGTATGTTACTAAATAAAGAACTGAATCAACAATATTTGCCTGAGAGTGGTTTTGTTGTTATTTGCTTTGCAGTAGAAAGTGTGTGTGTACGATTCAGACCGGAAGATTTTTTAATTGAAGCAAGAAAATAAAGCCTTATTTGACTGGAATAGATTTTGTCCGGTAAACTGATTGTCCGGTAAACATGTAGGACCCCAGTAAAATATGGATCTACACACAAGTGTTTTTTTTTTATTAATATAAATGTATAAATATATTTACAGTGATATGACAGAAGCAGTATCTAGAGGTTTGGACAATATTGGCCGTGTTTATGCCAGAAAGGGAGCATTTGCTAAAGCTATTGAAGTGTAAGTCAAACTTACTGTTATATTTATTGCTTGTTCACTGGCAGTGTTCCTTGAAAATATTTAGCCTTTTAAAATTCAGTTCCAAACAAAGATCTATTTTATGTACATAAAGAATCAATTTAAAAAAATATATATATTTGATATTAATTATAATTCAGTTTGATTGTCTTATTGTACTTAAATATTTTTTTAGAGTCAGGTCAATCAGTAAATGTAACCTGACTGAACTATATACATGTACAGGCAACTACACTATATAAGGTTATTGCTCAGTACTTTTTTTTCACAAGTTTGTTTCTAAAAATATTTTGGTTCTTCTGGAGGCATGCAGCTTTAAATATCCAGGAAAAATTTCAAGAATAATATTACATTTAGCTAGTGATAATGAATGGAAGTCAGTTATACAAATTTAGTAATGTTAGGGTTGAAAATACTTTAATAATTTGTTAATTTATGTATTTACACACAGATGGGAACGTAAGTTACCTATGAGTAAGTCACCGCTGGAGAGCACGTGGTTGTACCACGAGATAGGCCGCTGTTATCTGGAACTTGATAAGTATACCGAGGCTAAGAGTAATGGTGAACAGTCAGAGACTGCAGCTCTAGAAGCCGAGGACCAGATGTGGCAGTTACAGGCCCTTGTCCTAACTGCCCAGGCAGAAGGTTAGATCACTTATCATTATTCTTGGGTAATGGTTTAAATGAAGCAATACTGAAAGAAGGATAAAATTGTGTACCCTAAACCTGTTGGTGGCAACTGAATATACTTATGCCTGAAATAATGCACGGAAGGGCACCTGACGTCTTCCTCCACCAGTAAAGCTGGAATGTCGCGATATGACCTATACTGTGTCAATGTGAAGTAAAACCCAAAACAAACAAAAAAATACCTATGCCACCAGTGCGGACCTAGACCAGCCAGCATATGTGTGCCCCATCTGTTACGTGTTTGCAATTCAGTCAATACTTATTTTAAAATTCTCGTTAAATAATTATGATATATGACTTTGCCAAGATTAAAAAATACACAAGTCCATTAATATATTTAGTGTCAGGTAAAGGCTTAAGTATTGCCCGTATGTTTTATTCAGAAGCATACAAGTTAATTAATGTTGTGTCTTACCTTTTATTCAAACCAGACAAATTGATAATAATTGTTTAATAGTAATAATACTTGTGTAATTTTGAATAAAGTACTTACAGAATGAAATATAATATAAACATAAACATATTTTCTGTAAAGTCAATCTATTATTGTTAATGGTTTTATAAAATTTAACTGTTGTGTTATTTATTAAGATATATATAAAGTAGATTTTCTACATTAATTTTTACCACTTGCCCCTCACCGCTGTGGGTTCGAATCCCAACAGGGACTTTGGATTCTTTCATGTGAGGCTATCCAGCTAGCTTACGGAACATCGGTGGTTTTACTCAGGTGCCTGTTTGTGCCTGAAATAATGCACAGAAGGGCACCTGAGGTCTTCCTCCACCAGTAAAAGCTGGAACGTCGCAATATGACCTATACTGTGTCGATGTGACGTAAAACCCAAAATAAACTAACAGTAATTTTTCTTTGAGATCAAATATGTAGTATTTACATAAAAATGAAGTTGAAGAAAATGAAAAATGTTTGTTAAAAAATTGTTTTTTAGACTGAACAAGTTTTATATTTATAATTGATTGTAATATTTTCAGTAAAACTTGGTCAGTTAACAGCAGCAGCAGCAACCTTTGAAAAAGCTTCAGAGCTAGCAAAATCACAAGGTAAACATTGTGTACATGTCTTTGTTTAAACCATAAAATAGAGAAGAAAAAAATGAATGGGGGATTTTGATAAGTGAAAATCAAGCAAAAATTTGACTCAGGACACTCGCCAACCTTGAAAACTAGTAACATGCAAACCGTGTCTAATGTGTGCATTATTTTGTCAAAATTTTGTGTTTCCCTGTGATAAATAAAATCTTGGATCTGCCTGTAAGTTTCAGCATGTGTATTATGCACCATGGGTTTTGGTTGTGGATTTATTCAGTATTTCTAGAGTTATTGTCCAAATACATTTGACCTGGAGTCAGTAGATTGACAAAAAAGTGGAATCTGGGACCAACTGTGTCCTATGGACACATTTTTTGTTTTATGACAAAAGCAGGTTTTCTACACTGAATGAGCATATCTAGCTTTACCTGTTTCAGGAGATAAATCTGCAGAGTCTGCCATAAAGAAAGCTATTGATGAAATAAACAGTAAGATTGTAGCTGATGGTATACAACCTGCCCGTGAAGAGACAGAGAATAAAGATGAAAATGAAAATGCTGCTGATGCTGATAAAACAGCAGAGAAAACAGATGATGTAGCCGAGGAGAAGCCAGCTGAAACTATAGAAACTGGTAACAAACAAGGTAAATCTTGAAACTGTAGAAACTGCTATCAAACAATGTAAAACTTGAAAACTGTAGAAACTGGTAACAAGCAAAGTGATTTTTGAAATTGAGGAAACTGGTATCAAACAAGGTAAATCTTGAAATTGAGGAAACTGGTAACAAACAAGGTAAATCTTGAAACTAAAGAAACTGGTAATAAGCAAGGTAAATCTTGAAACTGTGGAAACTTGGTAGCAAACAAGGTAAATCTTGAAACTGTAGAAACTGGTAACAAACAAGGTAAATCTTGAAACTAAAGAAACTGGTAATAAACAAGGTAAATCTTGAAACTAAAGAAACTGGTAACAAACAAGGTAAATCTTGAAACTGTAGAAACTGGTAACAAACAAGGTAAATCTTGAAACTGTAGAAACTGGTAACAAACAAGGTAAATCTTGAAACTGTAGAAACTGGTAACAAACAAGGTAAATCTTGAAACTGTAGAAACTGGTAACAAACAAGGTACATCTTGAAACTGTAGAAACTGGTAACAAACAAGGTACATCTTGAAACTGTAGAAACTGGTAACAAACAAGGTAAATCTTGAAACTGTAGAAACTGGTAACAAACAAGGTAAATCTTGAAATTGAAGAAACTGGTAACAAACAAGGTAAATCTTGAAATTGAAGAAACTGGTAACAAGCAAGGTACATCTTGTAACAAACAAGGCAAATCTTTAATCTTTAGAAACTAGTAACACACAAGGCAAATCTTTAATCTGTAGAAACTGTAGAAACTGGTAATAAACAGGGTAAATCTTGAAGGCTTTGTATACAAGCTGTGATTTTATATTGTGTGGTATGTTCCACCAAAAAAAGCTTCCCTGACTCAAGGTAAATCAGCAGTTGGTAATTACAGAGGAAGGCAGCTGAGTCGTCTTTTGGCGGTAAAGTTAGAGAATCAACATGTTTTATTTACAGTGTTACACAGTGTTAGAAATAACAGAAATAAAAAGGGCAAAGCAGCTCATCATAGCAGAATATGAATATACAATTTTGTGGGCAACACCTTGTAAATCTCTAAATTATGAAACTCTGTGAAAGTATCAATGACTTTAATAGGCTTTACATTATTCCCATATTAAACAGACAGGGCATTCTTAAGTGCATTTTTATGTGATATATGCACATAATAATAAAAAAAGAATGCTAACATGTCATATCAAGTCAAATGATGTATGGAATTAAATACTTCAATCTCTGTTTAAAGTAGATTAACATATTTGAAACAATTCTCTTTTTAATTAGCATACAAGGAATAGAAATTTATTTTTCTTTTGGAATTTAATCTATAGAGAATATCAGATGAGTGGATTTAATACTAAATTTATCGAACATGTTCAATAAAGTCATATTGTGCGAGCCTCTATATTTTTACACTTCTGACCTGCGGTTGATATGATGAAATAATGCACGCTAACTCTAATAAATGGACAGTTCCTCAGGTGATTCAATTAGTTCAAAGCTATTTTGACATTTTTTACAAGGATCAGATTATTAGATCTATAAAATAGGCAAGTTTGCACCTTCAACTCAACACATTTTGATTCATGAAATAAAGTTTTTACACTCAAAGGTCTAGAAAATGAGCCTTGTCATGAAAAAACCAACATAGTGGGTTTGCAACCAGCATGTATTCAGACCTGCCTGCGCATCCGCACAGTTTGACCAGGATCCATGCTGTTCGCTAATCAACCCTATTACAAGTAGAGAAAATGATAGCAAACAGCATGGATCCTGATCAGACTGCACGGATGCCCAGGCTGGTCTGGATCCATGATGGTCGCAAACCAATTATGTTGGTTTTGTCATGACGCGGCTCAAATTATTAATTGCATGTGTAAATTTCAGAAGAATCATCAAGTAATAAAGTATCACCAAAGACCACACCTAAAGTTACACCACGTGACAATAAAGATACTTCTAGTGAGAAACCTGAAGATAAAGCTGACACTACAGCAGAAAATACTGACACACAACAAGATAAAAAAGAAGAAGAAGATGCTAGATCTGATATTTAAATGATGGGAGTTTTACTCGCCTGAAAAAAATCAAATTAATAAACAAATCAAAAAAATGCTTATAAGGTCATACCATGTCAGTGAATGTGTGATCTCTTTAAAGAAATACCTGTCAACATTAACTAGCTAAATTAATGTTTTTCATTCTAAAGTATTCAGTATTTTGATTATTTTTAGGTCAAGTTTGGACTTTTAAAGAACTTTTGAATTTATTTTTTGAATAGCTGAAATTTTTAAAATAGCAGATGCTTGAGGAGGTACAGCGTATTTTCTTTTTTCAATTATTCTGCATTTAGATTTAATTTTATCACTTGAAAATTCAAAAAGAAATATTCCTTTAACTGTTAATGCCTGTTGAAGAAATACATTTACTATCTTAAGATAGTTTAAGTAAGTTTAATATACAGTGTAATACTTATGGAAGAAATTTGGTTGAAAATTTCCCCAAGTTAATGTAATCAAAATTGACTTTAAGAAAAATAGATAATAATTTTTGAGATAACTATTGTGAGAAAAAGGCTGTGAAATATTTTAGCTAATGAGGGTGTTTTGTTTAGATTGATTTATAAATCCAGCTATTTGACAATTATTCCACCTGTAATGTGTTAAGTTATTTTGTTAATGTATTAATCTTGTCAAAAACTGGAGATTATCTTTTGCCAACCATTGTTTTACTGCCAACTGTAACATTCTTGCCAAAGTACATGTATCATTTTTTTCAGTATCATTTCTAACACTAATTTTTGAAATGCAAGGGGTACAACTGTGAACAGCATAATTTTTCAATATTTTAGAATTTGCTCCCTTGGATCTTTTGATATTTATGAAGTCAACATTTAAATTTTAATTAGATAATTTATCAAAATGAATGGTTAATTTCTATCAGATATAATATATATTTATACTAAATGCTGTTTTAGAAAAGAAATGCATAAAAAAGAAAAATGTGTCACACTTTGTATTTCTTATCACACCTCAGGTGATATTTTCTATGATTTAGAAGTGTAGCTGTGTATTTATATGATATGGGCTCGTTATATGTATCATTTATATAATACCTGAAATCCCAAACAGTTGACTTATTCCAGTACAGTGCTAGTTAAAGTAATGATTTAAAACAAATAAAACTGGGATGGTTTGTTCAAGAAATTACCACAGGCTTTTATTTACATTGATGTCAAATTATACACTAGTTATTCATTTAAAGTAGCTAAGGATCGAACACACAACCTACGTCAGTCAGCAGTATCAACGAACCATTGTGCTATTTGCTCAGTTGCCAATTTTGGTTAAGAACAATTTTATAACGGTATTTAATAAAAGCTTTTTATAAATGGTTGGGATGAAATTTTTTTTTTAAACATAGGAAGGAACCAACTCCATTATGTGTAATTCTGCATGAGAAAATATAATTAAATATCTGCATACATCATATGTTGAAAATGTATTAAAATTTGGAACTTTTTACAGAATTATATTTCGAAAAGTAAACGCTGGCGTAATGATTTCTATTTTTTGATGATAATTTTTTTTTTTGCCACAAATAAGGCAGCAATTAGTCATCTTTGAAGTACATTTGGCCCAGTACACATTATGATTATTACGAGGTCAATCTGGTCATGTTTTCGCATTAATGTTTCTAGAAAAAAACAAGTTTGGGGCACTTAAATTTGTAGGTTAAAGAGGACAAAGTTTTCTTTTTTATATGACATTGTCATGATAATAAATTATAGAGATCTACCGTGTGCACTTTTATATACAGTGTACATAGATAGAAGTAGTTGTGTTACAGGGCACGTGCCACCTTGCATACATAAATAATGACTGATCTCGGAAACAAGTGTTTCGCAAGGTGAGAAATGAATGTTAAATAAGCGCTGTCATGAAAAAAACCAACATAATGGGTTTGCGACCGGCATGGATCCAGACCAGCCTGCCGATCCGCGCCGTCTGATCAGGATTCATGCTATTCGCTTACAAACCCTATAACAAGTAGAGAAAATGATAGATAGCGAACAGCAAGGATCCTGATCAGACTGCGCGGATGCGCAGGCCCTTCTGGATCCATGCTGGTCGCAAACCCATTATGTTGGTTTTCTCATGACGCGGCTCAAATGTCACTGTATAGTAAAATCACTTAATTCAGTACTTTCCTCGTAATTGACTACAAATAACTCCGGCTTTACCTCCTAGTTATCTCCCCCTTCCTTTACTTTGTTGCTTGTCATAATAATGTAGGGGTCCGTACTCTCAGTGCCGGAAAGAGCGGGTGGGCATAGGATACACACACTGATAATAATTTACCAGCATAATGCCAAACGACGTCTATACATTATATCTTGTTAAGTGTGAACATATTCAAGCTGAAATATTCGTCAAGTTCTTGCAAGTTATATCAATCAAATTCAAACCTGCTTCCTTAAACCAGCAAGTACAAGTGTCCTCACATGAGGTCTTGTAATCGTTACCTGCGTAAAGCTCGAACCTTCATTCTCTAGGTTGATACTGAGCTACCACTTTGACATCGCTACATAGAATCTTGTAAACACATAATTTGCAATGTTTTATTTTCAAACGAAATAATGGATAAATTGACGTAATTATAGTGTAAGTGATCTTTATTTTTTACTTTCAATTCAACATCTGATTCATTATAGACATCAATGTTCATCTTGTTTACCTGAAGAAAAGAAAAGTTAACGATGATATAATATAGAAAATCTGATACTACACCCTAGTTCACCACACACATACAGTCTTGCAATTAGTAAAAAAGCACATGTAAATTCCATCAAATAAATATGACTGAAACTAGTTCAACCCTATGCTTTGTTGAAAACTGTAACTAACTACCAGTGATATTACTGGATCTTCATTACTAATATTAACTTAAAAGATTATCTATGACGTTTGTTTTTCTGGTATCATTTGAAGTGATTATATTTCGTTACATATTTTAACATATTGTAATGGCAGATTTATAAAGAATTTCTATCACTCAACTTGTCATATTGTTAAAAAGATTGTCACTTGCTGCCGTGGTAACATTTTAATGTGGTCAATATTCGTTTTGATTGATATTGGATGTTTAAAATGTTTTGGCAACCGAATTGTTTAATACTCGTACAATGTAGGAACCAACAACTTTTAAACTTTATGTAAAATGCAAAGCAAATAACACAAACACACGTACTGTATTTTTAACAGTTCATAGAATCTTTCTCCCAGATTCCAACTGTTGATGTACCAACTTGTTTGCCCATTTTGTCCTGGCAGTAACACACAGATCCCGAACATCCCACTGATGCATAGTTACCGTTCTTGTCACAGTAAAACATTTTACCAATTAGACCGGTCTGCTGGTATGCATATTGATCCCTCGCACATTCTGTAACGACATTTAGACATCGTTAACCGTAAGTCTACAGGTGACAACACATTCTACAAATGCAGACCAAGATCTGTGGGGGCGTCTGTGGCCGAGTGGTTAAGGTCGTTGACTTCAAATCACTTGCCCCTCACCGCTGTGGGTTCGAATCCCGACAGGGACTTTGGATTCTTTCATGTGAGGAAGCTATCCAGCTAGCTTACGGAACGTCGGTGGTTCTACTCAGGTGCCCGTTCGTGCCTGAAATAATGTACGGAAGGGCACCTGAGGTATTCCTCAGCTGGATTGACAGCGATAATCTAGTATTGACAGGGATAATCGAATATTGACAGGGATAATCGAGCATTGACAAGGATTATCGAGTATTGACAGGGATAATCGAGTTTTGACAGGGATAATCGATAATATTGACAGGTATAATCGAGTTTTGACGGGGATAATCGATTATTGACAGGGATAATCGATTATTTACAGATATAATCGAGTATTGACGTAGATAATCGAGTATTGACAGGGATAATCGAGTATTTACAGGGATTATCGAGTATTGACAGGGATAATCGAGTATTGATAAGGAAAATCGAGTATTGACAGAGATAAAAGAGTATTGACAGGGATAATCAAGTATTGGCAGGAATAATCGAGTATTGACGGTGATAATCGAGTATTGGCGGGGATAATTGAGTATTGACGGGGATAATCAAGTATTGACAGGGATAATCGAGTATTGACAGGGATATTCGAGTATTGACGGGTATAATTGATTATTGACAGGGATTATCGAGTATTGACAGGGATTATCGAGTATTGACAGGGATAATCGAGCGCAGGCTGGTCTGTATCCATGCTGGTCGCAAACCCATTATGTTTGTTCTTCATTTTATTGAGTTTTGACTGAGATAAACGAGTATTGACAGGGATAATCAAGTATTGGCAGGGATAATCGAGTATTGACGGTGATAATCGAGTATTGGCGGGGATAATTGAGTATTATCTGAGCACAAGTACCTGTATATTATGAACGGCTCAATTCCATATCTTTAGATGCCAAGTTCTTCAAACCAAGGTGGACGGTAGGTTAATTTTCCCTTGCAATATTTTCAAGCGGTTTTTATTTTATATAACGAAAAGTGGGGACCTTTTGTAAAGGGCAAAGTGCGCATGCACTATGATAGCAAGTGAAGTTTATAGTGTACGGTGATAGACTATCAATAAATTTCTTTATTAATAATTATTGTAATTTTATTCCATATACATAATTTACGACCGGTTTCATCATGGTAACGTCTAGTTATTACTGTTTTATTACATGAGATGCAGTAAAAAAACAATTATGCCTACTTCAAAAGTCAGTAAGAGGTGAACCGGCATATAAAATCAACAGTGCAGCTGAACCGATATTTCCGTATTTTATAATGCAATCTGGCAATCATAAAACGGAAGCTATACGGCCGATCACGCGCATGTCAAGTGAATGAAGTTATCGCTGACACAGGCGTTCAACGTGTAACACATATAAGCATTATGTAAGACATTATAAAACTTTTTTGCCCATGTTTTATACACATTTGTCTAAAAAAAATGTTGGGTATATAAATATTAAATATATTAAAAATTTTTGCAAATCGAACAAAAATATCTTCAAAGGATCTTGCATCGTCGGATACCCACGGCCGAACCATTAACATTTGTTGCATGATATGTAACATGTTTATTAATCGTGGGTATCCGACGATGAGAATCTTGTTGAACTGAATAACCGAATTTTTTTTCTTCTCCGGACTACGGAGTTACATACCTTGTCTCTTTTAATATATACCGACATTTGTTTCAATTATTTTTTAATACATGATATGTGTTGTAAACATGGAAAATATGGTTCTATAATGGTATGCTTATATGTGTCTCACACCGAACACCTGTGAACGGGCGATCACCAGGTGTGGCTGTAGCTCAATCTGACTAAATTAAGCTCCTAATTCAAGAAATAACTTGAAAGCACTTTATGCCTCAGAAAGCGAATAAATTTAATTTCATTTAATAAAACAGTCAAAAATAAATTTTATAACGTTTACATAATAGTATAAGAGCATAGTTGATTCTTATTATTTGAAGAAAAAGTAGTGCTGAATGTGAAAATATTGATAGAAAAGAAGCAAATTGTTAACAAAGTAGTATTTTGACTGCCATACAAAATACTCTTTCAGAATGCATGTACATGTACTTATTGCAAAAAAGAACAGAAAGAAAAGATTGTTCAGGTGATTGTCCAGTGACTTTTCGAAATTATAATGGGACATAAATAATAATAATAATAATAATAATAATAATAATAATAATAATAATAATAATAATAATAATAATAATAATAATAATATTAAATAATAAAAGAAAAAAAATGGTAAAAAATGAAAAAAAGATAGAATCCTTTCTGAGGTATAATGGACCTTTAATTAGATCTGAACTTGAGTCGGCAGTAGCTAGAAATAAAAATAAAACAATTGATATTAGAAACCTACTGTCAATCATGAAATAAAGTTTTAGATAAAGGTCAAACTAATCTGTTAACAGTAAAGCCCCTGCAGAACGAGTACCTTTTTATTAAAGCAATAGTATAAATTCTTCTTATTTATGTATGGCTACATAACAAAATCAAACCTCTCCCCAGCAAAACTTTAAACTTTTCACTTACAACCAAGTTCATTGTCTTCATTCAGAGATTGTTGTGTAGTTCAAAAATATCATAGTTTGAAAAACATTAACTTTAATGAACAGGGACAGGCTTTGACAAACGTTTACATTTTTTTTTGAATATGAACGCGCATTTATCTATAATACACGCCTGTGAAAAGATGCCATAACCCTGCTGATTATGAATACGACAGTTCATGCCACATAAAGAATAGTTCGCGTTATAAAAATTACATATTCGGCAGTTAATGTCAGTAAACGAAATACTTCACTTAATAATAATACAAACGGCAGTTCATTTCGATTCAAAATGTAGTTCGTGAAATAATACGAAAGACAGTATATGGCTGTTAAAGAAATATGTCGCTGAATTATAATCTATAAGGCAGTTCTTGTTAATTAAAGAAATAGTTTGCGTCATAATACATTTACCGGTTCTATAGTTTGTCAAAGAATCGAAATAGTTCGAACAATATTGAATATGACAGTTCATGTCAGTTAAAGAAATAGTTCGAGTAATAATGCATATGGCAGTTCACGTCAGCTAAAAAATAGCTTGCGACAGTTCATATCACCTAAAGAAATAATTCGCGTAATAATACATACGGCAGTCCATGTGATCTCCAGTTTCCCATCTGTTCACCATGTAACCGCTAATCATCGAACCGTCAGAGGTGACACAATATGCTCTATAAAACATTGTAAATTACTGTTTATAAGCATGACTTCAATATTTCAAGACAATAGATATAATCAATTATTATTTTATTATTTTCAGAGAAAATGTATGTATGAATTCCCAAATCTGCGATAAATCAGAGATCAAAAGATATAATTATGTAATGTAACGTGTAGCAATATTCATTCACATGAATTCTTTTATCTTTTGATCATATACGGGCATGTATCTAAACATATCGTTCTTTCTGCACTGTAAACATAAACAAAATATTTTTCTGTGTAACTATAGCTTAATATAATACAAAGTAACATAGATAGAAGTTGTTATAACATTTTTAAAGTAAAATGTGGCTTTTTAGTATGTCCGTATGCTCAATTCTCAATATAGATTCAATACGTGGATGTATCATCCAAGCAGTTTATTCTTAGTGTTGCGCAGTTGCAGAATACTATTTATGAATATAAAAGGTATTAATGAAAAATTAACTTACTGAGAGCCAGCAAACTGCATTCCTTCATATGTACCATCGACCTCACAGTGGGGCTTCTCAAGTCCGAGCAACATGGGTTGTGCTGTAAGTCTAGCATTCACTGCCGCCAACTTATCGGCGCACGTGGCTGAAAAAGTTTTGTTTTAAAATATGTTAAGTTGATTAAGCGTTGAAATTTAAAAAAACCCACCACAAATTACATTATATAATCTTACAAATTTCTGTGACATGTTTTACATATGAAATCATAGAAAGGAAGATAATTATGTTGATAATGCACATTTACAGTACATACGTTCACAATTGCCATACACCGCTTTGGAGTTTTATATTTTTTACGATTTTGTTTTGCTCATGAATTTTTGTTTTCTTAACCATAACGCATAGCTATTTAATGAATTTATAAGTGAATTTCAGAAATGCTTGTTTACACGCATTAATTAATATTGAATTAACATAGATAAAAATCTAAATATATATGGGACATTGCACATCAAGTACGTTCAGTGTAAAGAACGTGGTTTTATATGGAATAATTCAAAATATTTTTTTGAAATAATGTAGTGCAAACTTCATTAAGAACACTTAAAACGCAACGTTTTAAGAACACCGACTGACGTTACGACGTCATGCCAAGCCCGCATACGCTATCAATTGTGTATGTCACATGTTTTATTTTACATAGTTCAAAATAGCTTTCGTAAAGCCTGAGGTATAAGATTTTCTGCAGAATGCAAAAGTCTGCGGGAATTCCGGGTTGACCTCACATACATATATATACCTCACATTAAACTTACCAACGTCTCTCTTTACGTTCATACGTTGACACGTGCTAGTTTTAGAGTCACAGAAGAGGCCATCAGCGCACTGTGTTGTTGATGGGACACCAAGGAATAAAGTACTCATGCACTTTTCACCTTCCGCTGTAAGTAAATATAATAAATACGTCCGTAAGTCGTACTATATCAAAGCTTTTCATCACATGTCCGTGCTTGTCAGTTGTAGCACAGCTTTGATGTATTGTCAATTAGCGTTATTGAGGTAACAAAACGTCACTTTCAATTGTTAAGTGCAAAATGATATATGTAGGTAACACTGAACAATGACACGAATGTCTATGTCTCTTATTACATATAATACAGGGTTGAGTTCATGAATTTTTCGGACTGTTTTCAGTTTGACTTCCTGTAAAATTAACAGCGAAGGACTGAATATAACAATATTTTTCATTGGTCGTTATAAAATAAAATGTAAAGGATATATATAGTTCAAACAAATTCTAAGACAAATTGAAAGGGTTATTTCTTACCATTCTAAGATAACATTTTAAGGATAGCTCTAAAATAAAATGTAAGGGATAGTTTTGCCACTATTTAAAAAAAAAATGTAAAGGATAGTTCTAAAATAAAAATTTAGATATATATGTATATGATTACAAAATTTATAACAAGCAAAAGGGACACCTGAAATAGAAATTAACCTACTTTGAAAAATCATCAATATCAATATGCTATTATTTAATTTCAATGTTTACAAAACAGGCATTTTCTTAGCTACAAGAAATAATTATTATGCCATTGTTATGCAAGCATTATTTGGTATTTAAAACTTAGAAATAACATAATTTTGCATGTCCCACCGAGTATCTTTTTTAAAGATACTTTTTGTTATAATTATCTTTATATTATAATTAGTGCTCGCCAATTTTTTTAAACCAATCACCGACGAGGATTTTTCAAATTTTCAGGTTTCAAATCCTAATAGAACAGATATTATATAAACTGGACGTTTTATATTATAAAACGCAAGTGGGCGGAGCACTAAGCCGGTTAGAGTGCATATTGAATGTTCTTCGTAAATAAGAAAGCTACAGTCGCTTCGCAAGCTCCGCTCCTTTTTAGCTTTCTTATTTACGAAGAACACCCAATATGCACTCTAACCTATACTTATTAATGTACTTTAAAAATCTCAAATATAACTTAATGTTTTTATTTTTGAATATGATGATATTTTATATAAATCATTTCTAACACGTGAGAACCGGGCATAAAGTGCACTTCATTTAAAAAAAAAGACATGCCGTTCATTAATTATGTATAGTTTATTATGGGGAAACAAATCCGTGAAAATTACAGTTGAGCGTGGTGCGCGTTTATAACTTGTGTGTTCCTAAATGTGACATTCAGTTTGTCCATGTGATGAATTACAACAATTAAGTGTATAACCTATGTGTCTTCTTTTTAGGTCAAAACGCAGACGACAGCCATCTTATCTGTTGTACAGATTATTTTATGTTCCGCTCATCAAAGTACATTGTACTGGCAATGTAATTTTCACGGACTTGTTTCCCCATAATCAACTTAAAAACTTGCTCAAAGGTATTTTGCCTTCCACACAATGATTTACGACGGCCCAAATGACCTTCTTGTAGGACAATCCGTATCATGGCTGCAGTCCATTCGTTATTTTTATTAGAATAATTGGCCAAAATGTCTTAAATTTCCAAGCTCAAGAATGGAAATATCACATTTTAATAACTTTAAATGACTTGCACATTTGACAAAAATGGTCAAAGGAGGAATTGTAAAATTATATCATGTTTTAGCTCGTTATATTTTTTTTTGTGTTTTAACATTTAAGACACATTATGCCTCAGACATCCTTATTTATTTCAATTCTTTAGAAATGTCAAACATGTGTTTAAAATGTTTTAATAATGGATTTAGAGCATTATAGATGTTAAACAAATGAGAAAATTTAAGGCAGTTATGTGATATTAAATTGAAGTAAAAAGAAAACAAAATTTTTCCCCAAATAAATTTCCCCAATGCAAAAGAGGCAAATGTTAATTATTTTATACAAATGAAAGAAATGTTTTTGGAAACTGTAACAAAAACCAAAAATAAAAAGGTTTTGAGAAATAAAAATGAAAACATATCAGACAAAAATTGGGCCTTTAACCCAGATTTATAACATTTTAAGTTTAACCCAGTCAGCCTTTTTGTTGTCTAAATGGTAAAAAATGTTAAGGCCAATTGTTTTTTTTACGAAATCCCTATTTTGATGGACTGTTCTAAATTAAAAACATTCCACTCAATACAGGACTGGAGCAGTACCTCTAGACGCTTGCAATAAATAGACAAATATCGTGTTTTATTTTTCGCCGATTCTTACATTTTTACATAATTATAATACATAACTTGGTGTGAAAAGATGAATAAGACCTTTTAAAGTTCATTCCGTTGGTTGAAAAGGCAAGATTTTAGCATTTTATCAATCAAGCGCCTTGTCTGGTATATACCGGAATACGGTATTTAGTGTGGTGCTCCAATCCTTTTTTTAGTCTCACTTAATGTGTCAGGTTATATATCTGGTTGTTAAAGTGGTTCTATAATTCCATACTTTGACCTAATGATGTGTAAGGACAATGTTCTGATAAGGAAAGATCATGTTTTAACCTACTAGAGCTATGTGTGGCAATGATTTTATCTCTACCGAACAATAAATTCATTTTGATTAAACAAATTTATGGTATTCGCGCAATTTATCGCCTATTTATTAAGTCGTAGTCAAAATTTAAGTACTGTATATAGGAATTTGATCTTTACTTTTACGTAAATATTCAATACATCTTCTATTGCTAACCGTTTTAACCATCTAATAACATAATAAAAATTTGATATTCACGTGTCCCAAAATATCCTACATCAATAAAATGTTGTCGGGAGTTTTGGAACCACATTTTATGATGAATCAAGTAGTATTAACAACTAAAATATGCTCACATGTTGATCAGGGGATTTTTTTCATCCTTAATTTATAGTTAACTTCTACAAAATATATCATAAACAGGTTTTATGATTTTACGTATTGACTATTTTTTCTTAAGGTTATCATAAAACAGTGGCATGATTCTCCTAAATTTCACATCATGCAAAAAATAATAATATCCACTTAAATGTACAGGAACTAGGTGGAAGCCAGCAAAAAAAGGACGATTGATAGTCATTTCTAATTGAAGAACTTAATGGAATTATACTTCTAAATGTTATAATGATGTGCGGTCCAAAATACCCGATGGTTCACCTCTCCTGGGACCGAAAATGATTATCCTATGCAATCATTATATTGACAGGTCAGCCATCATTATAGAGACAGGTCAGCCATGTAAATTCATCAGGCTCTGTACTGTTTTCAGACTAACTTAATTTTCATCTGATTATGTACAGTTCCATCAATGAAAGTGCAGAACGCCAATTAAGAAATTTACAAAGAAAGTATTAACCTATAAAATATCTTTATACTATTAATCACAAAATGAAGATTTAAAGCGTCTATTTTTAAGGAATTTGTGTTCGAATCGTCCGTGGAATCGAATCCCTTTACCCTCGTTCTTTAATATCATCCATGTCTCATAGATAGCACTTCTAAAGTAATGTTCAGTAATAAATGCTTCTACAATTATAATCCAGAAAAAAAGTTATTATACATACCTAACTCAGTGATACAGGCATCACAACAGCCACAGAACCCCCCGTTTGTCTTGATTGTACCCCCACAGCTTTCAGCAGTAACGGCTGCACATCTTACCATCTGGCACGCATTTGGTGGGCATACTATGGCATGGGCCGCCGCCACCAACACAGATAAACATAAAAACTTCAACATTTCTCTCAGAGTAGTTTACAAATAACCCAAGTCTGAAAATCAGCAGACTTTTATCAGGCAACTTTTAAAGCAGCTTGGTGACAGATGTTCCTTAAAAGGAGAAACATTTATTTTAATCAGAAATCAGTGTTTTTGCGAATATTTAGAGGCATAGGTATGGGCATAAAAATTTGAATCTTTAATGTTACGTCATGGTACGTTTCCAAACGTCATCATTCGTCACACACTTCCATAACGCTTCAGAAAGACAATTGATAGATCTTTACTGTAAAATAAGTGAAAAACCGTGACAAGAGAAGTAACTGTTTGACGTCATTTGGTAAACTGACGTCACATCTGACGTCATATTGCGGAAATATTACACAACAGTGAGGTTCTCAGTGAGGCTGAGGTCCGTACAATGATTTGGGCTGACCTTAAGGTCATTATAATGCTATGACGCCCGAAGTACTGTGTGATATTTCTCATATATGTATATTATACCGCGCTCTACTTGAACATTTAATAGTAGAAGAAACGAGGAAGAATCATAATTATTGTTAAAAGACCATTGCCCTAATCTGACAGAGGCTAGCATTATATGATTTAATTGAATACATTCTGTTTCCTCTTCTTTGGTGCATAAATTATCTCAACAACAACAACAACAACAACAACAACAACAGCAATTTTAAAATCACATTTATTCATTAACAAAACTTGTTTATGTACACAATAATTATATCTTTACATATACAAATAGATCTGCTAGTTGATTTTTTAAAAAGCTTTTTTTATACTAGAAGCAATAATGATCATAGATATTTTATCTAGCAGATATAGTGTATAATGAAATAGAATATCTTCAAGAAAGCCCAAAACGGCAAAACTGAAAATGTTGCAGACTTGGGTGATTGAGCCTGTTCATGGGCGGTACTGGAGAGTGTAAGTTACCGTCCACGCCCCCTAGCACCGGTTTAAGCAGTATTCAACATAAAACATGAAATGGTAAGATTCTAAATTTTAAAGCATCCCCAGATGTGTTCACAAGGCAGTTTTCATGGAACTTTCAAAAGACACGTTAGTAGCATTCCATGAAAAGCGGCGTATGGTCCCCAATTAAAAGAATACGTGTGCCCTAAACGAGTCAACAATGGGCGGAGCAAAATTATTACCAAAAACAGTTGTCCTACAGAAAAGACGCTATGAAGAGGTTAAATGTCTTTTCCAATGACAAAAAAACAACAACAAAAAACGAAGTGTGTATTTGCTATTTTTGCTGTAAAATACTCACAAAAGCATTTGACACACAATCTATGGTATAGAAGCTTTAAAGATAAAATATTAGTCTTGCAAAATAACGGAAGATTGTGTCATGGTCGTTAGATAATGGATAAAGAATGTATGTACATGTATTGTAGGAATGACGCCTGATTGTCGACATTGTCCGTTTATCTCAAAACTATAACTGTAACTTGTTTTATAAAAGTTCACGATTAGTCTTCATGAGTATAGCTCTACAGGCCTGATATAGTTCATTCATGATATTTTCAAATTCAACTTGACTCACAAGATTCAATGTAATATAGATCTATATATCTTATGGACCAAAACCAATGTTGCAACTACATACATTTTAATGTTTACAAACTCTGTAAATGTGCCGGATAAATGACATTAATTTAATTAAGTTAACAAAAATGAAGATTAAATAATTTAGTCCATTTATTGGTTGGATGATGTAACATATTAGGCATCAACCTAACCCCTATCGCACCGATAGTGTTCAACCTGGACTGGCCTCAATTTTGCCTACATAAAATATTTCTTAAAGCATTATCAATAATAATGTTGTTACTGTTATAAAACTTACACTTAATGTAGTTGTATCATAGTTTGGGATCTTTCTGTTGAAAATGTGTCAAAGTTAAATCGTATGCCCATAAATACGGTGTGTTTATTGGGTTGCAGATGTTAGTTGCCCGCACTCTAGTTACTGCAATGTTTGTTGAGGAAAAACGTTGACTTTTGTCTATGATACATAAGAGGAAGAACATCAAAACACTCAGCAATCTGATATATACTCGGGGGCTACGCCCCCACCCCCTCGTACAAATCAGATAGTCTGTTCTTTCTATTACTTTTACTTTGAAAAAAAAAAAAATCTTACCATTCAGAAAACAACGAAACATTCCCAAAATCCATTTACATTATTATGTTACAACTTACAAAGTTGCAATCCAGTAAGAATATAAAAGTTACCTCTTATACGGTGCACATAAGTGTACTAAATTCAACACATTATTCTTAAGTTTCAAAAAAGAAACTTAATACCACAGATTTTACATAATATAGTATTATAATTATTTTTCTTCCTCGTATATGATACTATTTACATAGTTAAATTTTAAAGTTAATGATAGGAAGAGTTCGTGTTTATTTTTCTGCAATGCGATAGAGGAGCCAATGGCTGGGTCGTTTATAAATAGCCTTAATTGTTTCTAATGTTATAGCTTTATATGCAAGTATAGATTTAATAAATAAAACCATGTGAGGAGAAAGGTATCCATGTGAGGAGAACGGTAGCCATGTGAGGAGAAAGGTAGCCATATGAGGAGAAAGGTAGCCATGTGAGGAGAAATTATGGAGGGTTTAAGAGGTGTCTCAATTAAACCGCAAAACATGCATTGCTTCAAATTTTAGGAAAAATACGAAATACGAAAAAAATATATAATAATTAAAAAAAACAACATTAAAATAAATAAATAAATAAATAAATAAATAAATAAATAAATAAATAAATAAATAAATAAATAAAATTTTGTTACTGAAATATTGTATTATTGTCAGTGTTAAATAAATTCGTTCTAACAATCTCCCTTGCGAGATTTTGTAACAAGCTTTTGAACGTGGTAACTTATATACCAACCAGTCTTCTATATAATTCCTTTGTCTGTCAGAAAATACGATATATGTTAATTTGGACTTTCTTAAATTACATTAAAGTTCAACGCTGAAAACTAAGAATAACCAATTAAGGAATTTCGATTCATTAAAGAGCAACAATTAACTTGTATCATGTTACAAGAAACTTAACTTTTTTACGTTACTTAATAAAGAATGTAATATGCACCGTTTCCTCCTTTTTTTATTTTTTTTAACTGAATGACCTTTGCTTTGAATGTTAATTCTTACGATTTAAGGTTAAAGGTTTTGAATCCGCAAGTATTGTGAACATTGTGTCACAAGATGAGAGAGGCTGAATGGTATCTGACCCCGAGACCACGTCTCATTTACAAATCTACTGGCTCATTTACAAATCTACTTCAAGATAAATCACAGAATGTGATGCAGAAACTTAGGCCTTATAAAAGACGGAAGTGGACTTGATTAAAAGTGCACACGTAAAGATGAGATGTGTGTCTTTATAAATGTAGCCATTAATGCAAATAGGTTTTGACGTCTCGTTACACATGTATTCAGCCATATTGCTATAAATAAAATCAACTGCGAGGGCGGCGGTTAATTTATATATAGTAAGCATGTTCTGACACATATTGTTGTAAATAAACAGACAAACAAACAAACAGGCATATCGTCGCTTGAAAACTGTAATGTTCTATCTCCAAATTTTCCAAAAACAAGTTAAATACACAATTTTGTCCGTAATGGACTGTTCTATCTCCTTGGCATGTTATATTTGTGCTTCAGAGCTTCATAAATAAATTACAACAAAACCATCCTGTTCTATCTCCACAAATTTACTATGTCTTGATAAATAGACTGTTCTAACTTACTGGACTAATCATATCATCGGTAAATGTCACGTGACCTGTGGGATATATGCAATATACTGTTCTAAATCCTAAATTATCGTATCAAAACATAGCATCAAATCACGTGTTAGCAGGACACCCGCCATGTTGTACGAAACATTTTGAGTTAGATGGTTTGTTGTTTATTTAACAAATTAATACTAAATATAAGTAATGAATGATATTATGTATTCATTTATTCCCTCCAATCATTGACAGTTTAGTATTAAGTCCTGTAAATTTAATGCATGTGATTAAACAACAAGCAAAACTGATCATGATTTGAAAGTAATTTCGGATGTGTATTTTCGGATAGAAACAACTGTGATCATACAATTTCATCAAACAAATTCGTAACAAAGAAAATGTGTTATATGTTCCTAAGTTTCTTTAACGTAAATACATTCTGTCTCAGAAACCAATAATTTATCTTTATAACAGACCATATGAGTTTAAAAAATTGACTTGTACTCATTGCCAATATGAAACAAAAGCATAAGATGGTTTTAGGTTACTGACCAATGTAGAATATTTTGGAAACTATAACAGAAACTCCAAATATCAGGCTTTTGAGAGATTAAGATAAAAGCATTTCTGGGGCAAAAAGGCCTTTAAGAAAATTTATAGATATTATACGTTTACATATAATATATGTTTTCGAATGCGTTAATGTTATATAACTAATAGATTGCTTTAAATTAAAGTAAACACATTTTATACCAAATACAGAAGGAAGAAAAATATTCTTATACGTATATTTTGTTTGTCTGAATTTCTAAATGATTATTTATATAGCATTATGTTTGTAATGTTTTTGTACACGAACAATCTTTAAATTTCACATTTTTCAAAGTCATGCCTGCTCCACCTTTAAGGTCTTTTCTAGCAGATATGATCTCATTGCCTATTCAAGTTATAGAAACATTTTTTTACATACCTTCAATTATAAAACTTCTTACCAACACACAGAACGTGTAAAGCGCATAACAAAATAATTACTGCTATTTCAAACTTTTGGAAGGAATTTGAATTTGACCATCTTTTGAATTTTCATAAAAAAAATCTTGAAAGATTCTCCAAGCATTCTAGAAAATTTGAAAGTTTTCTTTTCCCGTTTATAACTTTATGTGGGTATTTTATCTTTATTTATTTAAATTATTTGTTTAAATGTCATTTAATTATGTAATGGATTTAAGGATTTTAATAAGATTACGAATGTCATAGTTCATGTAGTTAGATACACATGGTCTAAGAAATAGTGTAGTGTCAACGTCAACTAATCAAGGGATGATTAGCCGAGAGCAATTAAGTTAAAAGACATAATGTTCTAAGTCACATTAAACACTTTGATTTCAACAATTTTTGAAAAAAGTTACAAGGACTGTTCTATCTCCAAATGTTTTTTTAGGTTTTTAAGCAAGGAAATATTAAAATCCATATATCTTTAACGATATTGAGTTATTCTTCTGACACCACGTTTAGTAGTTTTTAAATTTTCAAAATCCGACAATAAATAAAAAAGTTATGCAATACTAAATCTTTACATGCTTTTTTCTAAAAAACAACAAAATGGCACTTAGAACAAAACGTTTTTCAAGCGACGATATATCAACTCCAATTATTTCTTTTCAGTCTTTACGTATAGCAGCAATTACTCTGTGGTTGTCCTTTGCGAGTCCGCCTCATTTATGGAGGCACACTTGTCTTGTTTGTGGAAGCCTGCCGCAATTTCAGAAGCATGCCTGCTTCGTTTGCCCCTTTGCATTCGTGCAAACCCATATCCTTGATTACACCGGTCTTTCTTGCATTTCCTTGTTTGCGCGAACATGTTCGAACACCTGAGTCTCATTCCACGCCTATTTAACACCAGAGTGATACCTTCTCTTAATAAAGATTTAAAAAGATTAATTAACTACTATTATTATTATTACTATGACACGGTAAATTGCTCTATCGCAGCTTTCGAACCAGGAACCAGTGCATGTCGCTGAGTTTTGAGTGTGAGTGTTGTCTTATTATATATTTTGGTAAGCTCTGCAATTGAAGACTGCTATACATGTACCGTCAAGATTTGATAAAGTTTCCAAAAAGCATGAAGTTGATGAAGTTAAGTTGAACTATAGTTGTGGCGTCTTTTCACAGTTAATAGCAAATTTAGCGTTGAAATGGACTGTTTCATCATGAAAGAAATTCGCTTAATGAGAAACATTGCCACAACTGCAGTAGCGGCATGGCCGAGCGGTTAACGCGTCGCACTAGTAATCTAAGAATATCTAAATGCTTGGGCTCAAATCCCGCCAGTGGCAAGCCGTTGTTTCTTTGAGTTGCTTTGTTCCAGGAACAGATTTGAGAGTGTGTCTTTAGACTGTCAGCTTCCTACACAACCGAACTAGATTAAATTCTGTATAATTAAAACTCCAGTTCAACTTTACGTTTCTTGGAAACTTTAATGAAATCTATATGTTGTAGTTTGCCTCAACTTTCAATATAAGACAACTTTCTTTTGTTCGAACATCTTGCAACTTATATGTATGTTTATAAAGCTTTTGAAAAAAGAAAAGAAAAGGAAAAAAATATGTCAGCATCAAAAAACATTTTCATCTGTACGTACATAATGTTCGGACATCTTTATTGTCTCTCCCCAAATGATTAATTATTGATATGTTTATATATATTTACTATAATTTGTATTATTTTGAAAATGATAGGAGCATGTAATCTATGCTTAATGAGTGTCTATCTTCCCGTTGCTGCACAAATAGCAGCTTTCGCAGCCGAGCACTGACCCAGAGCATGTTACCAGTCGTGCCATTAAAGAGTTAATATTGAACCGCAAAGTGGTGATAGTTAATCTTCGTGCAATTACCACAGAGTATTAGCCAAAGCCCAAAACAAAAGGTCACTGTACAGCGACGTACGGAAAGGCTTTATCCACCAATTATGTTTGTAAGGTAAGAAAACACAATAGGAGTATAAACATAAATCACAACAGTACGCAAAGTTTTACTTTATTTTACTTTGAAATCATTTACCTTATTAACACTGTCATCTTACCTGACCCAATGTGAAAAGTCTATATACATTAATGCGTTCAAACACCGGTTAATCTTTTAGTTCACTTAGAAAAAAAGTCATCATTTGTTATATTAAAACAACATCAATTTGTAGATGTATTATACTATTTGTAAGGTAATTTGTTATCTTATATGTAACATTTTCCGTGATTTATTGTTGACTTTCTATCAACACAAGTTCACACAAGTGTTAATAATGGTATGAAAATAGCAGCCAATAAACAGATAAAGCTGTTTCATGTAACGTCCTTACGCCCTCTATATGGCGGGAAATTGGAGCAGCATATAATACAAGGATTTTAAAGAAATAAAAGAATTTAAAACAACAATACGGTTTGTTTAATGAAATATGGATTTCAAGTCTAAATGAAAACTTTCACAGTCATGAACAAATTCCATTCTCAATATAAATCGTCTCTGAAAATCCCCTGTCAATGAGACTGCTTTTTATTGTAAAGAAACTAATGAAAAGAACAATTTTCTTATGAATCCAATGTCAACTGTCGCAAACATAAAAAAACTTGAACATAACATTTAAAAAACATATGTTATTAAAACAACATGACTGTCATTAAAACAACTGTCATGAAAATCAACAGTACTTAAAATAACGGCCATGAAAATCCACTGTCATTAACAAACAAATGCCATGAATCCGATATCATTTAACAATTTTAATGTAAAGAGGCACTTTCAATGAAAATCAGTTGCCATGGAAATGAATAGTCCTTGTATTCCACACTGACATAACATTTTATATGTGACGTGATAATTGATTGTCAATTCATCTTCCATTAAAATGTTCAGTGGAAAACATCATCAAGATCCTCGTCTTTTTCGGACAATCTACTTTCTAGTGTAGAATCCATGTAGGGTATACCAGAACTCATGCTTACACTTTTCCTTACAACAAAACCAGCGTTCGAATCTAAAGTCACATTTTCGTATTTTACATTATTTGATGCTGTTCTTGTGCGTTTACGCTCCGGCTTTTTAGGTGCCAAATCCGATTTAGAATTTGTCCTGGCATGCTCACCTCCATCTTCACTGCTTACACTCACTGTGTTCACAATTTCGAACTCAGCTGTGCTGTCTATGGCTCCCCTCTGTGATACCGTACTGAATCCCCGGAAGTACAGCCGGCGGGTACTTGTACTGTTCTGTTTACGTAGTTTCCGGAACGTTCTGGAACGTAAAAGGACACTCCAGTAAAATTTTAATTAACATTAAATTTACATAAACATTCCCAGCCGAAATACTCATTTTTATTACTGTTTGACATAAAGTATTGTATCATAGTTTGGAGACCTTTCTGTTGAAAATGTGTCAGGGTTAAATCGTATACATATACATGCACAGTGCGTTAACTGGAGTGCGGGTATTAGTTACCCGCACTCCAGAACATGCCCATTGATTGGCTCATTTTTGCTGGGGTTTACATATTGTGACGGCAGAGAAAGGGAAAGCGACAGAAATGTCATATTCAGATGTTCGTTCATTGGTTCATTTTTGCCGGGGTTTCATATTGTGACAACAGGGAACGTGCTTTTAAGTTTGACTATGATACAAAAGAGAAAGAACACCAAAACACTTGGCAATCTGATTAATAGTCGGGGGCTACGCCCCCTCGTACAAATCAGATAGCCTCGTGTTTCGGTGCTCTTTCTATTACTTGGAAATATTGTTGAGATGTTAGCAACAAGGAAAAAATATATAATTATGAAGTTATGACATCGACCTAATAAACCTTTATTCTGTCACATTTCTACAACAAACATATCTGACTATCATCAATATACCAGACTTACCCTCGTTTCTAAATCAATATACCATACTTACCCTCGTTTATACATCAATATACCAGACTTACCCTCGTTTATACATCAATATACCAGACTTACCCTCGTTTCTAAATCAATATACCATACTTACCCTCGTTTATACATCAATATACCAGACTTACCCTCGTTTATACATTCAATATACCAGACTTACCCTCGTTTATACATCAATATACCAGACTTACCCTCGTTTATACATCAATATACCAGACTTACCCTCGTTTATACATCAATATACCAGACTTACCCTCGTTTATACATCAATATTACCAGACTTACCCTCGTTTATCGTTTCGTAATTTCAATAATACCAGACTAAACCCTCGTTTCTACATCAATATACCAGACTTACCCTCGTTTCTACATCAATATACATTACACATATACCAGACTAACCCTCGTTTATACATCAATATACCAGACTTACCCTCGTTATACATCAATATACCAGACTTACCCTCGTTTATACATCAATATACCAGACTTACCCTCGTTTATACATCAAATATACCAGAGTTACCCTCGTTTATACATCAATATACCAGAGTTACCTCGTTTATACATCAATATACCAGACTAACCCTCGTTTATACATCAATATACCAGACTTACCCTCGTTTATACATCAATATACCAGACTTACCCTCGTTTATACATCAAATATTACCAGACTTACCCTCGTTTCTACATCAATATACCAAACTAACCCTCGTTTATACATCAATATTTACCAGACTAACCCTCGTTTAAACATCAATATACCAGACTTACCTCGTTTATACATCAATATACCAGACTTACCCTCGTTTATACATCAATATACCAGACTTACCCTCGTTTTCTACATCAATATACCAGAGTTACCCTCGTTTCTACATCAATATACCAGACTAACCCTCGTTATACATCAATATTACCAGACTAACCCTCGTTTATACATCAATATACCAGACTAACCCTCGTTTATCCATCAATATACCAGACTTACCCTCGTTTCTACATCAATATACCAGACTTACCCTCGTTTCTACATCAATATACCAGCCCTAACCCTCGTTTAAACATCAATATACCAGACTAACCCTCGTTTATACATCAATATACCAGACTTACCCTCGTTTATACATCAATATACCAGACTAACCCTCGTTTATACATCAATATACCAGACTTACCCTCGTTTCTACATCAATATAACAGACAAACCTCGTTTATACATCAATATACCAGACTTACCCTCGTTTATACATCAATACACCAGACTTATCCTCGTTTTATACATCAATTATACCAGGCCTACCCTCGTTTATACATCAATATACCAGACTTACCCTCGTTTATACATCAATATACCAGACTAACCCTCGTTTATACATTAATATACCAGACTTACCCTCGTTTATACATCAATATACAGACTTACCCTCGTTTATACATCAATATACAAGACTTACCTTCGCTTGTTCATCAATATACCAGACTTACCCTCGTTTATACATCAATATACCAGAGTTACCCTCGTTTCTACATCAATATACCAGACTAACCCTCGTTTCTACATCAATATACCAGACTTACCCTCGTTTATACATCAATATACCAGACTAACCCTCGTTTATACATCAATATACCAGACTTACCCTCGTTTATACATCAATATACCAGACTTACCCTCGTTTATACATCAATATACCAGACTTACCCTCGTTTCTACATCAATATACCAGACTAACCCTCGTTTATACATCAATATACCAGACTTACCCTCGATTATACATCAATATACCAGACTTACCCTCGTTTATACATCAATATACCAGACTTACCCTCGTTTATACATCAATATACCAGACTTACCCTCGTTTATACATGAATATACCAGACTGACCCTCGTTTATACATTAATATACCAGACTTACCCTCGTTTATACATCAATATACCAGACTTACCCTCGATTATACATCAATATACCAGACTTACCCTCGTTTATACATCAATATACCAGACTTACCCTCGTTTATACATCAATATACCAGACTTACCCTCGTTTATACATCAATATACCAGACTTACCCTCGTTTATACATCAATATAACAGACAAACCCTCGTTTATACATCAATATAACAGACTTACCCTCGTTTATACATCAATATCAACAGTATAACTAACAGACACAAAAGAATGCCAGAGCCAATCCCTATACCCACATACATTGGAACTGAAAATATAAAAAATAGTCATTAACTAAAATCTCTGAATATTAGAAAAAAAATCCTCGCTGGCAATAATATATGATATGTTTAAAGTTGAACCTTTGACAAATACATTGTAGTACCTTTTTAGTGTCATTTCACTGAGGTAATGATGTATGGTGCCCATTAATATAAAACGTGATTAATTTTTTAATTAATTATTTTTTTTGAATAAGTATTTTCTTTCCCATAATTAATTTACAAAAAATAGATAAATAAAAAAACAACATAATGTTATATTAACATCTATGTAATAGTAAAATAATGTAGTACTCTATCTCACACCTTATATAATATAACCAGTTCAATAAGAGCAATTGCACCATGAGATGTTCCATTAGAAAACATTATCGGGTCCAATCGTATCAATTCAGTTTTGTTAACATTTCCAGAATCCATAAAGTTCATATCAAATCCATATCACACCCCATCTAGCCTCGTTTTCATTTTTGATAGTCCAAAATTTATTGTAATTGAAGTTACAAAGTTCTGTCAAAATGATGGTGTGAAATAAAGAGGTCATTAAACATGGTTGAGAACAATACTGATTTTATTGGACCCGTTCACAGATGCAAAAAACACTATTGGATAGCGCCTCATCCAATATTAGTTTGACTGCTGTGTACTCGTCGAATGGAATTCGGTATTGTTCTAAATTGCAATTGGGTTTATAATTTCACATTTTTTATAGCTCAGATGGGATTATAGGTGATAGTGGGTAAACTTCATCTCTCTTCAGTGATTTGATGAATTACATAATATTTATGATATACAATGTATGTGATATAAGAAAATGTTTTAGATGCTTTAAATGTACATATGCCTCAGAGATGTATATTTTTTCATTCTTTAGAAAGGTCAAATATGAGTTTAATAACTTTAAAAATTAGTTAAGAGCATGTTAGATGCTTATCGCCTGAAGAAAGTAGTACTGAATGTGAAATTATTTGTCATTAAAGTAGAAAAACGTTAACTTCCACACAAAATACCAAATCACTGTTATGTACTTAAGGTAAAAAAGGAACAGAAGCAAAATATGGTTTTGGTAACTGACCAAAAAGTACCTTTTTGAAAACTAAAACAGGGACATCAGATATTAAAAGTTTTTGAGAATAAAATTAAAGGCATTTTTCTTGCATATTGTGCCTTTAATACGTATAATATATATCCATATTTCGTACTCAAAAATATTCTATTCTCTTTAAGAGGTTTATTATTTAAATATAAAACAACTTTTATACAAACAGACGACAAACGACTCAGAAAATCCAATATACCTTTTTTAATTTGTTTTTTCAACCTGCAGAAAGTTTGTACTAAAAAAAAACCCAACAAAACATCATTTTTCCTTACGATTTCTTAAATTGGGCTTTTGAAAGAAACTTTTTTTATAACAAATTAATGATCATTATAGCTCTTCCTGTCTATAATTATCTTTATTTACATCGTACATTATCTATCTGGCGTGACTAATTTGTACTTAAACATTTTATTGCCCTTTAAAACTAAGACCTGAGTGCGATATTTAATATATCTTGTTCAGTATTGCGATCAAAGTATATTTGAATTATTTTTTTATAAGTAATGTTAACTTTGTAAATAGGGAAGTACCGTTTGGTACCGCAAGAAATAATAGTTCCTTAAACCTTTAAGAATGATGAAAAAGACTCAATTCCTGACTTATTTTAATGGTATTAACGGTTGTATCCTTGCTTTACACATCATTGATTTTCAATGATGAAAGACAAAAAAAGTAAATTGACAGGGGTTGGGGGGGGGGGGGGTAGCACAAGTTAGGGGGCGGTAGCACAAGTTGGGGTAGCACAAATTAATGAGTAAAAATGACTTAAAGAGGAATGCCGTCTTTCAAATTGCCGTTTTTCAAGAATTGATTTTTTTTTGTTTTTCTTATCTGTCTTCTACTGCGATTATAGAGAATGACAGTTGAACACTTAATTTGACTTATGGTTTTCATGTAACCATTTTTTTCATTCCATATATGTTTTTAAGAAATTATTTGTTTGAAGTACAAAAAATTTCAAAACAATAAGATGTAAAGTCATCAAGCACTTAAAAATGTCTTAAACTTTGATTATTTATCATACGTAGATGGACATTGTTTAATTGACAATATTACAATGGTTGTAGGAAAACACACATTTACAGTGAATAAAAATGTATTTTAAATCGTTTGATAAACGAACGATAACAAAAATAATTAAAAAATACACACCGAACTATTATGTTTTATTTGCCACTTTGCATACCGACAATATTTTCGACATCATTTGGCTATTTCCGATAGTTTACGTGTTTGATATTTACAGTTAATAAATATGTGTTGAACTAATGATTTTGGTGTGCAATTATGTACTTTTCAGACGTGTTTTTAACGAATACATGTACTTACAGTTTTGATCAAACGTATCTGTAGATGTGTCGTTATTTTCTGTTCCTTTCGGATCATGGTTCCCGGCTGCAAATAGTTTTTTAGGAAGATTATTGTACAAATTAGATTTTTGATTTGTATTAAAGCCGCACCCAACAAAGAAGAGTCATATGTTCCAGCTTTACTGGTGGAGGAATACATTAGATGTCATTCCGTGCATTTTTGTGGGCACAAACGGGCACCTTGGTAGAACCAACGATGTTCCTTAAGCTAGCTACTAGCTAGTGTTGAAAGTATAAGAAAAATATTTAGAATATTTAAATGTTCTAACTGGGCATAATATTATTGTATCAAAATTATATGTTCTAATATATATTTTTTATATTTCATTTATGCATTTTCTCTTTTAATTATGTTTAATGATCCGTTTGGAGGTTAGAGTTTTCTATTAAAAGCTATTTTTCTATAGAGTAACAGAACTACCGGCTCACGTGCTCTTCTTGTCAAGGCCAAAACAAAAAACAACACAGATAATATGATATTGTCTTTGTTGCATTATATTATACGATGTTAAATGTCATATTCTGACCCTCTTAATCATAAGAATGTCAAAGTCATTGCACATGGAGTAAATATCAATTTGTCAAACATGTTTATAGTGTGAACACCAAATGTCGCGGTGACTTAACATTATATTGCATAATAATAGTGAATTTATCATGCAAAACACCACAGGGGAAATTCTAACTCCATAAAGACATGGTTTCAACTTAATAAATTCACGACTTTCACTTCACGAATAAAGTTTTTACAATATTATTTTCTTTACTTTTCAGTTTTATATCAACTACATGTATATAGAATAGATATTTTATTATTCTTCGTATACGAAGAGAAATTTTCTATATATCAAGTTTTTAATAGTGGCAATAGCTTTATACAGAATTTAGATAATTCAAAGTTCATACTTGGCGGCCTAAATCGAAAACGAAACTCAAAATCGCCATATGATTCGAGAGCTGTATTGTTAAAATAAACATGTCATGCCATATTGTACAATAATTTATATATACTTATAAATGATATATTGAGAAATATGATAAAATAAAATGCATATTTTTTAACATTTTGAAAATAAATCCTGTATTAATAGGACAAAATGGAAAATCCTATATACATGTATATACTAACCAAAATATATATCATAAATTATAATATATAAGTAACGTTACCACTATTTGTATACATGTACACAGGGTGAGAAAAATGTGCAGCCTGACCGGGACTCGAACCCGGGACCCTCGGAACACCGTTCCGTGGCTCTATCAACTGAGCTATCCGGCGCTTACACATCTAAATATTTCATAGTTCTGAACCGTGACATACTCCCCCTGCTATATTGAATTTCGTCCTCGAATTTCACAGAGTTACGGAGCAATGCAAATTAAACTCTGAGCTATATCAGTCACGGTCCCCCGTTGGGCGCCGAATGTCACAGGGTGAGAAAAATGTGCAGCCTGACCGGGACTCGAACCCGGAACCCTCGGAACACCGTTCAGCGGCTCTACCGAATGAGCTATCCGGCCGCTTACACATCTTCTCCCCTAAATAGTGAACAGTTCTGAACCGTGACATACGAGTATTAATTACTTATGTATGCGCCATCGTACTTATTTGTATTATATATATCCTTTTCGTTTAAAAAAAAACCCCAAACAAATATCTCGGACATATCGACGGTTCCTCGTTCATCAGCAAACACAAACATCTCTATGTTGAGAGACTGTGCGTGTTTTAGTAATAAAGTGCCTTGGACATAACCACAGATTCATACAAAGTCACAGGGCTTATAGAACTCGAATGCTCATCACAGTTAATAATATTTAGATAAGTTCCTCTAAGTGTAATGAATGCACTCTTTATAGAACTCTTGGTACAAGTTAACCTCAAGATGAACATACGTATATATAGGTATGTCATTAATAACATCATTTCTTGACCTAAAACTTGTAGTGAAGTGGTTTAACAACGCTAGAATAGCACATTTTTGAGCATTGTAAAAGAACCTTCATTTACATTAGTACTTAAATTTTTTAAAGCATTTCATCGATCTCCTATTTCCACAGTGATACAAAAACCACGTCGTCTGCAACTGAAGGCATATACTCTGTCTGTAAAAGCAAAACTCACTGTTACTAGCCGTGAGCCTTTTTATGTGCACTCTTTTTGGAATGAATTAGACTTCATTAAATCATGTTTACACATTCTTGTCTCCACGATTTCACAATTTTAACTTCGTGACTACATGTAAATGAAGTCACGATTTCTTTGTAACAGAATTCAACTTCACGAGGTCACAATATCGATACATGTACATGTATTACTAATTTCAACGTAGAATTCGATAATAAACGATGCTAAAATCGATGCTAAAATCGTGAATAAATGAAGTCAAGATAGTAAATTATATAGTGCACATAGCGAAATTATGAGTTAATTTTGATGAAATCGTCAATTCGTGAAGCTGTGCCGACTGCACGAGACTGTTAGAGTAATATACATGTTATTATGTGGCTATAATCGTGCAGTGTCTAAAACGTAAGATGACGCGAAGCAAAGTTCATTTTTATTGGAACTTAAATAAATAAACAAATAACTTATTTGTTTTCCTCTCTAATACTATCTCCGTTTGAAAACATTTCAAATTCGTCGACATGTCCGTATTCCCTCGTTGGGTTCATTTAAGGACGTTTGTGTTAAATACGTCACGTATTTATTTCACACGCTGCACAGATTATAATCTGAAGTATGTACTTCCGAAAATTATTATAATTTTATAATTCGAACATTTTCCTTGTTCAAAGACTGTTAATCAGAATCTGCCTTCAAATAGATACTTAACCCTTACTAGTCTAGGACCGAAAATGATTTTTAAAGCCTTTGCCGCCAGTATAGAGCCAGGCCAGCCTGCACATCCACGAAGTCTGGCCTGGCATATATACTGTTGACCAGTTGATTTTGCACGTAAATCTGCATAACCCGAACAATGATTATAGAAAGACAATAAAAACAAGACGAAAGCTGTACAAGGGACTCCACTGAGGTTTATTGACATGATGGGACGGAAAATATTTTTTCCAGATAAATTTACCATTTGATGTAGGTTCAGTCCACTGAGCTTTGTGCAATATTTCAGATCATTCGCGCACTTCGTTTTTCCAGAATAATTATTCAAATTGTAAAATAATGACACAAAAATGAAAAGCGATTGAGCTAAGAAAAGCATAAAAATACGATTTTCAATTTATTTCAAAGTATATTTCTTAACTATCTTTGCATATATTTCTGTTTAAAGTGCCCCAGCTCATTTATGTAAGAAATTCAAATGTTATGTTTTTAGGCTTTTTAACCTCAGTGGAGTCCCTTTAAGAAATTCAGCAGCAATGAACAGAAATTCAATAACTGACGGGGGTTTTGAGTAATAGGAATTTTGCTATGTCATTAAACAGAGCACAGAAAGAACAAATATTTATTTCATAGCATATTCATATATTTCCTACCCATCATGTATGACCTTATCAATATTTTCAACAACAAAAGTGAATTAAAACAATGTGATATTAATGGTTTGACAAATGTATCAGCGTTCCATACATATTATTATGTTTTATTCTAAACATTACCGAATTTAAGCAGGTGCCCGTATGTTAACGTAAGTTAGGACGAGTGAGGCTCTTGTCCGAAAGTTGTTCTAACGAGTGACATGAGCAAAGTCAGTTCATGTATGTAACAGCAATTTATTGATCCATTACATGAAGGAATCGTCCCGTTTAGATTAAACTGATTTATTTCTTCCAAGATAATGCACTTTTCAGTCTTGTATGTAAAGATAAAAAAAGAAGATAAAATAAATATCTATTTTAAATATTACCTGAGACTGTTGTGTTAATCTTCATCACTATAGGGTGATATTGAGGTTCAAACTTAAAGTAGATGAATTATTCCAAACTCTTCAAACTGAATGTTGGTGAAATTTATAAACAAGCTATGACTGATATGTTCTGTACTAGTTCATAAAAAAACAAACTGAAATACTTAATCATCCCTCCATCAAACAAAAAAATACTTTGTCTTAAAACACTTTTTTTCACACTGTATGAATGTATATTAATTATCAAAGCAAATAAATCCGATATGTAAGTTATGAAAAATAACCGGAAATACTTCATAGAAAGGAACAAACGCATTTCTGCCCTCTCTAGTACCTACTTCCGGTCGGAACTTAATGCGCTAAGCTGAATCCTGTAATATTTTCCGCGTCATAAGCGATGAAAGTGTATTTATGGAATGTATAGTAAGTAAACAAGCTAAACGATCTTCAAAGAATTTCAGCAAAATTTGTTTTTTATTTATGAACAAAAATACATTGAATCACTGGATATATTGTTTATCTGTGTTTGAATAAACAAAAACATATTTTTCATCAATGGCATTTAAAAAATATTTATTTGATTGGAACCATTGTTAAAGTAAAGTAAAAAGCACCTACTTTGATTTTAACAAGAAATCAAAAAAGTAGATGTCTAACATATTATATTTTGGGCCTCATTTGATTTAGATATTGCTGATGTTTAAAGTTGAAGACAGTATATAATTCAACAAGAACAGTGGAATCGAGAATAAATCCTCAAATGTGACTGATTTTCAATAGAACATTTAGTACGAAATTTCAGTGGGCCGAGACCATAACATATATACGAGAACCCATACTGTAACATCAATATGTTCTCAGACAAAGAACTCATTTATGACGGATCAATTTGTCTGTAAGGACCCAGGCATTATATAATGTTCTTAAAAAGGATATTTGTTGTGAGGTAATAAGTTCAGATCCATATTGTTAAAACCAGATGAGTAAATTTTGATGCAAAATGCAATATGTATCAATATGCAATGAAATTAAATGGAAGAAGAGTCAATTTATCACAGACTTTCTGTCACGTGCACTTGCAAAAGCGTCTCGACTTTGAGTGAGGCGAAAAAAAGTTGGAGAACCACCCTAAATACTGTATTCCGTTGTATACCGGATAAAGCGCTAATATCCCGTCTTTTAATCCGCAGAAATGCACTTTAAGACGTCAGATTCATCTGTTCATGTAAGACTTGGCGAAAATAAGCGATATTTTTCTTCTTTGTGATCATGATTTCCGCAAATGTTAATGTACTGCTCTATCTCTATAGTAAGTTAAATCTCTAGACCATAACATCTGGTTGATTCTTGCTATGTACCTTTTTATGATGCGCTCCGTTACCGTTCATATTAACACCATCTTAAATGATGCCAACAGTACCACAAAGTTTACCTGATGATATCTCTTTTCGACCAAGAAATGTTTCTATTTATTGATTATCATTCTTACCTTATTTTGCAAATACGTTTGTCGGTGTTGTGCACGGTCAAGTGTAGGTATGTCACGTTTAACCGTTTAAACGGATCCTACCGTTTTCTTTTAGCTAACAACCGGTTAGGAAACACAAAAAACCGTAACTTAAGTTAGTATTAGTGAAATTGCTGATTATTTTAAAAAGTACATGTATTCTAAACATAAGATATGACTTTTTATTATATGCCCGAAAAAATTTCGGGCATATTATGTTATACCCCCTGGCGTCCGTTAGTCTGTCTGTCCGTCCGTCCGTTAGCAATTTGGTTTCCGGAGCATAACTTAAGTTACATTTGGCCTACAATATTCAAACTTCATAGGATGATTGTCCATATTAAGTAGAACACCCCTATAGATTTTGGGGTCACAAGTTCAAAAGTCAAGGTCACTATAATCTTAAAACTGAAAACAGTTTCCGGAGCATAACTTAAGTTCCATTTGGCCCATTGTATTTAAACTTCATAGGATGATTGTCCATATCAAGTAGAAGAGCCCTATTGATTTTGGGGTCACAAGGTCAAAGGTCAAGGTCATTATTACTTAAAAACTGAAAACAGCTTCCGGAGCATAACTTAAGTTCCATTTGGCCCACAGTGTTCAAACTTCATAGGATGATTGTCCAAATTAGGAAGAAGATTTCTATTGATTTTGGGGCCACAAGGTTAAAGGTCAAGGTCACTATTACTTAAACTGAAAACAGTTTCCGGAGCATAACTTAAGTTCCATTTGGCCTACAAAATCCAACTTTCATAGGATGATTGTCCATATTAAACGAAAGACCCATATTGATTTTGGGGTCACAAGGTCAAAGGTCAAGGTCGCTATTACTTTAAAACTGAAAACAGCTTCCGGAGCATAACTTAAGTTCCATTTGGACCACAGTGTTCAAACTTCATAGGATGATTGTCCAAATAAGGTAGAAGACCCCTATTGATTTTTGGGTTACAAGGTCAAAGTTCAAGGTCACTATTACCTTAAACTGAAAACATCTTCCGGAGCATAACTTAAAGAAGTTCCACTGAGGTGTATAAGCCTAAAAACATAAAATTCTATTTTTCATTTAGATAAACATATAAAAAATTCATTGAAAATCATATGTTTGTGCTATTCTCGGTCCGATTTGGGTAAAAAGCGTTTATTAATAAACACTTTTCAGTTTGGGTCATTTTTCACTATTATAATAATTATTCTGGAAAAATGGATCAAGCTAATGATCTGAAATTTTGCACATAAGTTATTAATATAGATCTACATTACATGGAGTAATAATCTCAAAAAATTATTTCCAGTCCCGTCATGTAAAAAACACTCAGTGGAGTCCTTTAAGTTCCATTTGGCCCATAATATTCAAACTTCATAGGAGGATTTCGTTATACTTTATTTGATTCCCATGTCTTACAAATGCTTCATCCTTACTAAAAAACAAATTTTTTCGGGCATATGATGCTCCGCCTAGCGGTGCTATTGTCTGTATTTCAGTACCTGATCGTGTGCGGTACTATCCTAACGGAAAAAAGTTACTTTGTAATCGAACTTCTATTGTAATCCTTGTTGAGTACAACAAAAAAATATGAACAAAATGTCATTTCTTGTCATGAAGAAAGAAAGTTAACGTTGATAATCGGAGAATTTTATTACTACGGTCGGTTGAACGTTTAACACGGTTCAAGGGGGAGAATCACGCCGTTCGTTACCCAAACAAACAAGATGGCGGATGCAGCCAAAAAGTAGGTTTTTCCCCTTTTTTCTCTGAAATTCTTGATGTTCTGATGTTAAAGTACATATAACAACCTTCTCCACACTTTTCCTGGCACACAGGATTTTATTTCATGATGTTTCGTCCCGTACTTCATCTGAAATGCGCGTCACCAGATTCGAAGCGAGAGAATTTTCCACCGGTTTGATCGTGGTAACGTACGGCTTTTTCTCTAAAATTCACTGTTTTGTTTACATATATGTATATTAACTGAATCCACTGACTTTAAAAAGTTGTAATATGTCGTTATCTAAACATTCATGCCAATTCTGGCTAGAATAACCGCTGAAAATATTAATATCGGGGCATTTCCGGAAATGATAACGTATGGCGCACAAAATATCAATGATAACGTACGGCGCATTCTTTTCTGATTAATTGATTTTCTTTAAAATAGAAAAGTTATGTTTACAAGACATAAGAGGATGTGTAGAACATATACTAAGAAACTGAAATAAATAATATTACTGTCCAGCTTTATTTGTCATCCAATGAAAGCGTTGTTTTTCTTAAAAAATCTTTGTGTAAATTTTCATAGAAGAACAAAAGTCGATGAGATGATATATCAAAGTCCGTTCATAGCAGCCTTCTATTTTTCATAGTGTTTCATATAACCGCGTTAATGCAAATGGACAGGTATAGTGACAAAATAAAGTTAATATTAACGAAGCCAAATGAAGCTTGACACTAAGTATGTTTGTATTCATCCGTAGCTGTTTTACAGAAATAAGAAATATTCTCCGGTCGCTATCGCTCCCGTCGAAGTTTCTAATTTCTGTAGAACAACACGGATGGACACGTGAGTAGCGTAATCATTTTTAAAAAAGATAGTGACGTCATCTTAGCTCATGAGCGGTCTGGCATTAAAGGTTTCAGACGGGTTTTCGGCATGGATAAAAACATCGAAATCCAAATCCGATTTGAAACTTTATAATTAACACTAGAAATTAATAAGCAAATTCCAATGTCACTCTTTGATTGCTGATACCTGAACTACTTTTTTTACAGAAATTATTGTTTTTGTTGGGGCGTTTGTTGAAAGAAAAAACGCCAGATTATGATAGGCAAATTCTTGCATGTAATTGTTTCGATCAAATTATGACGTTCCTATCATTTACAATTATGAAATCCGCAATTGGTGCGAAGGGACCTTCATTTTTTAGGATATGTGTATAAACATATTGTAATTGCGTTTATGCGTTAAAATCGATTAATATACAACAATTTTGCATTAATGGTTCATGTTATGTATGTTTTTTGTATGTATGTACATGTATATGTGTGTATGTATATGTATATACAAGAGACCTATAAGTTACTGGTTTAAAGATCAATTTTGAAAATGTTCATTATGTAACTCCTTAAGAAAATTTCGGCTGGTATTTACTTTATCAATCAAAATTGATCTTCTCCAAACTTTTTCATGATTTTTGATATTATGTTTATATGAACAGTTCGTTATTGTGCATATTTTATGTCCGCATCGGCTTTAAAGCCTATTGGAATAAAATAAAATGTCTACTGTCTACTATAATAAACAAGAAAATCTTACACACATTCGTATGTAATATAGGTACGATTGCATTCTACTTTTGTGAAGACTTTTTATGTTTGCTGCATTAAAGGTGTAATGTAAAATGAACAAACATGTCATGAGATATTTTATATCTTTAAACATTTTCATGGAATGTAATTAATGTATCATCATATTAAAGTTGCATGCCTTCAGATGAGAAAAATGATTTCAAGGAAATCAAAATATGAAAAAAAAATCACGGTCAATTGACTGCTTTGAAGCATAATCACAGGATAAAATTGCAGGAAATTAAAAACCTTTTTAATACACTTAAGGTAGAATTTCAATGTAAGTCATAGTCACAGATTTGAGATATGATTATTTATTCATATTAACATCATTATTGGTTATATATTGATAAAAAAACCCGAAAGACACAGTTTGTAAATATTTATTACAATAAAATATGAAAAAGGTACTTTCCATCCTATGCGACGCGCCGAGGTTAGCTATATTTATTATTCCCGCGCTAAGTGACGGTGGTGCTTCGGATAATCACTTGAGCCATTTTACGATACGAAAATGCCTGGCCCTGCTCGGCCGAAAAGATATGAAAAAATAATTGCAATTCAAAGTTTGTTTGCAACATAAAGATATGGAAGCCTTGGAGGGTCACTTTTGAGTTTCGACTTACGGATATTTTACTTTTGACTTTCGACTTTTGACTTTTGATTTGTGACTTACGTCTTATGACTTTTGGCTAACCCATTTTACACGTGCTCTAGAAGCTGAAAGCAGCAACTTTGGTTTCAGGTATGTTTTTAAACGTTTTAAATAATTTCAATGTGATTTGTCATGGAGGAGAGGATGTGTTAAGGAGGGAATTTAATGTTATTTGATATAATCCCATAGTGGTAACATATCACAGACTTTAATTCCACAAGTGTGACTGTGTGTTTTGTACAATCTTCTATGTTCTAAATATGTTCATTATATTAGTGCTTATACATTTTTTGTTTTCATCACAAAATCTGTCCATGAGTAACAAACAAGTAACTGATTAACAAGTAGACAGGGAATACAAGTTTTACGTCTTAAAATGGCATGGTGCACAGTATTAAACATGTATCGCGCTTCAGCATTTTATTGAGCTAACACGGAATCAGTAAAGAACGGCAAGTGCTATGTTCATACACACAAGTACAAAGTTAACTTAGATATAGAACCAGTTAGAACAAAATATCCTACTAGCATTTAAAATATTTTTTCGCACCTATCAATCTTTAAAAAACGGAGCTAAGAGGTTTACCCATTTTATATAAAATGAATGTATAAACATTTAGATAAAAGATAAACTCTTATTTCAGACACAACTACTGGACAAAAGGTAACGAGGATGAAAACCTTGATGTTGATCTGTGTCTTCATCATTATACTGTTCAGCATTACCAAAGCTACCGTGTCAAGATACCGACCCTCAACATCTATAACAAACAAAACTCTGCTGATAATAGAGTACTTTCTGGTACAGCATGTCATTACAACGTCATTTAGTACAGTGAATAGACTTTTTAAACACTTAAATTTAAAACGGCGTAATGGAATATATTCTCCTTTTGAGACTGTGTCTGATGTTATAAACAGAGAAATACAAACAAATGGACAACGCATAGAATACCGTACAATATGGCGTAGGTTAATGCTGGATTACCACATGTACGTCAATGGGAGACGACGTCATGGAAATAATGAGAGCGCTTGATCCGGATAGTATTGAGATGCGGAAAGCTCATCACTTATGCCGACGCGTATACTACGCCATGACATATGGACGGTTCCATAAGGATTTTATACCCATGGTGCTGTGAATGGGTATAGTAGAAAAATAACATGGTTAGATGTTTTGGACTCAAATAACGACCCACACCTTATTGCAAGATACTTTTAGACACCTTTAATGAACATTATCAAGTCCCCCTCACCCAATTACTAGGTTGTGATGTTGGTACGGAAAACTGCATTGCTTTACTATTGTAGCAATACTTCAGACACGATTCTACAGATCCGATAGTTGGTACTTGAAGCCTTGTAGCTGGAAAAAGCACATCTAACCAACGCATTGAGAAGTGGTGGTGTACATTACGAGAAAAAATGGAATCCATTGGTGGATTTTTTTTCCAAAGACTTACGCGGTACTTGTGTATTCAATGATCTGGATCTGATACAATGTTAGAACTTACAATTTTGCTTCATGGACCTCATACAAACCGAGTTAGACCGGATTGCACATGAAATAAGGCAACAAAAAAGTTCTTCTGTTATTTGTGATAAACCTGACACACTGTTTTTTGTACCAGGTCTGTATGAAACTCACGACTTCGGCAATGCAGTTATCTTAATACGTCTCGTATTTGCAAAGAACATGTTTTCACGCCTAAGAAGACAATGTGAGGAATTCATAGAATTAGCACCCCTTCCGAAGCCAGATCTACAGATGCCATTGGACGCTGATTCAGCACTACAACTGTGTACCGAGTTGAAAGATTTAATTTTGAGAATAGATTTAATATATATACGCTTTGAAACGACTAATACTGATTTGTTTTCGTGTTATTGATATATACTAGTTTTTCGTGTTATTGATATATACAAGGTTACTATAGGTTAAGTTTCAAAAATGATGTTTTAATATCATAAAGACGATAGTCTACGATTTCACTTCATTATATGGTCGTTTGAAGATATTGGTTTGTAAATATTGAGCAAATTACAATATATTTGTAAATTATCATTTAAGTTATAACCACTCTATCTTGCACTATAAGGCATTGTAAAATTGACAACATTGTTTAGTGGTATAGTTTACCTAAAGGACACATGTATGCAAAATTTAAGCAAAATTTACCGTACGGTTTTGGAGTTGTAGGCATTATTATGTGTCAGAACATATAAACTAAAAAGGCTTTTTAAAAGGAAAACATGCTTTGAAAGTTTTAAAAAAATATCCGTGTAATCTCATTTAAACATGTTTTGCAAGTGTTGTTTGTTTAGATGCAAATAATAACATTCTAGTAATAAACTATGCATGTTAAATGCATGACTATTCTCGACACGATAGAAATATGCATGGAAATGTTTCTACCCACCAATTTGAACATTTTTTATCATATCATTCTAAATTTAAAAAATCACTAAAATTACATTTAGTCAAAGGGCTTGTATCAATGTTTGCTAAAATCTTTCTAGAAATATTTTGATTCATTCTGTGAAATATGGACGGCTTTTACCGGCTAGTTTGTAATATATAAAGCATTGAAAATGTTATAATTGTAATTTGCTCTTAGATTTTTTAAGCATTAATTAGGCAATGAATATCTGTAAAAAAAATATAATAATAGAAAACGAGCATATTTATCCATCTTAATATAGCTAGAAAAATACAAAAATACTGTCAAAAGAAAAAATGAAGAAGAAAAGTTGGCTCCTATGGGATTCGAACCCACAACCCTCTGATTTCATGCAACTAATGTAAATACTCTTGAAATGGAGGTAATGCATTAGGATGGTCATACCTTAACGGGTCATTTCTTAAACAGTCTTCGCATGTATTTTTTTACGTGTAGTGGGAATCGTCCTTAAGTTATTAAAAAAATCAAATCTAAACACATTTATTGTACAAGTTAATCGTCCTTTTAAAGATTTCCAACTCAGCAGCCTGTAAATATTAATTTGTAAAGTTTTTACATCACAATATATGTAGGTGCAATTTTGTAACTTTTTACGTTAAATACTTGCAGTATTTCCTTTTTGTTTTTGGCATACGTATTACGAGATTAACTGCACTATATGAATCGACTTCTGGTTGTATCTCTTCTATCAAGCACTGGTTACAAAACGGCTTCCCGACTAGGAATAGAACCTCGGTCTCCCGCGTGACTGGCAGGGACACTTTCCACTATGCCAAATGTCACAGGGGGAGAAAGATATGCAGCCATACCGGGATTCGAACCCGGAACCCCTTACAGGGCTAGCTCTGTCCCGACCGAGATTGCACATCATCTACTGAATAGATTTTAAGTTATACGTGTAATTTCAAGTATGTGTAATTAGATTCAAACGTCTTATTCATTCGCAACAAATAGCAACAATACTTTATAGGATGTATTATGGTATTTAAAAGGAATATATATGATTGTTATTTCAAAAAATCTTTGTGATCTTTGTAATAAATGCTGACTTATTTTCTCGTGTTTTTTTTTAGATTTGGCCTTATGACTTTTCACTTATAAGTTATCACTTTTTACTAATGACTTTTATCTTTTGACTTATAACTTTTGCCATTTGCTGTTACTCTTTGCCTTGGTATAAACATTAGTTTTACTTGATTTTAGATTAATGCAAAATAAGCAAATTTGTGATACAATCACCAAACGCAAGGGAGCACATCAGCCGAGAGTGGTGTTGAAGTCATATAATGTTTACAAGCAGATTTAGCCACTAGCCTCATTTTTGCATTAGAATTATTGCATTCATATGTTTGTTTTTATCATAGTTGATCGTTTTTACGTGAAGAATCAACATCAATTGTTAATGTGAAATCATATGTATAGAAGTTTTAATTCGGGACATTCATTTATAAGTGCCGTCTGCAGCATTAAGTATTAAAGTAAATAAACTATTCTTGATAAATAACGATTTTTTTATTCAGATTAATCAGTTCTAAGCTATTTTCTAGATGTGTAGCTTTATTACAATTTTTTATTAACATTTTACATCTTGAAATAGATTATTTAGTTCCTTGTTGAAGTTAGTCACGGTTGACTCGTACGCTATTTTTCCGTGTTGAATATTAAAGAGGGTACACGAGTTAGGCATTATAATACATTAAAGTAAATGAGATATATGTACGGAATATTATGTAGTAGTAGCTTTTTAAGGCTTTGTATTTTGCTACAAGCAGCGGTGGAAAATTGATATCTCGCGAGACCCGAGTCGAGTGAGATATCAATTTCACAATGTTGCAAGTAGAAAAATGCATAGCCTCAGAAAGCTACTACATATAATTTTACTTTTATTATATACCTTTTCGTTTTTAGTAAAAATGATTTTCATTAAACTACACTTCTATAAGAAATTTCAGAAAATAAAAAATAAACTTTATGACTGACGGATGAATACGTAATTTTATGCAAAACCGGCGATGCCTCTTATAATTTTGGTTCCCGTTCCTAAATGCTACGTAAGACACAGCTAAGATCGGAGCCAATGTCAAAAATAATCCGACATTTCCATATATGGTTCCGTATTTGTCACTAACATAATACGGAATTTTCTATCCGTTGGAAGAAAATTTAGAGGTATATAATAAAATTTAGAAAAAGGTTGTGGCACAAATATGACTTGAAAACTTTTGATAATTTCTACTTCAAACTTGTACTTTTTTACACTATCATATTAAATCTGGTCCTGAATGATAAAAATACATTGTCCGCCTTTGTTGACAATTTATTATTGTGTTATTTAAACTTTGTTTTAACCAAAATAAACTTGCAATTTTCCACCGGAATAAACAGTATTTAAATGTTACAGAGAATTTATTTATCTATGTAGAGATAGTGTTCCATTAAAATTATAAGTAATAGGTTGAAATGAGCAAAGCAGAAATAGAATAGCCATCACTATAGAAGTAAACTGTGTAGAACCAGCCAACTCCCTCAACAAACTACCTAAATAAACCTCTACCGAGAGACCACACTACCAAAGGTTTTTACCTCACGGTCTAGACCGTAACAGGTTGGCAGAGCTATCAATAATTGTTTGGAATAAATGCGTTTAAACAGATAACAACAGACATTTTTTATTCTACAACCGTGCTTTATTTTGTTTAACAAAAGTGTTGTCTTATAAGAAAACAAATGTATTAGATAGGCAAAACAAACTGAATTTGAGCCTCATTATATTTAATTTAAAAACAGAGATAAGAAAAACAGAGGTAAGCATTTTTTTTCTAAAATAGCGCACATGCCTTACCTAAAAGCTAACACTAGGGAACAGCTAAAAATAAACACTGCCATCAACAAAAACGTCAAGTATTTACGTCACAGACGACATATATACATGCAATATTTCTACAAAACAACACATCGTTGATACGTTACTGATGAAAAACTAAGAAAACATGAGTGATCTAACGAAGCTTTTAAAAACATGAGATAAATTAGGTAAACTAGTAACGCTAGAGTGACTGTATTATTATTGAAGTCAATATTTTTAAAATCATTGTCAAAGCGTTATTTCTTCATTTCTAAAGGTTTAAAAGAGAGTAAAAACAAACACAGTCTCTAGCTAAAAATTTCCTAGTTAACTTTAAGAAGCTGTATACATTGTATAATGTATATATGATTATTAAATAACGTCCACCTTTCGAAGAATAACCGACTTTATATATGTAATGGAAATATCATAGTCTTTCGTAATGAGCATACCCCCAACCCACAGCATGTCGAACAAGGGAATGTTTAACTTAGAAGAACGATTAAAAATGTTATAATCAAAAGTTTTGTTAACAACACAATGCACTCTGTCTCGCCGAGATATATCTGCCAGTAAATTCAAATTGATGCCGCCAACAGTTTTTGGGATAATTATGAGTTTAACAAAATGTAAGTATGAAAAAAAAAAAAAATCAACAACATAGGGGACTTTCTAAAATGTAGCTATGATAGCAAGAAGTATGTTTCTTTCTGCCTCGCCAAGCTATATGAACATGCAAAGTTTGATTTCGATACCTTTCTTTAAATTTAAGTTTTAAAATTTACAATGGGCAAATACTGAAATTATGAAAGCCAGAATTATGAATTCATGATTTTTCACACTTTTCTCTGTCTCACCATGACATTGCGTGTTTCCAAATAAAGCGTCCACAATAAGTGGTGGGGTTAAAACTTGAAAATTATCGAGCGTCTGAAACAAGTGTGAACGCACGTATTCCAAAAATGTCTGAATATTTCCATAGACAATAACGAAGAAAACAAAATCACTAGTGTTTGGACATTTTGCATTTGCTAAACTGTACTACTTTCCACTCTGAACGAACGCTGTTTTGCCATGAAACCTCTTAGTCTTCTAAACTGGCTCCGAAAACTTGACAAATATGTATTGCTGATGCTTTTGCAACTGCTTTGTAGTTGAAACCATTCGACAGCACGTCCTTAATTCCTACAGGTAGCTTTACTAGAATTTAAACTGAAAACATTAAAAGTATGTGTTATCTCAATTGAAATCAAATACATATATATACAAAATGAAATACATGTACAAAAATCCCTTAATACATAACTGTATACAAAAGTTTATATACAAATACATGTAACATGTACTTTGTACTTGGTATGTGACCTAAGTTATTGATACTGAAAAAGTGAATAAAGTTTCAATATTATATCATAACTGGTTTATGGGACAATATTTCATAAACCATCTGACAAAACATTTTAGCTTTTAAAAATGGGCACAAGTATGTCAAATTGTGCGCCACTCATACGAGACTTGGTCATTGATCTTAGATGTCAACACTAAATATGTGTTCTAAGTTTCAAAGGAATCGCTAAAATAGTGTTTGAGAAACCATTTTTCATGAAAATTCTAAACCATGAACTCAAAATCGAAAAAGAGGCATAATTTGATAACAATGCAATTCAGAGATTTCTAACTTAGAGCGTGTTCTAAACAAGTGTGTGAAGTTTCAAAGCTGTATGATTTTTGTTTTTGAAACACCATGTTTCCTGAAACTTCTTAACCACAAATTTCTTTGTCAAAATAAGGCCTATAATGTGGTCTATATTAGATGGACGAAGAATGAACTACGGGTGAAAACCGATTGTTACTGCAGCAAACAACAATGCGAGACCGGTTTGGATTTAAAACTGGAACCCATATAAAAAATAAAGCGTTTGATTCATACGCTGTATGTAAATTTGAGATTATATATCCCTGTTCCGGAAATCAAAATAAAAAATGGATACCAAATGCAATACAATGCAAGCAAAGTATTTTCTTTTCTTAATCAATTTAAAAGGCTTATATAAGAATAACATTCTGTTCTTGCATATGAGCCCACATCTTTTGTTTTTTAAATAAGTCTCCAGGAAACTTAGGTCAATGAACTTACCTCGTCTGAATCGTTGTCATATTCTACCATATTTTCCTTGGAAATTATAATTATAGTGGCAAGCACGTGGGAAATAACAAAATCCATAAGTCAAAAATCAAAAGTCATAAACCAAAAGTCATAAATCAAAAGTCATAAGAAAATAGTAAAATAAATCTATAAGTCGAAACTCAAAAGTGACCCTCCAAGGCTTCCATATAAAGATTATCGATTCACTCTTTGCAAACTTTTTCTCTGCCTGATTGTAATAATATTGATGTGTTTTCATTGGCTTAAACCATCACGTTATCAATACACATACAGGTGTGAACTAATTTCGTGTTCATTAAAATTATTCCGTTAATAGACATATAACAATCTTATTTACAAATGAATTGATAAAACAACAATCCCAGAAGCATTTAAGATAAAATAATCAATGGAAAAAAAATAAATGCATATAAATTGTAAATTTGTGTATGACAACTCACCCCCTAAACAAAACATAATAGACTCAACCAAAACAAGCGTCTGCTTTTTAACCTAACTATGTAGTTGCATGACCATGATTAGCAATAGCAAACCAAATGTAAAAGCTAAAGCTATTGTAAAAATAATACTATGACCACAGCAGATTTCGTACAGAAAAACTGTAAGGCTATGTCGCGTAAATATATCTGACGTCATAGTGGCACAAGGACAGGTCTACCGGCTGAATGGGCAATGGTATGCGCAGTATTCATGATATTGAACGTCGGCTCCGTCTGCAAAATAGAAACAGAAAATTTTATGTACTAATTCATTTAAAGTTTCGCGCATGAATATTTGTTTCTACTCAGTTCAATAAATTCATTATAGAACCTACACTCATTCATTTTTCTTCTGTTATGTATTTTTCTTTCAATGAGCGACCAGTTTGAATAAAGACAGGCTCATCTCATCCGGGTGTAAGCTAGTCACAATTAGTTTTCGTTTTGTAAATGTTTGACGGGTTCAAATATTAAGATTTCGTTATCAGAAATTTGTTTTAGACTTTTTCTTTAGAAAAGAAAATATATCAAGCCGTCCGTACCTTTTTAACATTTTTGCTCTGATGAATGCATTTCTTCTTTCTGATAAGGGGATAAGACCATAATTATCGCACAACACTGGCGATATTTAATATGAAGACAACACTACACAAATGTTTCCTGAAAGTGGGAGGCTTTTCTTTCCATTCTGCTTTTTTATACAAAATATTCCCAAACTATACACGTGTGTTTTAATTGATATATTAACAACGGATATCTATTGTGCCACCAGCTAGAAAGATATTTATATCCGATGGTACAGCATTGTTCAATTAATTATTTCTGACCTGACCAACATTTTTTCAGATATCTATCATTTCCTACATAAAATAATTCATTTTCAGCTGATAGGAGATATGGAAATCCACAAAGTAGTTAAGTGCGCCGTACGTTATCATTGATATTTTGTGCGCCATACGTTATCATTTCCGGAAAATGTCCCGATAAGAAAAATTTCAGCGGTTATTCTAGCCAGAATGGACATGTATGCTTAGATGACGACATATTACAACTTTTTAAAGTCAGTGGTTTCAGGTAATATACATATATGTAAAAGAAACAGTAAATTTTAGAGAAAAAGCGGTACGTTACCACGATAAAACCGGTGGAAAATTCTCTCGCTTCGAATCTGGTGACGCGCATTTCAGATGAAGTACGGAAGGAAACATCATGAAATAAAATCCTGTGTGCCAGGAAAATTGTGGAGAAGGTTGTTATATGTACCTTTACATCAGAACATCACGAATTTCAGAGAAAAAAGGGAAAAACCTACTTTTTGGCTGCATCCGCCATCTTGTTTGTTTGGGTAACGAACGGCGTGATTCTCCCCCTTGACGGTTATAACGTCGCCGTTCAAACGTTTATCTTTTTCCACCTTGTAAATTGTGTCTATTTTTACGCCGTCTCCGTTATTGTTGGATGTATAAGTAACAATGTATTAAATGACTCTTGTAAACTGTACATGTTCAAAAGTAGACAATTATAAATGTACTTCAGATCCAGGAACATGAGACCTGTCTGTTGCTTGACAGTAAAATTGTTTATAAGACACCTAGCATTTGTCAAAGCTTCGTAAATAAACAACAACCAGGCTAATTAATGACATACATGTTAAAGAAATTGTGTGTCCATTTTTTTCGGAACATAATTATAGATTCCTTAATTGAATTTCGTAGCAGTGATTAAAGTCTTGAAAATATTATCAATATGTTATTTAGGAAAACAAAATGTTCTATATGGATTACGGTTATTTTCATGTATAATTCCATTCCAAGTTCATCGTAACGATGTTGCTAGTTGTAAGCATTTCTCGTGCAACCTTCGATATTCTAGTCAGTATCATACAAACGTTTTACGTCGCCGGACTCAAACGTCTGGGTGAAAAACAGACTACTGATAATCTGATTGGCGAATAATGCAGTTTTTATGTTGTGATGATTTGATGCTGGCCATTGATGTTAGATTTTTTTCGGCCAAAGGCCGTCTGATTTCACCTTGACTTCCGCTAAAATTATTAGTAGAGAAATGAACATAGACAGAATTTTCATTGGTCATTTTAACACTTATAGCCTGTTCGATTGATACTTTAGAAGAGCTTCCGTTATATAGGTAGATGTCTGTTCGCTTGCGCGATGGCAAGAAGTGTTGGACAGGCTCAATCAAACCGAGCCTGCAACATTTTCAATTTTGCCGTGTTGGGCTTTCTTTAGGGATTCTGTATTTATCTATTTTTTGAAAAAATATATCAGTTAGAATAAATATAAAAACACAATAATGATATTTTCTAGATGTTTCTAACAGCTTTTCAATAAATATATGAAATTAAATATGACAGGTCGCCTTTTTTATACTTTTTCGTTCGATTGGGTTTCTCTTCTAAGCTGTTCTAGTCAGTATATTATCTTCTCGAACCGGGCATTAAACAATTGAAACGAACTTTCGACTAATTTACAGTAGCAAAATTCTCCGTGGAATTAGTGTATAGTATCTACTAAATGTTTGTTTTATCATAAATTACTATTCAAATCAAATTCCATACTGATTAAAATCAAATAATGTAAATAAAATTGTTTAAATCTAAGACAACAATTAATGGGGAAAAACATTGCGGGTAAAAATGAACTGAAATAAAACTTCGGAGGACGAATAAAATGTTCTGTTTGCGGTTAGCATGGTTAGTTGTAGCTTATCTTATGTTATCGATAATGATGCTGATTATGAAAGTGAACAAGTTTGAATTCGGCCGAGTATATTTTTAAAGATTTTTCTTGTTTATTCATGTCTGCATGTAAGAACAACACACCTGGAGCATTCGTCTTAATTGATATTGAATATTGAAATACATGTACTTCTTAAACCTGAAGGCATTAGTATTTCATCAGGTCCATTCTGCTACTGGTGAAATAGTTGTGTTACAATGACCATAAATTAATTTTGTGCGCCTTCTCGCCATCACATTGTATTATATTTGACTCTATAAACGGAATAAACTAACATCGTTTAAGACATGAATGTCATATGGCGTTGTAAAATAAATCACAAAATATACATACATTGTATTATTATATATTATGTAAATACTGCTTCTGTTTAAATCATGTCTTATATAAGATGCTAATTAAATATGCTATCTAAAGCCGATTTTCTCCCGCTTGATGGACATAATTAAGCCAATTATTAAATGAATGTGAGTTAAGTTTATTTACATGTCAATTAAATTCAAGTTGGAAAACGTTACTACATAACTTTCAGTCGGTGTTTTTTGATTGGGGGATAAACAGGTTTATATGATAAGAAACAAGAAATATATATTTAAGTGTATCAATTTATTTCTAAAATGTATAAAACTATTGAACATGAGCATATTATTATATACATGTATATTTTATGTACATATTTACATGATAAGTGTTTAAAGCACATTACATTTCCTATAAATTAGCACTTTAAAGAAACACAAGTACTGTTATGTATTCATATATATATCTGCCGAATACAGTTTGAAGGAAATAGCGGCTTCCGTATTTTAAAATAAAGAAGATAATGCAAATTTTACATTTTTGCAAAGCCCGGATGAGAAAACTCATGTATAATTTGGAATAAACCTATAGAGATAAAAGGCAAATAGTTCAAAGTTATTGATTAAAGGTCAAAAAAGGAACTCTCACGATGAAGTAAAACCTGTCAAGTATCAGCTCCCGAATAATAATAGTGATAAAATAATTGAGCCGCGTCACGACAAAATCAACATAGTGCATTTGCGACCAGCATGGATCCAGACCAGCCTGCGTCTCCGCGCAGTCTGATCACGATCAATGCTGTTCGCTTACAATCTATAACATGTAGAGAAACTGACAGCGAACAGCATGGATCCTGATCAGACTGTGCGGATGCGCAGGCTGGTCTGGATCCATGGTGGTCGCAAACCCATTATGTTGGTTTTGTCATGACGCGGCTCAATTATGAATATACAGATAAACAACGCCAAAAATTGATATATTTAACTATCTCTTGTGAAAGCACGGTTTGTAACCCCAGACCGAGATTGGTGATTTCTGGATGGCTCCCCGGTAGATATTGTTGACAGTTCAACTTTATAAATATCGAGAGACTCTTCGGGTATTTTGTCTTCCCCTGGACCTATCAATGCTAGCATAGTGGGTAACCATAGTACAGCGTGTAGAACACAGGAACCAGTCGTGATAATTGTTAACTGGAATACAGTAACAAACACGTACGATTCGTCCACTATAAGGACAAGAAGACCTAAGAACTGACCAAATATAGTGTGGAAAATCGCCTGAGAAATAGTACTAAGTACAGTATTCATGCGCGTGGCTCGATTTATGCCCTCTGCTTTCATGAAATGGTAATAAGTGTGAGCAATAACTTCGGTGCTATAGCAGCATCCGATCATATACACAATCATGGGCACCGGGGTAGATAGACTCCGAAAAAGTGTGATATTCCAAATATACCCCCAACCATTGAGAAATAGCAAAACGGAAGTTGAATGGCCATTCCTAAACTTGGGTTTAAAATGAGTGACAGACAGAAAAGGAGAGCAAATTGTATGGCAGCTATCTTCAGAATTTCCCATAGAGGAAGCATATACCAGTCAGTGGCAAGAAAATCTGGAGAGTGGGCAAAGAAATATTTACCATCTTCTACTTGCCATGTAAATGGGGAATCGCTCACGACACCATTATCTTCATTCATTTCATCAACGTCTTCGGCATACTCATTCATATCTTTAATCATTTTCTTCAAGTCTTTCTTAATCTGAATCATAGCTTTAGTAGATGGAACATGATTCGTTTTCATATAGAATCGTGACGCGATCACACGTGGCCGAATCTCGTCAACAACGAGATCGTATTTAAACACGTGATTATTCGGAATAAATTTCTTTTCTACGGAAGAGAGAAAAGCTTTTTCGGTTGTAAGATTTTTATATTCGGTGGATGAATAAGTTTCGAACCAACTGTGAAAAGAATCGGATTTCATGTAGGATTTAGTTTTGATAAGCTTTTCAAAGTCTCTGACGATAGTTCGATTTTGAGTGTAACCATGGGGATGGATTGCTACAAACTGAATGATTGTTTCGTTTTTAAATTCTCGTGTCCAGTATGTGTTCCAGTTAGAGAAATAGGACCTTGGCAAAACTTTACTGATTTGGACAGAATCTATATCGTACAATGTAAGGCCCCATATAACAAATACTAAATATACTAAAAATGATAATATGCTAAACACTTTCATAGGGGTTGTGAGGAAAAATCTAGACATCAGAATTCGTGAATAACGTTCCGGTCCACTTTCCGTGTCTTCTCGCGTTTCAGGGCGTTTACCGGAACAGCAGCAGATTACACAGCAGTTCCTTCCCTCGTCCACGAGCTGTTCACGCGGTGTCAATTTGGTCCAACAACAGAAATGAAGCTCTGCGTCTATACGGTGTTCATGTAAAGCTAGGCATGCCGTGAAAAATACAAAATGGTTGAAGTAGTTAAACAGCATCGTCACAACTGAAAATAAAACAAGTTAACAGTATGATAAATTAATAAATAAACTTAAGAGGGTGGTAACAAATAAACGAAATTACAGGCCCTTTCTTTTACACAGAAATATGTAGCCCTTTTAAAGTGAATTGATGTCATAGTCTAAGCCTATATGTAAAAATATAACCCACATTTAAGATCTTTAATCTGTACCCATTTTTACGAATTTTTCATAATAAATAACATAAATATGTTTGATACACTATTCTAATTGTATGTCATGACAGACGTTTATAGACGTATTTTAGAGCATAAATAATATTAAAAAGCTCCTTTTCTACCATTTTTAAGACAATCGTTATGAGCCCATTTGAATATAATTCATTCAGAAGAATTTATAAAGATTATCATTATTGACTTAATGAATTACCAAAATATATGCAGACAAGTTTTGTGACGTAATAATTTGACGCTATTCCAATAGCAAACGGGATCACGTGACACAGCGTTGTTAGAGTGATAGACGTGGCGGAGTTTTTGACAGCATATGCAACACGTTGATGTGCGTCTTTAACGTCGTTAACGTCTGACAGATTTGACAACGTTATTAAAGCGTTGATAATTTGATGACCTGAAATGAAGAAATATGTTATGTTTTATAACAAATTAGTCTTTTTTCATAAAGATACAATTAAGTACAATTATAAAATAAACATTTTTATAGACTACATATGTTATGTAGCATACTTTTCTTAAATATTCTTAATTAAGACAGACAAGGCAGTTGAACTAAAAGAATTGCCTAGAGCTTTCATCATTTGTGGACAGAATGCGTATATTGGCATTTATTCTCTTATACTATGCTGAAACAGTTTACAGTGGAATTATAACTACATGCATTTAAAAAATAGAATTATAAATAAAAGCTCACACTGAATGAAAAGCGGTATGACCCCGATTGTGTTGGTAAACTCTACACCACAACCCATAAGAAGTCCCCATGCACCAAGCACGCTCACTGGGGTCACGATGATTCCTATTCGTCCTATATGTACTCGTTTTGAGATGATGTTACCCCCGGCCATGACAATACCGAGATAGGTGAGAAAGACAGTGAAAACAAATGAGAAATAAGGAATGTCCATGAACGTGTCGTTGCCTAGTTCCTCGTAGAAAGCTCCAGAATGCGAGAATGTTAGATGAAGGCTTTTCGGATACTGTTTGCTAATGTACTTTTTCATATAGGTTACAAAATGGTCTCTCCAAAGTTTCGAATCTTTGAGCATAGTTTCAGAGTCTTGACGAAGATGAAACCGGATTTTCAGATACTTAGCACTCGTGAGCGTTTCATTTTCAATTGTATAGTCTGCTAAATTAGAAAGAGAAGTTTCATAATTGTCACCGTCTCGGTTAATCAAATTACTAAGAGGTATACTTCCATCGGAATTGTTTTCTATTTGATCTACGATTTCCTCGCCTTGAACCACACATTCACCATTCCTACGCGCACAAACATCCGGGTACTTTGCATATCCACCGTTTGTGGTAAATGTAGAGATATTTTTGACAAACTCAACAATATGTTTTATTTCGTCATATAGAGTGCCGTTAATGAGATTATGTATATTATGCCTCCAAATCATGACTTCACCAAATAGCGGCTGTTTCACGTTCTGGTGGGGATAAAAATCGTACCCGCTCTTGTCCGGAAATAGTTTTAAAAGTTCATTGGCGGTTCTCTCTGTGGGTCCTCCCTTTGGAACATAAAGGTCTTCTATGTCATTATTCAGCAATTTGCTGGCAGGGAGATTTAACATTCCTAGTCCAAGCAAGCCATTGAAAAGGAACGCTATTATTGCTACTTTCCACGGATGTTTAGTTATGCATATTGTTAATACTTCGAAAAAATGTTTAAACGCCTCTCGTGGATCAACTCTGTTTAATTTTTGTTGCCGCTTCTTTTCTTTCTTTGCCCTTTTCCGCGCTTCTTTTTCTGCGGAATGACCCTGAAAATATGAATTCACCTATCTTGATAAATAATTGCCTACAAAAATAAATACTTTTTCTTACGTTTTTAGGTTTTAAATTTTCATTTCAAATCTAAAACTTACATAGTGAATGCAGGAGTATTATTATATTTGTGAATTTTTTTTAAATGAATTTCATAACATAATACTTATTTTAGTTTATCTGTTCTCATATATCGTGCTTTTTCTCTCATTGAAATAATAATTATTTTTTGTTTAAACATATAATAAGAAATTGTAAACAAACATTTACTCTACCATTGTTTATGTTCAGAACGTCCTCAAATGTTCACTGCGAATGTTTTAGGTATCACTATAAAGTAATCCTATCCAGAATGCAACTATTCGTCCGTTTTACCTCTAGCCACTGATGGACAGATATGCATATTTTCACATGTCGACAAGTTTGACTGACAGGCAAATCACGTGCCTTATATCAAACTCACGTGTTATTCACCTGTCATAGCAAATTGCTTGTCATAATTTATTAAGACATGTTTGAAGTCATACTTTATGAATTTATCAAGAGAACAGAAAGGCCAAAACTTAAGCGAAAAAAATGGGGTTTCAGCTAATTCCACGGTCTAAGATTGCATTAAAATTCTATAAATAACTGTCCTGAAGATATTTGTCGTCTGCAAAGTCGGTGACAATGTAATTAATGATATCAAATTAGTTTCTTTGTTGATTTAATATCAAACTGTTCAATGGATTAATCGTGAAAATTTGAATCTGATCAAAGTTAATTGTGGACCATTATCCAGACCGAAATATAAATGTAGAAAAAAAATATGATAATTATTTCATTGCTGCATTGCCGACCTATTTATTTACTATGGTGTTAATATAATATAAATGTGTAAAATGAAATCTTAGTTCTTTTAAATGTTAATTGTAAAAGCTAGACATGGTGATTAAGGGTGGGCGGCCTAGTGGTTAAAGTTCTACCCCTCAACCCAAGTATCATGGGTAAGAAGCATACGAAGATCACGACCACCAGTACAGGCCTTAAGGCCTCGAACAAATTTGTCCGAGCTCAGACTCGTATCTCAGGGATTCTTTTGGTCAGTGCATATTCTATATATGCCGGTTTGTAACCAACCAAATACATGAGATTAAAGTTGGAGCTGAGAAAATTTCTTTATAACCTTTGACCCTGGCAGGATTGAAATTGAATTTAAAAAGATAATAATAATAATAATGATAATAATAATAATAAATTGATAATTAATTTGTCAGAACTTATTTTGTTATCGTGCTTAAAAATTATGTTTAAACTAATAAATTATGAACTAATTATCCTTATTTTTATCTTTTTTATTGATATTTCGTCGTTTTATTCATTTTCTTCAGAATTGTGTTGATAAGAGGCTACTGTTGGGGAATTCATGAAAGTAATCATTTGAAATGTTTTAAGTTTGGAAATAAGTTCGAGGTTAAGAAATAATCGCCCTTAAATATCCCCGCATTATAATGAGAGACATATTCAAGTTAGAGAAATTTAAAATGTCAGTAATGTGATGTAGATAAGAAGGGAAAGAAAATCACATGATTTCTCTCTTCTGCATGATTTACAAATGTCACGTGCCATCTGCAGTTAAACCGGTCTGCTTAATAAGAATTCACAAAAAGCACTCCTGGTATGTCTTTTAACAGGAGCTGCCTATCAAGATTTCATTTAAGAATAGATCTATCATCGATCACATTATGCTTTTCTATACTTGAAACAAAATATAAAACTGAATATCAATGTAAATTAATGATGGAATATTAATATAAAATGTGATCGGAAAACGGCAACGTCATGAAATCACGCGGTTGTGTTTACAGGAAATACTTCACCACTGTTATATCGTCAAATCTAGATATCACGCCGACTATATTATTTATATTTTGTCCACATGACGGATTTACATTTTACATTTCATACAGCAGGAAGAATGCATCAAATGTTCAGACATTCGCACGTAATCTTGCGCACGAGAGGCACCTCTGTAGACCGATTGTTCTTCCTTAGCTTTCTCACATGATCAAATTCATAACTAATGGCTGGAATAGCCACGAAACCATCTAGTGTTCAATACATTAGTTAGAGTCGGGGTGTGAACTAGATCCAGAATAATGTAAGTTTGGAAGGACTTTAATTATATATTATAGAAACGTGATTTTAGAACACACGTACTTTTGTTCTTATATATTTTTTTACTTAACTTGGCCAGTACCTGCAATTATGTAGCTGTCATATATCATGGACATCTGTCATTTTAATCGTCAGTTTTAACCGTCGTGTACTTCAAGAAAACGTCAGTCTCTGTCAAATTATTATCGGGGGTTATATAAATATTATTTATGTAATTTGCCTATTATTGTTCTTTTACGAAACATCTTTTTACCAACATAACTTTGTTTTTTGTTTTTGACTCTATCATAATTGACATTTCTATCTTCTAAGATTTTACTATAGAATGCCAATTTATTGTGTGTTATACATGAGGTATAGTTTATTAGATGGCTAAGAGAATTAACTGAATGTTTAAGAAGTGAATTGTATTATAATTTAAACAGAACAAATGTTTATAATATAAATTTATCATAAGAGTATGTCTTTCTTCTATAGACTATATGAATAAAATAACTTTATATATATGTATATAGTAGACCTCCCTTATTTACATGGGTCCAGACTCACATCATATCCAAGTTTCTACCAGAAACAATGACAAATGTAACAAATCTTCATAAAATATGTCTTTTACTTTATCTCGAGTGATGATTCCTCATAAAACAATGCGGGCACGCACAATTAGTGCACATGTAGTTTATTTTAACTTTATGCACTTTCTTTGAACCAAAACAAACTGTCCTAAACATGGATTGCATGTTCAGAGGAGCTGTTTGTTAGAGACACTTGGTTCATAATTGTGAAAAAACTAATGATTTAACACATCTAATGTAATTTGACAATTAATTAACGTCCATCTGTCAAAACTCACGTGCTTTAACAGATCACGTTAAAAGTGGGTAGGAAACAATTGAATTAGTTGTAACGTAACGTCAAATGACTTTTAACGTGACCATCAGCATAAAACTGTCAATGTTTACATAAAATTAAAATGTTGAATGAAAAACTATTTATTTAAAACAAATCTTAATGCTAAAGAATTAGTGCTTATGTAGAAGTAGCGCAAAATAAAACATTTTACAACGACTCTAATGATATTATTGTTATTATTATGATCATAAAAGTTGCAATTATGTTTTCTGACAAAATATGATAATTTATATTTTGTTTACAAACGCACGGGCACAAATTGCCATATAAAAGTACGGAACTTAAAGTTCACCATCATTTCATAATCAGGCGTTTCATAACAGGTGACAGGCCTTTGACCTGTTAAGGCATTTTTTTATTGGACTACTTCTTATTGCATATTAATGAGAAGGGTGGAGTTAGTATATATATGGTGAGATCAGGAAACACATACGCTGGAAAAAACGAAGATACCATCTCCCGGTAAGAAGTATATATTTTTTAATTTTCTTATACTGTAGCGTTTATAGTTTCATCTAATTGATAGAATTGATATAATAATTAATTGTTATCAGTACTTGTTCAAATAGTTTTACATTTATTTAGTTTTTACCTTGACTTTTAAAATAAATATATATTATGTTTAAATAAGAAATAGTCAGGTTCGATATTTTCTTCCCTTTTTTAAAAATAAAATTAGTCTATAAATTAAGATTAGAACTAGATGAAACATTTTACGAATTGTTTAGAATGATTCACTTTAAGACAGCGATTTCTAAAATAAGTTCTAAATTATATACAGGTTTATATAACGTAAAACATATTTATAATTTATATATGCCACCATGAATGGTTAGTACATGTTTATAGATAAAGGCATCTAAATTAATCTTGTTCCGACATTTACAAAAAAATGAAGAAGATTTTATTTTATGTTTGGCTGTTTAATCTTTCAAACTCATGTCTTGCATGAACACATAAAGACGGTCTAAAAGTAGAAATAAATTACCATGCCTTCATTTGTATCATTCACATCATGTTTTATGAAAAATGTATCACTAACCTATGCAACGTGAAATATTTTATTGTTTATAATTATCTTAAGATAACATTCTTGATTATCATAAATTTGAACTGATAATATTATATATATTGTAAACAGTGTGTTAAGTAAATAAAAAATAAAGGATATTGAATGTGCAAGCATAATATTATTTTATTCAACTCGTTCAAAAAACTTAGGTATTAAACTCACACTCATCAAATATCCTCTATTTATGTAATAAATAAATTCTAACAAAATCAATAACTAAGGCATTAATCAAAGTTTTATGTATTTAAAGAAATATTCTTCGTATTTGCCTTGATAGAGCGGCTCTCCGAAGCGTGACTTAGATTTAAATAGCGTATTGTTAATTCAACTGACATTAAATCTCGCTATAATATATTGTCAAATAAACCATCATGTCATGTGACAACATCGTTTTTCCGGATAATTCTACAGATATTCTTGGCACGTGATTCTGAGAGAGATAGCTAACAATTTATTTATAACTTTTATTTCAAGCAATTGTTGCCATGTCAGCTTCATTTATATGTCAGCACGTGATTCAGGTAATTTTTTTTTGATTTAATGACGTATACATCATACAGTAGTTAATATTTGAAACTGTTGAGCTACTGCAATGTTATTATAGGTTATGAATCAAATTTATCTAGACTCCAATCTATTATGTAGTTCAAATTTAAAGCTTAATAAAAAACAACAACAACAAAAAAAAAAAAAAAAAAAAAAAAACATAAAAAAACAACCGCTAGATGTAATAAAGCTATTGTTGTAACAACTTTTATATATTCATTGAGATGTCAAAGTCTCAGTTTGGGATACTTGTTTCTACATTATAATTGAAAACTGTCCACACAGACGGGCAATATATAATACTTAGTCCACTTGACAATTCAATTCTGACGACAAAAACTCACACAAATAAAAACAAACAACGACAAAAAAAAAAAAAAAAAAAAAAAAAAAAAAACAAAAAAAAACAAGACATAAGTTTTATTACTGTGTGACGTTGATAGATGACAAGCAGACGACGCTAAGCGCATCAGTTTTAATGTACACTCTGACAGTATGGCCGAAACGGCACGCTTAAGGTGATTACTGAGCAATTTTGTGCGGCCATAGGTTGTAAAACATCCTGTCATAGGTTATAGTCTAACCCTAGTATTTTTATGACATGGAAGTATTAAATATGACGTTTTTACACGTCTTATTAGGCCACTATATGATTTTATGGACAGGCTCATGACAAGGATATATTAACGTTCATTTTATTGAGTCTGGTCTTTTTTATGTAACAATATCGCTGAATCACGTGAGGTTTTCACGATGGCATGCTTAAACGATTCCTATGAAAAACACAGTAAATTTAACGTATAGTAAACTATTTCTATTTTCCATATCATACATTTCCCAGTACATAAGTTGATAACTCAGAGATTTATCTCTTTTATTTCTCACGAAATCTGACTTCGGAAACACATGAACTCATTCCGGAAATAAGAATATCTTGGTTTTTCAGCTAATTCAGGGGTGCAAACAAATTTTACAGTTGCAGCTCAAAAATGTCGCAACAGGTTGACTATATTGTGACCGTTAGTTTAACGGTAAAGTTTGAATGTTCGAGAAAAAAACAACAACAACAACACATTTTGACGAGTTCTGGATAGCATAATATATTGAATTTTTCATGATTTTACCTTTGGGCAAAGTTTATTGAGAGTTACGAGGAATCAATTTTAATATCCATGACTACAAAATGTTATAAATATCTTTCCTTCAGACGATGGAAGAAGAAATAGCCATTGTGGGGATAGGATGTCGTTTTCCAGGGGCAGATAATATTGATGAATACTGGCGAGTTCTCGTTAATGGCGAGAATCATGTTGTTGATATTCCACCCGAGAGATGGAACAATGAAGCATTTTACAGTGAAGATAAAGACGAGCCAGGCAAACATTATGTGAAGAAGGCTGGGTTTATCAGCAAGTAAGTATATCAAATATACTGTACGAGAGTTGCAGCGAGTGCCGTCAATAATATTTTGCACACGTGGGAAACCTCGAATAACCTATGGCTTTTTCTTTAAGCAAATCTAATTTATGTACATAATTGTTAACAACTATTAAATAAAAATAATATTTGATAAGAATCAATTGATTTTGATCCTTATCATTGTAGTTTGCAATCACGTGATAAGAGACGTAATATATATCATTTTCAGATTCACATTTTTTTTTAAATCCCGTGATATACTGATTACAGATATAAACTTCCATATTCTATTTATGACAAATTTACTTCATTCTATTTATGGCAAAATTACTTCATGTGAAGTTTTATTAACAACTAACAAAATAGGAAAAGCTAATTAATTATTTGAAGGTGTTCTTAATGAAAGACATGAGGTCATGATAAATGTGTCAAGTAAGTGTAATGAGCGTAGTAATGTTTTCACTTGACTGACACTATTGGTAATCATTTGATTTATGTTATAATGCGACATGATCATATAAAAATTATTTCTATTCTTTATGCAATCTATAAGTTCACAAATATATGCCGACAAGTGTGTTTAATGAAATATTCTTATAAGGCATGAAAAGTGCAAACACGTTTATTAATTAAATAATGAAATATGTTTAAAGACAGCTTTAACATTTTCATATCATGAAAACTGACACTCTAAACTGAGTTGCCGTGTTTAATATACACCGAGGTTAAGAGCTAACATTTTAACTCTTTCGAAAATGCCAAGCACTTTAACTTAATTTTATTTTGACAAACCGTTGCATTAACTTGAAATTGCTCAACTTATCATTAAATCATGGCTTTTGATGGGTGAATTAATTAACATATTAACCAAAGTTCACGATAAATGATCCGCGTCATGACAAAACCAACATAATGGGTTTGCGACCAGCATGGATCCAGACCATCCTTCGTATCCGCGCAGTCTGATCAGGATCCATGCTGTTCGCTAACAAACTTTATTACAAATAAAGAAACTGATAGCGAACAGCATGGATCCTGATCAGACTGCGCGTACACGCAGGCTGGTCTGGATCCATGCTGGTCCCAAACGCATTACGTTGGTTTTGTCGTGACGCGGCTCAAATCATCTGCTCTCGTTTTCAGACACGATGAATGGGACAACAAATTGTTCCAGGTAAGTGAGAATGAGGCGGAACGTGTCGACCCCCAGCAGAGATATGTTCTTGAGTGTACACATATGGCAATGGAAGATGGCGGCATTACGAGGAAAGATCTGCAGGGATCTTCAACCGGTGTTTATATCGGTAAGTTATCAATGCCATTATTTCTTTTATTCATGTCTTTTTTATACGGTCACAATAAAAAAAAGAATTCGTTTAAAAGCAAAGAAAACAATTAACGATTAAGTCAAACTGCTTTTATAATGAAATGTAATATTCTTCTAACGATTATATTTTACAAAGTCAGGATCAGAATTAAAGCATTCATATCAAGTTAAAATTTTAATTGCTCCAGGTGTTATGAATGATGACTACAAAGTAATCGCCAGTTCAGACCACAACGACGACACGAACTATTCGGCAACAGGAATGAGTACTACAATAATAGCTTCCCGTGTATCATTCACGTATAACTTACAAGGACCTTGTATGGTGATAGATACCGCGTGCTCATCTTCTATGATAGCCATACATCTTGGTAGTCAAGCTATTAGGACAGGTATGTTAATAAATGTTATTCGTATGGTATGGACTAAGTAATATAAAGCTGAAGTTGGAGAATGATATTCCATATTTTGACCATGAGTTGCCTAAAATATAAATTGATTTCTTTTTATATTCTGGCAAATAGATAGATAGATAAATAAATAAATAAATAAAACAGGTAAACGCAAATTTTTAGATAATTAAGTTGTTCAATACAATTCACACTTGATTACACGGATAACCAATCATTTTTTATTGTTCTTTCTTACCTAGAATCAAACTTTTTGAAAACCAATCACTATATATTTGTGAGTTTTGTAACTTCTATCTAACTGATAGTCAATCTTGTAAAATATGTTCTTGTAACTGATTGCATAAGAGTAGACAAGTAACTGATGTTTAGAAAGCCGCATTTCTCATACATTTACCAGCCTATGGTTTTTCTTTTAAGGTGATTGTGAGATGGCAGTTTGTGGCGGTGTTAGTAGCATTATATCTCCAGATACATTTATGGCCCTGTGTAAAGCCCGGATGATGTCACCGACAGGTCAATGTCAAACGTTTTGTGACACCGCCGACGGATACGCACGTGGGGAAGGATGTGGAATTGTTATACTAAAGTCTTATGCAAAGGTATACACTTTCCCTCCAATATGAATTAAGTATCAATGTATAATATAAAACAAAGTTGAATACAGAGTTACTAGTAACATATTTGACACATTGTAGAAGCATACATCAAACAACTTTGTTCAAGTTACCATATTGTTTTGACAGGCAATTAGGGACGGAAACAAAATTTGGGGAATCGTAAAAACTGGAAGCAACCAGGACGGACGAGTGTCTCAGCCTATCACCGCGCCGTCTGGAGATCAACAAGAAGAATTGCTGAAAAAAGTTTATAAACAATATAACGTGGATCCCTCATCTCTACAGTACATTGAGGCGCATGGTATGTTTCAAATGTAATTATGATGAGGAAATGTAAATGTATATCACAGCTCTGTAAAAATTTAATGCCTAAAAAAATGAAAAAATGTACCACGTCTTTATGTTAAGAAATTATTGATATCATCTGAATGTTACATTAAAATTTATCCTAAATGATAAATTATTGTCTTAGTTGTAAAAGATAGATTTTCGGATAACACTAAAAAACTATAGCCCGTGTCTATTGTAGAAATAGCACATAATACTGAGGGCCTCATAACATTATGGTCACTGATCAGTCCGCCCGAAAACATTTAATAGACTGAAGCCTAAGACTGAGGATTGTTCAAATGTTTACGGCTGTCTTGGAGGTCACTAAAATGCTATTTGGTCCGAAGTACTGTTTGCTATTTCTTATATTATAATTTACTTTATAAGCCCATACTTGTAAAAATCAACAAATGAAATCATATTGTTTAAATAACACTATTTTAAGTAAAATATACGGAAAATTGTTGGCAGTCAGCTACACGCTGCTAAATTCTAGCGGGTTTGACAAAAAGATAATAGTGCGCGCTAAGGCTGTCACTGTACTTTAATGTCGGACCGATCACGTCGTCGTTTACATACATTTTTGTATTTAAAGGCTTGCTTACATTATATAGATAAAGAAGGAATATATATATTTAAGGTAAAATATTTTGTAATAGTAAAATCAACTTTCTCGATATTTTGTTGATAATGTCTTTTGTATCTAATTTTTTTCTTGCTTTAATAATATTTAGGGACTGGAACACCAATTGGAGATCCAACGGAAGCCAATGCACTAGGAAGATTTATTTCATTGCATCGTGGAAAAGGTATCAATGATTCAGCCTCAGATGATGAAAGTTTGTCTTCAAAACCTGACAGTGGAAACCCGTCAGAATCAGAACCGTCAGACAGCGAAAGAGAAGATACAGTGGAATCTAAGGAAGAAATATCTGACGATGTGAACTCTTTAGACAATCAATGTATGCATCCTGGTAAGATTATTCCTATTGGATCTGTTAAGACTAACATTGGTCATACTGAATCAGCCGCGGGTGTTGCAGCACTTATCAAAGTGTTATTGATGATGAAAAATGGAAAAATTGTACCAAGCCTTCATGTTAAGAAAGACAAATCTAATTTGAATCAGAAGATTAAACTAGATGAATATGGTTTAGACATAGCTCTTGACGTAGCAGATTGGTTGCCAAATGAAGCGGGTGAAAGAATTTGCTGTGTAAATTCGTTTGGATTCGGCGGATCAAATAGTCACGCCATTGTGATGCAGAACACACGTATGCCGTATCCTTCAATAAACCGACCCCATCCAGTCGAATTATCGACATACGATGTAATTTGTCTATCGGCGTTAGATGCTAACTCGTTGAAAAATACAATGGCATTGGTAGAACAGGACCTGATGGACGATGTTAATTTGCAAGACTTATCATATACATCGGCATTTCATCGGGATCACTACCCTGCACGTACTATACTATTTGGAACTGATGTTGAAGAAATACAACAGCAACTAAAAGTGAAAATGCAAAGTATTGATAAACTAGAGACAAGCAAAAGTACTCGAAAAGTATTTGTGTTTTGCGGAGTAGGTACAACCTGGCAAGGTATGTGTGCTGAAATGATGGCTTCACAACCTGTGTTTAGAAATACAATATCAATAATTGATCAGTATCTACAACCATTGTCTGGATGGAGCATAGCTGATAAGTTTAAAAATGTTGAAACAGATTACAGTGACCCATTCTTGAATCATATTGCAATATTTTGTACTCAGGTGGCCTTATTTGCATTATGGAAAAGCTGGGGTGTTACACCCGACAGTATTATTGGTCAATCTGTTGGGGAAGTTGCAGCAGCGCATGCGTCAGGAGCACTTCCTCTCAAAGATGCCGTTAATGTTATTTATTACAGATCCAAGATCCTGGCTGAAATGACTGGTGGAAAAATGATGGTTGCAGGCAACTATGCTATTGAAAATATTGAGGCTTTGTGCGAGAAATACGACAATAAAGTCACAATTGCTGTATACAACAGTCCAAGTTCGTGTACTCTTTCTGGGGACGCTGATGTCATGGAAAAAATAAAGTCAGAACTAGAGGACTTGAATGATAAAGACAACGCAGATATAATGATAAGACCCCTGTCTGTGCAATGTGCATACCATAGCCACCAAGTTGATTCATGCATGAATATAATTGAGTCACAGTTAAAAGATATACATAAAGGGGTTCGCAGAATAGAACATATTTCAACTGTCACGGGTGATATCGCCGAAAATGAAGAATTTCAAACTGGAAAATACTGGGCTGAAAATATCCGCCAGCCAGTTAAATTTATGCATGCGATCTTAAAAGCATCTCGAGAAGGAGTTACGAATGTGTTTATAGAGATTGGTCCAAGGCAAGTTCTGCGAGCACATTTGCCCAACATCATGGGCGAATCATTCAAGGGAATCTCTCTTCCGTCAATGAACGGCAAAAAAGAATGTGTCAGTGTTTATTCATCACTGAGTACTCTTTTTGAGTTAGGATCTGAAATAGATTGGAGAGGTATAATTTCAACATCTGGTATTCCAATTGCATCGCCACGATACGGATTTAACAAGACAAAGTTTCTTTATATTCCAGAGTCTGCTGCACAGATGTTACAAGGAATACCATTTAATTCGGACCCTCACATGTATGTTCGAAGAAATGGTGGAGACAGTGCCGAGTTTCGTATCCTTATTGAGAAGGAATCCACACCTTTTGTGTACGACCATTACTTTCTAAACGCAATCTTAGTTCCCGGTGCAACATATGTTGAAGCAGCATTTGAATGTGGTCAAAGGAAGTCTAACTTGAATGCGTATGAGCTTTCTGTTTCCACAGAATTTGTTAAGCCGTTCACACCTCCAGACGAAAAACAATACCAAATTGATATTGAAATGACTGAAGATGAAGACATTGACGGACACCGATATGCAATGAAGAGAGATAATCGCACTCTCTGTCATGGGACAATTGTCCGAAGGAGTGAGCCGGAAAGGGCGATCGTTGACATTTCTCATATTCAGTCCAGATGTAAAACATATAAAAACAAAGAAGAGAGTTATGCCTGTTTGGAAAGAATCGACTTCAATTACGGGGAATCACTTAGCTTGATAGAACAGTCATGGTCTTCACCTTCTGAATGTCTAGCCGAGTTTATTGTTCCAGAGGAAGTAAAGATACAAGGAAAAGCAACACATCTGCATCCGTCAATCATTGATGCCATGTTTCAAACATTTGGTATATTAAGTACTCTTGGTACAGATGGTCCGACATTACCAAAGGGTCTCAGCTCTATTGTTATAAACAGACCTCCTCAAGCGCGAATGTTCGGTTATTCACAGATGGTGAAAGCAACCCCAATAGGGAACCACTACAATTCAATGTTACTCTCAACAGACGGCCATGTGATAGCAGAAATAAAAAACTTTTACACGAAAACAATCAGGATATCCGATGCACCAAACCAAAGTATAGTTTATGATGTAACTTGGCATAAGGTCAAAGAAGAAGAAATCAGACAGGAAGAAGAAGAGCAATCGAATGGTCGCATAGTTGTTTTTGGAACCAGACGATTTATCAACTGTTACCAATATGCCGACGATACAAACTCAACTTCTTATGAATTAAACGACAGTCTTGCAGATACAGAATCAATGTACAGAATGGCTTTTGATCAAATCAACAATATTCGTGCATTTGTCTTTGCTCCCTGTTATCATGTGCAAAATTTGAATAATGGAAATAAATCAGTTTATCAATGTGCGAAACACACATTTCTATCCCTTGCAACATTAATTAAGGTTATCCAAGAAAACAACGTCACGTTGCCTATTTTTGTGATTACTGAGAATGTAAAAGCAGCACCAGACCGTAATATATCTGCTTCGAATGTTTGTGGAGGAGAACTATGGGGCATGGTCAGATCAGCAATGGCCGAGACAGCCTACGGTGACCTCAGAATAATTGATATGTCACTGACAGATGAAAATGCTATCGCTCTAGAATCTGTTCTAAACAGAAATACAGTTAATTACAGCGAATACTTGATTGATAGCGGGAATGTTTTCTATAACGAATTCATTGAAGACCCAGAACAAGATATCGAGCCAAACTACCGTGAGTTAGACTACGAACATACAGAAGACCTTATTTTGAAATCAACAAACCCTGCAGTTGTTACAAATCCACATTTTCAACTCAAGATGAAGAAAAAAGAAGAGACTGGAATTTTTAACAGCTGCAAGATACGTTTGAACTCAATCTTTCTTCATGATTCTGCGATGTATCCTACATCAACAGTGTCCGAAGATGCCGAAAACAACTTCTGGCCAGAAAATGACGAAAACGGATTTCAAGTTGTTTGCATTGAAGGTATTGGATGGTTAGAAGATAAAAATAAAAAGGCAAAAAAAGTAATGGAAAAGACACCAAAAGTTGGATTTTGCTATCCTGTTGATGTGTCGTCAATTGTTAGCATTCCATCAAAATGCACATTTGATATCGGTTGTTTGCAAACATACACTCCCGGAACAATGTCAGTAGGGGTGTTACTATGGAACATTGTTGAGCTTTGCAAACAAACATCAAGCATATTTGTAATTGTAGAGGACGACTCAAGTTCATGGATAAATCTTTTAAAGGCACTGTTAAGTAAAATGAAGAAGGTAAGCATAAAGATAGAGGCAAAGGAAAAGGTGGTAGATCCTTCAATAGAATTTGCAATATCTGCTCAAACATTAGTTGTGTTGTCTACAATAACAGCTGGACATATAGAAGTTCTCCGACGAAAGTTTTCTACAGTCCAGAAAATCATTAGTATTGAAGAATATTTCCCCAGATACATGCAAAGATGGATGCATCACAACATGAAAAGCATTGTTGTACATATACTAAACACCGAAAAGCTTTTTACATACTCTGAGCTCACTGATAAGGTACCAAAGGTGTACAATTGGCTGAAAACACTTGATAACAGTGTGAAAGATTCACTTACAGAAATATCAACAGATGAGTATTATGAAGAGAAGGAAACGTCCATCTTTAATCTGCCGTATCCTGAGCTTCATTTAAATGAGGGGAAAAATACCGAAAATTACATTCCGCTTAAAGTGTTCAGAACAGAAATCTTTCGGAAAAATGGTTGCTACGTTTTAATTGGAGGTTTAACGGGGTTGGGTTGGGAGCTTTTGCTACTGATGGCTGAGCTTGGAGCTGGATACATATCGACATTCTCTAGGCGCCCACCTTCTGACGAAAAACAAGTAGAGATTGAAGAAGTTCAGAAAAGATTTGGATGTAGAATACTGCCAATGCAAGTAGATATCACTGATATAGATGGCCTAAAGAAAACGTTACTTGATTTACAATTGAAGTTAGGCGAGGCTCAAATAAAAGGAGTATTTCATGGAGGCGGCGTGATAAATGATATGCTTCTGAACAACATGACATTGGAGGATGTTGAGAAGCCTTTACAGCCCAAAGTTCTCGGTACGTGGAATCTTCATATGGCAACGCTCGATTTACCACTCGATTACTTTGTTCTCCACTCATCTATAGTAGCTATATTTGGAAATCCAGGTCAGTGTAATTATTCTGCAGGTAACTCATTTCAAGACTCATTTGCTCATTACAGAAGAAGTCTCGGATTGTGTGGTCAGAGTATTAATTGGAGTACACTCTCTCTTGGAATGGCTGCAGAAAACACAGAAATGGAGAAAAACTTCAAAAGTCAAGGGTTTTATTATCTGCACAAAGATGACATCAGAGCATGTTTCATGAGGGCTGTGATGACGAATCCTCCACAAGTTACTTTTGGAGTTTTTGATTGGTCGATTATGGAATTCCATCCGACAATCAAATCGTATCCTTTCAAATTTGTTGGACTGTTGGATAAGTATGGAACAAAGAATGCTACGTTCAAAAAGACAGATTCAAAATATAGCTTTGATATAGAAGAATATAACAATGCTAACGATGAAGAAAAGAAAGAAATGATAATGGACCTCATAAAGAAAATGGCCGCGGATACATTCATTGCTGATGATAGTGCCCTCAGTGCAGAGACTCGCTTCGTAGAACTTGGAATTGATTCAATGGCTGCAATGAGCTTTGCGAATTCGGTTTTCGATACTATGCAAGTTAGAATTCCTGTCGTCACTTTGCTATCCGATACAACGACCATTGAATCACTCACTTTATATCTTACAGAAAATATACAAAATGGCGGAGGCTCTTCTTCCACGGGCGGCGGTGACGGACAAGCTGAAACAAACCGAGAAGACAACAGAAAGCTTTTGGACTATTTACGAGGAACAGTAACCTTCATGCAAAGAAGTTTGCTGAATGATTATGTTAAGAACCCACACAGTCGAAACTTATCACGACAGGCAGATTATGAAGTAACAGGCCTCAAGCTTAAGCCAAAAGACTGGAGAGTGATTCTTAATCACCTGGTTAAAATGAATCCGGAACTTCGTAGAATCTATAAAATTAATAAAGAAGAATTAACATATGAGTCAGTATTGCTTCCTGCTGATGAAGTAGAGGTTGAAATGCAGCAAGTGCCCTTTGAAAGCATTTGCAACGGACAGGAAACTGATGATCGAGATCAAGTTTATTTTGATTTAACAACGGATCTTCCAATTCGTTTCAAAATTGCTTGTAAAAAGAATGTTACTCGCATGAGGATGTTCATACATTCTGTGATATCCGATTTATCCGGTGTTGCCATGCTTTTCAGAGATATTGGTTCCTACATGAAACCATACATTTGCAATGAGTCTCTGCCAGAGAAGGATACGAGTATTGTGCCAGCCGATGCCGTAAGAACTGCATTGAACCCAAGAATGCCTGACCTGAAGCAATACTGGAAAATGCAGTTGTCTCAGGATGTTCATCCTTTTACATTTTCTGATGACATCGAAGAAGAACTAGATGAGGCCAACTGGTATCAGTTTGCAGAGGATGTTCCACTTGAGCTTGTTAACGATATACTGAATTACACGAAATCATCGGGGCTATCTCTATACAACTTCATTGTCCCAGTCTATATGCTATTTTTATACGAGAAAACGAACAAAGACCTTATTCCGCTGGTCACAAATAATGACATGAGGGGACATGTTCCACAACTGAAATCTTTTGTCACCCGCTGTATCAATGCCATGCCTGTAATAGGTGACATGCGTAATCTCGGAAAAGTCAGTGACTACATTAAAAAGAGTTCCACTAGTTTACATCGCATAACGCAACAAAGCGCATTCCCTTATGCATTAATACAAGACGAAATGCCTACAGAGGAACTTAAGAAGCATATTGGTCGACATAGGATTGTAATGGACAACATGGCACACCTAAATCAAACATATAAACACAATAGAGTTACAATTAAAGTATCAAATGTCCACCATACACGATATGTGTACGAGACCACATTGTACATTATGTATGACCTTCAGGAGAACAAGGTTGCTCTTCAGTATGGATACAACACACGCGCCGTGAAACATGAAGACGCTGCTATTGTTCCAGGAAGAATCATGGAGTTAATGAGGGCGTTCTTAGATCATCCCGATGCTGAGATTAGCGATATTTTAAGTGGGAACATCGTGATCAACAGCATTCCAAAGAGTATCAAAGCGCCTCATATGAAAATCAGCAATGAGCACAATTCTGTCACTGATAAGAAGTCACCGATAAAGCAGAGGAAGCCATCTAAAACCTCAAAAAGGACCAGTGAATTCACAAACAGTCTGGGTAGTGATATTTCGATTCTGCGACAAGGTAAGTCTGGCGTTTACCTAAGATGATTTCAAAAGAGAATATTGTACTATACATTGCAAAAATATTATTCGAAATTATGGTCTCAAATTTTTTAAATATTTTTAATAAAACCATTAAATTCATATGAATTGACCTGGAAGTTGTCAGTTAATATATTAATATCACATTTATCTTTTCATTTACAGATTGTTTTATAAAGCAGACCAGCCAAGGTTGGGAACACACAGTTCAAGTGTCTCTAGCACTAGATATGTCGATCAAAAGCAGTGGCGAACTTGTTTTACAGTGGGGTAAAATAAATAGCTCATACAAGAGGCACCTGCAGGTGGATTCTATATCAGAAGTTTCTGTGAAGAAACTAAATGGTAAATAGTATTTGCATACACTTTAATTGTTTAAGCACAAAAGTAAGCAGGGTCATTTTGAATACATTAATTAATGATTTGATAGTGTGGCCGTGCTGCCGAACGCTTAATACATTAACAAAATGAAAGTGCACTTTAACCTAGCAACTAAGAAAATTTGCTTCTCTCGACTATATTTGACGTCTCTGAATGCAAAGCAGAATTATGTACGTTCAACATTGTACCAATTGTTCTTGCGTTATACATCTATTGACTAGTTTCTTATTATTTCAGGAATGTACAATATATTCCTGCGAACGGCCAACAAATGGTTTGTTCTTAAAACTATGTCACAAAACCAGGCAACTGATTGGCTTGAGACTTTAAAAAATGCCGTAGAGGAGAGAAAACGACCAGGACAAAGAAATGTTAAAATGCTTGTTGAACATTTATAAAAAATATGGTGTTGTTCAAAGTATGATTATGCTAGGTGGTACTTGTCGGTCACATATGTTCTATTATGTGCCGGTACGTCCATGGATATTGTTATGAATGTAATATGTGTTGTAAATACCTGACTGTGTTCTGTTGGTGTATTTTCTCTTTTATTAGCTACATGATTATATGGAGTAATATTAGCATCGAAGTGTCTTACTTTAAGAAAGACCGACAACGATCAATTCCGAATAAAGTAACGAGTGTTCTTGCTAAAATAGATATTCAAATGTTTTAGTAGTTTCTAATATAACTATTATTTTTAACAGTTCATTGTTATGTTAATACATAGCATATTGTTATGAATATGTATGTGTATGTTGAAAGAGAAATTGTTATGTAATGCATGATCTTATTTCAAAAATAAGCAAATGTTTTGTTGTACAATTTAAATTACCATAAACCTTTATGGTATTTCTTTTTTACGTTAAATTTTGCATACTTTGCCTTCATTTAAATGTTGTTTTGTAACGAGAAAATAGTTCCACTTTCTTTGTTTAAACTTGAATGTTGTTCAAAGAAATACTTTTAAAATAGAAGAACAATAGGCTTTGTAATTTGTTACATTCTTTTTGACATAATATCAAGCCATTTTGATATAGTGTTAAATTTAAAATGAATTCATTTCTTTTTGTTATCAGTTATCAATATAGTTCATTTACAGAGATAGTTGTTTAAAAGAAATGCTTTAGAAATGCTAAATGAATGTTCAAGGTTTATTATTTAATAAATAAAGAAAGCTAATGACAACTAATTTGAGTTTATCCATATATTTCGTTCCCTCATTGATATCTATTGAAACTTTATGTAAATATATAGGTATGTTTCTATGAGTACTCAGAAGTTCTCAGACCCGTAATTTTAATAAATCCCATGTCCGGAAAAGGCTTTTATTAGCATTATATGCTTTTTGATCTGATCATTTTTTTTCAGCATCATAATGGTATGCACATTTTGTTTGTGCAAAATGTTGGAAAGGAAATGAATATGTTTCAACTAATTTCTCAGAAAACTTACTTGTCACCTGACAAAACTTTTAGCTACAATTTAAAGTAATAAAACCATTATTTTCTTTAAATCAGATGACTTCATTTGATTTCTACATCATATACCTCTCACGTAATTCTGTATATTACAAAAGTGTAAAATGAATACCACATTTATTCTATTTTAAGCGTCTGTTTATAAATACAAATGATATAAATCATTTGATAAAACGAATATATTTGACATTCGTTGTCATTTGATAAAAACCATAATTATGAAAATCATCTAGGAAAACGGAAGTGAATTAAATGTAAGCATCTGACTTTATTTTCATGAATTAATTTCATAAAATATTATATCAAATGACAACTCATCTAAGATGCTATATATAAGATACTGGTAATAAAACATTCACATTGCATAAGCAGCCTTTGTTTGCAAAAACAACCTGCTGAATTGACTATCAAAATACTCCTTTACTATCAATTACTGATTATGTCGGTCTAAAGTATAATTTCATGAATAAATTTACAACAAATCATTTGCTCTCTGTGTGAAAAAACGTTCTTTTGTGGTAATTTGTTACTGTTAACACTTCATTTGTTACTTTCATAAAATGAATATCTGAAAGAGAAAAACAAAATTAAATTAAACTCGTCAGATTTTAGGAACTTGTTTCGAAAATAATACACATCTGACACACAATTGCAAGTAACGTACATAGTTTTAATCTTCCTGTTTGCATCTGTGTACTTAGCACAGAATTATTAACATACTAATGCCAACTAAAAGAGTAAAACATATTGTCTATATTTAATGTATTTATTACTAAGAAATATACATTGTCATATTTCTTACGTGATTACAAGATTTAGGAGGAATAAGCGACTCTGGTTTTTAATAACAACAATCACAAATTTTTTTAAAGGTCAGTAATTCTTTTTTCTTTGATAAAGATAGACATGCGTTTTATTAAGGTAAGATAAATCCTATTTTGACTTGCATACAAAATACCTAATATATAAATGTATTTATTGCCAACATGCGGTAGCAAACAAACAGAAGCAAAAGATGGTTTAGGTAATTAGCCAAAGTGTTACTTTATGGAAACTATAACAGGACACAAACAATAAAAAGGCTTTTTTAGAATAAAAAATAAAAGGCAAAATGGGCCTTTAAAAAAATCACGATACATCGATCTTATGTGATACAAATATCGGTACATTTTTAATTAATTTCGATACCAAGTCAAAATTGTGTGATATACCATACATGCCGATTTAAAGATTATAGCATGCTCGTATTTACTGACCTATCCAGTCATTTATCCAAATTAATGATTTTATTATAGATGTCATCTAAAAGTTCCCGTCAAAGAAAAACGTTGTTTATTAGATTATTAAGGTTGTCTGTTGGGCAACATTATTTCCTCTTCTATACTTTGTCTATTATATCTGTCTGTGTAAATGCGGCTGTAATTAGCTGATTTATATGATATGTCCTTCATAATTTATTTCACTACTCTCACATCATAAAGGCCTTATCAGGTCAATAAAATAGAGGAGAAGACCACCACAGATCGCCTTTACGCACTTTGCAACCAAGCAATATCTTATACTGGTAAATTGCTATTTTTGTAATAAAACGATTTTTATCAAATACATATCTCTTTTCTTATTACCATTTTTAAAATTTACAGTAAACTTTTTGATGTCTGTGGTCTTTGCAAGATCTTTCTTAATATTTTAATAAAAAAAGCAAAAGATAAAATTGTATTTGTATAAACTTAATAGCAATAAGAAGCCGAAAAATAAAACAGACATATTCAAGCTTGTTTTCATGCACAAATGTATAACATAAATGTTCGAGTAAGTTAAAGGATAATATTAAATAAATACCAGTCTTAATACAATCTGCAGATTTTAAAGAATGCAATTCGTTATTAACATTTTGAAAAACGATATATGGTCGTATATTACTTTTGTGGGCCATATAAATCAAGCCGCACGGGGCTTATTGTAAAATGCTTAAACCTGGTACATATATGATACGAGTTAACACTGGTATAGAATAACTCAATTTAAGATGTTTAAATTTGAAACCATTGATATAATATTACATTCCTAGATCAGTATTTTCCATCGAATATTGCTTGGAAACATGAAATTAAATACGACGACAACAACGAACAACGAACAACAACAACAACAGTTTGTGTTGCAAAATGTCCATTTCTTTTAAAGAATATTTGAAAAAAAAAACCAGAAAGGCACAAGAATGCCAATGAAACCAGTTTGTTTTAACATGAAATAAGAAATAAGTTCAATGTCATTTTCGTGTCTCAATTATAAACAGATTTTTATTGAGAAATAGCTTAATTTATATTTTGTCATTTTGTTTTAGCGATTTTATAACACTTCATATTTACAAAGTTGATTTTAACTGGATAGTCGCGACTTTAAATAAGCTATAAACAAGATTACTGTTATAATATTTAAACAAAAGAATTGCGCTGTAATAATAATTCGTTTTTAAAGATTTTTGACAGGTTATATATCCGTGTATAAATGAGTGTCTACCCAACAGTCTTTACAAGGACATATAACCTGTCAAAATTCTTTTTCATGATATTATTTCTTTGATTGTAACGTTTCTCATCGTAAGTTTATTATTGAGTAATTAATATAGTTATGGTATTTACATGTGGTGATTTAGTAAGAAATGTGGCGTTACTTTGACAACTTCATTAATCATGCCCGAATACGCCACTTGCATTTTTATATCTGCTAAAAGTACACAATTAAAGCGCCCACCTAACACACTGATAGCACTATGATGTAGTGCATGTGGTATTTTTTACAGCTATTTGTCAGTTGTGATCAATGTCTTATTGATACGAAATGTTCACTTGTATTGTCCAACAACTTTGACCTGGCACTTCATTAACTTTCGTAAAGGTCATTTGAATAAACACTGACCAGTATCTATCGAATATATGGATATATTTGATAACCTCACTCGTTAGTGAGGTGTGGTGTATTGGTATCGATGTCGGACTACCGATCTGACTGTCTCTGGTTCGATTCACCATGTTTAGATTTTTTTAATTTAATTGCAAGAATCAATTTGAAATCGTTTAACTGCACCTAGCTTGAGAATACACAATAATATGATACTTTGTGTCATTATGCAGTCGTATATCCTTTAGTGCATATAAAGACAGTTATTAATCAAAAATACTACACAGATATCACGCACGCACTCACGTATGCACGCACGCACATACTTATACTTATACACAACAAAAAGGTTTGCAATAGCTTAAAAAGAATGGCAACTTTAAAATTAGAATAAAAAATGAAATCCCTGAAAAAGGATTCGAACCTATCAATTAACGTCTAAATTCTTCAAGTGAAGCTCCTTAAAGCTGCGGTCTCACTTACTCCCGGCAGAGCCCAGGACCATCCCGGTAAGTTTCGCGCGTTTTCAATCCACCGGGGTTCTACCGGGGCTCTGCCTGGATCTTCCTTGGCTCTGCCGGGGCTCTGTCTTTATCGACCGCGGCTCTGCATGGGTCAACCGGGGCTCTTCCGGCGTCATCCGGGAACGACCGTGGAAGCACCGGCATGAACCGTAGGTTCACATGGGCTCTGTCTGGATGATCCGGAGCGCATCCAGCCAATGGTAAATCGCAGTGAGTTGTCGTTCCTTTGTAGGTGTCGCCACTTTACCCGGTCCATAAATATCCGGCGTACTCGGATTTTATCCTACTACAAACCAGGAAGTAAAGTTATATCTTTGTGATTTTTAACAAAAATTCTAAGTTAATAATGCCGAGTACGTGTTGTTGTGTACCAAATTGTCACAAAAGAGGAGGGCATGAATTCCCAACCGAAAAAGACCGACGGGAGAAATGGATTGTAGCCATAAAACGCCTCGATGTTGAAACAATGAAAAACTGGATACCATCGGCTTCAGCCGTTGTGTGCAAGTCGCATTTTAGGCCTGAAGATTACCTTCAGCAAACAAAAGACGGTATGTTTCGTTCATAAATTGTTAAAACATTTAGGAATAAACAAAAATTGGTACATTATACGTTCTGTTATGGTAAAATTGGATACAAATAATGATGTGTGTCAGTGGGTGGGGTAAAGCTGAAGGCTTGTGTTGCACAATGTGGGATATAATTTATAAGTTAATGGTTGACCTAGCTGTGACAACCTATATAAATATGATAAACCTTTCTACTATTTATAATGAATTGATCAGTATTATATGATGTTATACAAGTGATTTTTAATTTAGTGCAGCTGCTGATAAAACAAATTGATATTAGGGATAAACTATGCACCGGTCTCTCCCGGTCTATTTTGACCAGGGATATAGTATCATAATTCATATTTACTGGCCCTGTCAGTGCCGGTCTTAATTATTAAAATTGAATGAGACAGGGTGTTGATATGAAATATATTATTTTTCGCATGTAATGTATTTTGTTTCTGTTATTAATTGTTTATTTTTACATTTGTATATTACGGACAAGACAATAAAGTAAAACATGTAATACTATTCACCGAATTATGGGAATTACCGATAGGAGATGGTGAATGGTACATGCCCTGAAATTAATCATTTACCTTTAGTACCAGTCAAATTGATTAAATAAGATACATTATTTTTTTATTTTTTATATACTGCTCCTTTTTATTTTGTAGGAAAAAAACCCTGTCAACAGAAGCTCCTGTCATCTGCTGTTCCCACGCTATTTCAATGGACAAAACCGAAAACCCCATCAGATGTAAGTTGGAGTGAACGGCAGTGTGTGAGAGAAAGGCGGAAGAGGAAAAGAGAGTCTGATGTTGTCCGACAATTAGAAGCTGAATTTTCGCAGCCTTTAGATGTTATTGAAGAGATCGTACAACCCTCGGATGATGATATTATATATACTGCTGTTCCATTAAAAATGGTAAAAGATTGTGCTTCGCAAACAGTAGCAAAACCAATATTTGATATTGATAACTTTGTAAATGACAATGAAGGAATTCTTTTCTACACTGGGTTAGAAAGTTACGTGAAATTCATGTTTGTATTAAATACACTTGGGCATGCAGCATATAATCTTAATTACTTATACCACCATGTCATATCTTTCTTTGTGCCAAATCAATTTATCATTACACTTATGAAACTTAGAAGAAATATGACACATTTTGAACTTTCAAGACGGTTTAATATATCAGAAGGAAGTGTTAAAAATGTAGTTTATACATGGATATTATTTATGTCAAAACAGTGGCGTGAAATTAATATATGGCCATCACGAAATTTAGTGCGCTACTTTTCTCCCTCAGACTTTAAGTCTAAATTTCCAAGTACACGTGTAGTTATTGATGGAACCGAGTGTCCCATAAAAAAATCAAAGGCCCCAAGACCTCAACAAGCGACATATTCAACCTATAAGAACAGGAATACAGTCAAAACTTTAATTGGTGCTTCACCAGGAGGGGTCGTAACATATATATCTCCTTTATACGGTAGATCAACAAGTGACAGACAAATTGTTGAACGTAGTTCTTTATTCACCATGTGTGATCCTGGAGATTCAATAATGGCCGACATAGGATTTAATGTGCAGGATTTGTTTGCGCCTTACAATTTGACAATTAATGTGCCAACATTTTTCAAAAAAAAAGAAGGACAGAATGTCAGGAAAAATTGTTGATGAAGGACCGCCAAATATCCAGTAAAAGAGTACATATAGAACGCTTAATTGGTCTTGGAAAAACATACAAAATTTTGTGTCATCCAATGTCTGGTACTGATGCTAAAGTTTCATCAGATATTATATTTGTTTGCTTCATGCTTTGCAATTTTAGACCACGAATTATTTCCACAAATGCATGAATTCAATTTTGAAAGTTGAAGTTTGATTTAAAGGCCCATTATGTCTCAGAAATTCTACCGATATTATTTCTCAAAAACAATTTTTTATTTGTTTTTTTTTTGATACAGTTTTCAAAGTTATACTCATTTGCCATATATATCGACTTTCTTTTGTAACTATAGCTCTTTTGGCAATCGGTATAATTATAGAGAGTTAGTACTTTGTCTGGATATCAAATACTTTTTTGTTTACATTTTCTTCCTTTATGACACATTACTAACGTTCAGTGCTACTTTTTTAGTTGTTTAACGTCTAGCATGCCCTTAAACCATTATTCAACAGTTTACACTATAAAACATGGAATTATAAAAAAATATTGATTTCTGAGACATTATATGCCTTTAAGTTTAAGTCTGAAATTTATGCCTATACCTTAAAACATCAAAATTCTTCAATATTTTTTTTTGTTAGTGAACCTTGTGAATATAATTTATACATTGTACATACATGTGTAAAATTTACTTTGCATGCACTTGAAATAATTTGACTAAAATACATTTTGAAGCATAAGTTTCAGACTAAGAAACATTTTTTATGTAACATGTTACTGTGAATATTTTCATATTACAGACCTAAAATGTTTTCAAAGAAAAAAATAAAATAAAAATTAGATGGAGTATCACAACATTTATTTTTTCTATAATTCTATGAGCAAAATATTTTTGATAGTTTTATAAATACATCACATGTATAAATCATTGACCATCAATACACTATGCATGTATTCTCTTACTATTATCAATAAAGTTTGATGTTTTCAGAAATCTTTTAAGTGTCACCATTACTCAACATATGTTTTGTAAAATCGTTTTTCTAAAAGTGCTTCCTTGAAATACAAATCAAAAAAGGTTTTCAAGCCCTGTATCATTTTCATAATAAAATCTTCGTCACGAGGTACTTTAAAGTAAACCATGTCAGTTATTGTGTAAACAATAAACACACACTCTTCTGCCTCAGTACAAAGAAGTTGACCTTGAATTTGAAAAAAATAATCATGATTCTTATCTAAATAAAATCCAGATTCTTTGTCAGATTTCAGATAGGGCACAGTTACACTGTTAATTGGTTTATCTTTAGCAGAATAAGGACACTTCACTTCAACTATTCGTTTGTTATTTATAATGCCATCTGGTGAGCAGGACAAAAATGGAAAATCTCTGGCAACAACAATGCCACACATTTTAACTTCCTCTCCAGATTCTGTCATATATCTGGATATGGCCATTGTTTCATATTTAAGTCCATGTTTTAATGCTGGAGCAGTTATTTTGACTACATTCACCAATGAAGATGCTAGTTTTGTTTTGTCTGTTTTGTCAGAATTCAGAGCTTTCACAATGCGACCAAACATTGATGATGACAATCTCTTTGTTCTTTCATCATACCACTGAGGGTTTTTACTCTGTCCTATGGTTCTCCTTTCAATTGCTTTTCTTTCTTCCAGTGTAATTTTGGTTACAAGAATACACTCTAAAAAATGATCTTCAGGGGTTAACAATAAATAGTCATGGTCATGAGCGACAGCCAAGCTGTTAGCTGGTTCAAACAGTTGAAATATTGGCATCATTGATGAGCCAGCAACACTGAGACATGCGTTTCTAAAGTGGTCCTTGTAACCAGGATGGTTTCTAAATTGTGGAGGGCGTGGATCAAAGTCTAGTGATGTAAATTCATCTGCTCCTGGTAAATTTAACTGATTAGCCTTTAAAGGACTTCCAATGTATCTTTTGCACTTTTGAAAGGTCTGCAGCTTTTGTGTGCATGTTTCCTGTACATGTACTGTTTTTTTAGTTGCAAATATGATACATGCATATAAGACTGTACATACATGTTTACAATGTGCATTTGGCCCCATTCCTGCAGCACACTCACACTGACTCTCAAGAATGTCCCCATTCCTTTTAAAAACAATATCGATTTTGTATGAAACACTTTTTTTCATCTCAGCCTGGCAACAGCTGTTAACATACAATTTACTGTCATCACAGTCACTTGCAAGGCGGAAAAATAGTAAAAACTTTTCATCATAAATTTTCTTTGTCAGTGCAATGTCGAAATTTTTGTCAAACGCTTCAAGATAGTCATTCACCTTTTCTAATGTAATTGGACAGAATTTTGTGTCAGAATTAACATCTTTATAATTACTTTTCTCTGGAAGCGTAATATAATAATCAGGTGCAGATACATCAGATTGTCCAAAGTTCAAATTTCTTTCATAGGCTTCCAATCTGAAAAACACGAAAAAATAACGGTCAGTTTATCTATGGAAGTTAAATAAATAAGTTTACTACTTATTGTTAATTAATTACTCAAATATTATTCAATATTTAATCACAGTCATTTGATATTTTTCCGACGTTTAACGCAGTCTGTTCGAAAAGTCGTACCCCACCCACTTACTATACAAAACGAATTTCCATGGGATGCTGGATACATCGTTCATCATGATGCTTCTTTATCACAAATACATGAAAATTACTTTCAGAAAGTTTCATACACCTTTTAACAATACAAGAACAATGGTTTTAACGTGTATCGAATGTTAAATTTTATCCAAAAAAAAAAAAAAAAAATGCGATCGCCATCGAAGCTCGGCCGTGATGTTTTCCAAGAAAAATACACACCTTTCTACTAAATCTTTCTTTCTACCCGATTGTTTCGCATTTCTTTTCTTCAATTCCTTTTTCAATTCCGGAATTGTTAAGCTTCCAAACTTAGAATCCATAAGTGTACAAGTAGCGATCCAACATCGAGTAAATAACGGACATGTACATTCCAAGATGTTTACATTTCCAGGACCGGGTGTAAAGCGCACCTAGCGGCGAAACAGGGGAAGATAACCGACTGCGATTTGCCAATGGTAAATCGCAGTGAGTTGTCGTTCCTTTGTAGGTGTCGCCACTTTACCCGGTCCATAAATATCCGGCGTACTCGGATTTTATCCTACTACAAACCAGGAAGTAAAGTTATATCTTTGTGATTTTTAACAAAAATTCTAAGTTTATAATGCCGAGTACGTGTTGTTGTGTACCAAATTGTCACAATAGAGGAGGGCATGAATTCCCAACCGAAAAAGACCGACGGGAGAAATGGATTGTAGCCATAAAAACGCCTCGATGTTGAAACAATGAAAAACTGGATACCATCGGCTTCAGCCGTTGTGTGCAAGTCGCATTTTAGGCCTGAAGATTACCTTCAGCAAACAAAAGACGGTATGTTTCGTTCATAAATTGTTAAAACATTTAGGAATAAACAAAAATTGGTACATTATACGTTCTGTTATGGTAAAATTGGATACAAATAATGATGTGTGTCAGTGGGTGGGGTAAAGCTGAAGGCTTGTGTTGCACAATGTGGGATATAATTTATAAGTTAATGGTTGACCTAGCTGTGACAACCTATATAAATATGATAAACCTTTCTACTATTTATAATGAATTGATCAGTATTATATGATGTTATACAAGTGATTTTTAATTTAGTGCAGCTGCTGATAAAACAAATTGATATTAGGGATAAACTATGCACCGGTCTCTCCCGGTCTATTTTGACCAGGGATATAGTATCATAATTCATATTTACTGGCCCTGTCAGTGCCGGTCTTAATTATTAAAATTGAATGAGACAGGGTGTTGATATGAAATATATTATTTTTCGCATGTAATGTATTTTGTTTCTGTTATTAATTGTTTATTTTTACATTTGTATATTACGGACAAGACAATAAAGTAAAACATGTAATACTATTCACCGAATTATGGGAATTACCGATAGGAGATGGTGAATGGTACATCCCCTGAAATTAATCATTTACCTTTTATTGTTATTTCAGTACTAGTCAAATTGATTAAATAAGATACATTATTTTTTTTATTTTTTACATACTGCTACTTTTTATTTTGTAGGAAGAAAACCCTGTCAACAGAAGCTCCTGTCATCTGCTGTTCCCACGCTATTTCAATGGACAAAACCAAAAACCCCATCAGATGTAAGTCGGAGTGAACGGCTGTGTGTGAGAGAAAGTCGGAAGAGGAAAAGAGAGTCTGATGTTGTCCGACATTTAGAAGCCGAATTTTCGCAGCCTTTAGATGTAATTGAAGAGATCGTACAACCCTCGGATGATGATAATATATATACTGCTGTTCCATTAAAGATGGTAAAAGATTGTGCTTCGCAAACAGTAGCAAAACCAATGTTTGATATTGATAACTTTGCAAATGACAATGAAGGAATTCTTTTCTACACAGGGTTAGAAAGTTACATGAAATTCATGTTTGTATTAAATACACTTGGGCCTGCAGCATACAATCTTAATTACTTATACCACCATGTCATATCTATCTCTGTGCAAAACCAATTTTTCATCACACTTATGAAACTAAGAAGGAATATGACACATTTTTGAACTTTCAAGACTGTTTAATATATCAGAGGGGAAGTGTTAAAAATGTAGTCTATACATGGATAACATTTTATGTCTAAACAGTGGCGTGAAATTAATATATATGGCCATCACGAAATTTAGTGCGCTACTTTTCTCCCTCAGACTTTAAGTCTAAATTTCCAACTAACACGTGTAGTTATTGATGGAACAGAGTGTCCTATAAAAAAAAACCAAAGGCCCCAAGAGCTCAACAGGCGACATATTCAACCTATAAGAACCGGAATACAGTAAAAACTTTAATTGGTGCTTCACCAGGAGGCGTAATAACATATATATCCCCCTTATATGGTGGATCAACAAGTGACAGACAAATTGTTGAACGTAGTTCTCTATTTACCATGTGTGATCCTGGAGATTCCATAATGGCAGACAAAGGATTCAATGTGCAAGATTTGTTTGCGCCTTATAATGTAACAATTAATGTGCCAACATTTTTCAAAAAAAAGAACAGAATGTCAGGAAAAATTGTTATAAAGGACCGCCAAATTTCCAGCAAAAGAGTACATATAGAACGCTTAATTGGCCTTGGAAAAACGTACAAAATTTTTGTTATCCAATGTTGGTACTGAATGCTAAGTCTCATCAGATATTATATTTGTGCCATGCTTTGCAATTTTAGAACCACGAATTATTTTCCACAAATGCATGAATTCAATTTTAGAAAGTTGAAGTTTGATTTTAAAGGCCCATTATGTCTCAGAAATTCTACACCGATATTTTTCTCAAAAACAATTTTTTTTTGTTTTTTTTTTTGATACAGTTTTCAAAGTTATACTCATTTGCATATATATTATCGCTTTCTTTTGTAACTATAGCTCTTTTGGCAATCGGTATAATTAAGAGAGTTAGTTACTTTGTCTGGATATCAAATACTTTTTTGTTTACATTTTCTTCCTTTATGACACATTACTACGTTCATGCTACTTTTTTAGTTGTTAAAATCTAGCATGCCCCTTAAACCATTATTCAAAGTTTACACTATAAAAACATGGAATTTATAAAAAAAAATATTGATTTCTGAGACATTATATGCCTTTAAGTTTAAGTCTGAAATTTAATGGCCTAATACCTTAAAAACATCAAAATTCTTCAATATTTTTTTTTGTTAGTGAGAACCTTGTGAATATAAATTTTTATACATTGTACATACATGTGTAAAAAATTTAACTTTTGCATGCACTTGAAATAATTTGACTAAAAATACATTTTGAAGCACTAAGTTTCAGACTAAGAAACATTTTTTATGTAACATGTTACTGTGAATATTTTTCATATTACAGACCTAAAATGTTTTTCAAAGAAAAAAATAAAATAAAAATTAGATGGAGTATCACAACATTTATTTTTTCTATAATTCTATGAGCAAAATATTTTTGATAGTTTTATAAATACATCACATGTATAAATCATTGACCATCAATACACTATGCATGTATTCTCTTACTATTATCAATAAAGTTTGATGTTTTCAGAAATCTTTTTAAGTGTCACCATTACTCAACATATGTTTTGTAAAATCGTTTTTCTAAAAAAGTGCTTCCTTGAAATACAAATCAAAAAAGGTTTTCAAGCCCTGTATCATTTTCATAATAAAATCTTCGTCACGAGGTACTTTAAAGTAAAACCATGTCAGTTATTGTGTAACAATAAACACACACTCTTCTGCCTCAGTACAAAGAAGTTGACCTTGAATTTGAAAAAAATAATCATGATTCTTATCTAAATAAAATCCAGATTCTTTGTCAGATTTCAGATAGGGCACAGTTACACTGTTAATTGGTTTATCTTTAGCAGAATAAGGACACTTCACTTCAACTATTTGTTTGTTATTTATAATGCCATCTGGTGAGCAGGACAAAAATGGAAGATCTCTGGCAACAACAATGCCACACATTTTAACTTCCTCTCCAGATTCTGTCATATATCTGGATATGGCCATTGTTTCATATTTAAGTCCATGTTTTAATGCTGGAGCAGTTATTTTGACTACATTCACCAATGAAGATGCTAGTTTTGTTTTGTCTGTTTTGTCAGAATTCAGAGCTTTCACAATGCGACCAAACATTGATGATGACAATCTCTTTGTTCTTTCATCATACCACTGAGGGTTTTTTACTCTGTCCTATGGTTCTCCTTTCAATTGCTTTTCTTTCTTCCAGTGTAATTTTGGTTACAAGAATACACTCTAAAAAATGATCTTCAGGGTTAACAATAAATAGTCATGGTCATGAGCGACAGCCAAGCTGTTAGCTGGTTCAAACAGTTGAAATATTGGCATCATTGATGAGCCAGCAACACTGAGACATGCGTTTCTAAAGTGGTCCTTGTAACCAGGATGGTTTCTAAATTGTGGAGGGCGTGGATCAAAGTCTAGTGATGTAAATTCATCTGCTCCTGGTAAATTTAACTGATTAGCCTTTAAAGGACTTCCAATGTATTTTTTTCACTTTTGAAAGGTCTGCAGCTTTTGTGTGCATGTTTCCTGTACATGTACTGTTTTTTATGTTGCAAATATGATACATGCATATAAGACTGTACATACATGTTTACAATGTGCATTTGGCCCCATTCCTGCAGCACACTCACACTGACTCTCAAGAATGTCCCCATTCCTTTTAAAAACAATATCCATTTTGTATGAAACACTTTTTTTCATCTCAGCCTGGCAACAGCTGTTAACATACAATTAACTGTCATCACTTGCAAGGCGGAAAAAATAGTAAAAACTTTTCATCATAAATTTTCTTTGTCAGTGCAATGTCGAAATTTTTGTCAAACGCTTCAAGATAGTCATTCACCTTTTCTAATATAATTGGACAGAATTTTGTGTCAGAATTAACATCTTTATAATTACTTTTCTCTGGAAGCGTAATATAATAATCAGGTGCAGATACATCAGATTGTCCAAAGTTCAAATTTCTTTCATAGGCTTCCAATCTGAAAAACACGAAAAAATAACGGTCAGTTTATCTATGGAAGTTAAATAAATAAGTTTACTACTTATTGTTAATTAATAACTCAAATATTATTCAATATTTAATCACAGTCATTTGATATTTTTCCGACGTTTAACGCAGTCTGTTCGAAAAGTCGTATCCCACCCACTTACTTACAAAACGAATTTCCATGGGATGCTGGATACATCGTTCATCATGATGCTTCTTTATCACAAATACATGAAAATTACTTTCAGAAAGTTTCATACACCTTTTAACATTACAAGAACAATGGTTTTAACGTGTATCGAATGTAAAATTTTATCAAAAAAAAAAATGCGATCGCCATCGAAGCTCGGCCGTGATGTTTTCCAAGAAAAATACACACCTTTCTACTAAATCTTTCTTTCTACCCGATTGTTTCGCATTTCTTTTCTTCAATTCCTTTTCCAATTCCGGAATTGTTAAGCTTCCAAACTTAGAATCCATAAGTGTACAAGTAGCGATCCAACATCGAGTAAATAACGGACATGTACATTCCAAGATGTTTACATTTCCAGGACCGGGTGTAAAGCGCACCTAGCGGCGAAACAGGGGAAGATAACCGACTGCGATTTGCCATTGGGAATTACCTTAGTGCTGCCGGGGTTAGTGTGACCGCAACAATAATTTCGCCCCAGATCGTCCCGAATCATCCCAGTAACTTACCGGGATGGTCCTGGACTCTGCCGGGAGTAAGTGAGACCGAAGCTTTACCAACTACGCTAAGGATTTTAAATATAAACCATTTAAACGAAAAAGATATTTACATTCATATCGATTTACAAGTATATCACGCTTACGAAATATACCGACTACAGGGACTACAGTGTCATATACAAGATGCCAGGTCAATGTTGTTGAACAATACAGTACGGATTCATTTTATGTGTAAACAAAAATTCTAAAAATTCGACTGAAAATGTAATGTTTCACATAAAGAATCGAATATAACCATTATTTTGCAGATAAATTGTAAATGCCCGTATGTTGAACTCGATTACGTGGTCGTCGGGATTGCACGTTAGCGAACATTTTGTCATGTGATCGAGCTTGACAAAATGTTCTCTTTTTGTAATTTTTTATATCAGACAAAAATGAACTGTCAAACATAAGTATGATTTTTATATGGTCTTACTAATTTATATATACACTTAAAAAAAGTTCTAACCGATCACTTTTTAAATTTTGATTACTTTATAACGGGTCAATAGATCCTTATAAAATTTTGCAGAGGTGATTTTTGTGTCATTTTCTACCGATTTGTGGAATGAAAAATAATTTAATACGGTTCCATGCACTCACGCGGGAGGCAGGGGGCGGTTTACACATTTCGGCACGAAATGATCGTGCAGAGCGTGGTGAGTATTAAATTTTACATTGCATAAATCCTTGTTAAGTGTACATGTATAAGTGAAAAAACATAAAACATGGCACGAATGTTGATGCAGGATCGTGCCGTAGCAGTTGGAATGTTGAATGCTGGAGCCTCTATCAGACAGGTGAGTGGCTGTTCATAAAAGTATTTTTTTTTTTTAAATATCGATAAAGTATTATTTAAATAGAAAAATGTTATAATTTTATTATTCTCAATGTGTTCATTCTCTTCGAAATAAAATAAAAGTCGGATCTATTTGTATTATTCTTTTTCATATATAAGCGAAAACTCAGGTAGATCGGTTAGAACTTTTGTTCAGTGTATATCAAATATCAAATATACCGGTATATGTGTCCAACTTTATTTGTCATCCAATGGAAACGCTGTATTTCTTCAAAATAATGAGTGTTAATTTTCATAGAAGAACAAAAGTCCATACTATGTATATGTTAGTGTTCATCCGAGCTGTTCTACAGAAATTAGAAACTTTGACGGGAGAATGTCACATATACTTAGTGTCAAGCTTTAATTGCGTTACGCTGACAATTGTTAATTTTTCGATATTTTAATTTATATCTCAAGTACCCATGACTGAAGATAATATACAGTTATGATAACTGTTTAACACTGTAAAATGGGACTTGGCCGCCGCGTCACTAAATAATTCTCCTAAACGTACAGTACATGTACACGGGGAGGAGGTATTCGAGAGATGGAGTTATTATGATAACTTGTCAAGGAGTTCTTGTGAGAACTGTCACGGAGTTCGTATGAAAACTATTGAATATACTGCTAAAACTCGTAAAAATCGTAATTTTCATCTCTAAATAGTGAGTTTTAGGTGCTACATCAAATGGTACATTTATCTGGAAAAAATATTTTCAGTCCCATCATGTCAAAAATCCTCAGTTGAGTCCCTTAAAGTGTATTTGCTTGATAAGTTTTTTTTTTCATTTTTGACTTATTATAACTGTTTTCTCAACGACCGACATTAATAAAGTATTAATTTAAAAAAGTTGTTCTGCACATTTGCATAATTATACTCTTAACAATTTTTAAAGAAGCGCATTATATCAGTACAGGAGAGACAACCCCTACAGCGAGCACAATATAGTATTTGCAATAGTTATGTTTTCTTAGTTATGATAAGTGTCCCCGTTTATCGTCGAGTATAGATTCTACAATCTTGCAGTGTAAACTAACACAACTACATGTATACATTTTTTTTGTATTCTTATTATTTTGCATTTAACGTCATGTAATTTTCTGTTGAAAGTAAATGCTTATTATTTTGTTAATATCGGTACGGAAGCTATCGAGGGACATTTATTACTCAAAACTTACTATTAATTACTAAATTCAAATTACTGTTTTTAATGATAAAATTGTATAGTACTCATAACTAGTCGCTCAGGAGGGTGTTACGGTTGTATAATTGCAAAATAATGTTGTTTACATAGAAATTGTTTACACGAAAACATCTCTACGGTGGCACAAAGGAGACATTTGTGCACTGTTATATATCTCGTGCGCACGTGATACTTTGTCGTAGCCACGAGTTATTTAGTCAGTCCTACGCATAAACCCAAGATTTCCAGTTTTCCCCCAAAATTTCATATCTCTGGCCAGTGATGAGCATTTAATTATAATTACATGGCTTGTCACAGTATCACTGATAGCAGCACACTAGAATGTTTTATGATCTTATCATGTTTCAAGAATGTATAGTTTTAGCTGGAGGATATAGAGAACATTTTAGATATAAGGAAAACTAAGATTTTCATAGATACATTCAATTGGAAATAAGTTAAAGACTAAAAAGACTGGATTACATTAATTAAAAAGAATTTTAATCACTTACAACTCACAATGACAGGGATACAGTGTTGGGATATATTAAAAAATTAATTTTAGAAACAAAAATATTGAATAGGTTTTTTATTTCTAAAATTTCTTTTTACACTTTCCCAACACTTGCACTAATGTATAATTACTTTCATGGTAAATGCATATCATGCCTCAGACATTTATATTATTTCTATTTTTTTCTTAAGGAGCAAAATAATGTTTAGTAATGATAATAAAAATAATGGGTTTAAAGCATTATTGATGCTTATCATTCATTTTGATTGAAAAGAAGCTCTGAAGTGAAAAAAAAAAATGTAAAAAAGGTGGCAAAATGTAACCAAAGTAGTATTTTGACTTCCATACAAAATACTAAATCACTTTAACTTTACCAATTGAAAAAGAGCAGATAATAGTAAAAAATTGATGACCTTTAAGTTATTGTTAGGAAACCATAACTGGACACGAAAAGTCACAATAGCTGCCAGAGGAGCCAGGACTCAGGACAAAGATAATACTCAGAAATATATGAATTTTCACTTAATCCCATGTTCAAAATTTAATGGAGATAATACTAAAATACAGGAGTTATAAATCTATTCGCACCTGATATAAGTGTTCAGAAACATATTTTTAAGTCCAAATTTAATGCGGAAAATTCTGAGTAAAAAAGGATGATGATTCTGAAAATATTGACGCTAGAGTTATGTAGCTTGTCATGTTATTGTTTAAAGTTAGAAGTAAATTCTTTCATAAATAAAGAAGTAAGAGCGAAATATAAATATATAAAAATAATATATAAAGAAGAGCTGTCACAGAACATGACAAATGCCCCTTAAGGATTCTAGTTATGAACCACCTATAACATGATAAGTGTGGTGGTAAAAATTGACAAAGTTCGAACCCCAGCTGAGTGACCTTTAAGTTAGAGAAAGAAACCTTGGTCTTGTTCACAACACATTGTCCATCTATGGTGACTTTATATATTTAAAAAAAAAATGAAACTTTCATGTATATGGAAGTTACAGAGCGAACACAACAAACATCATTTACAGTGTGGCAATACCACGTGACATTGACGTCATTTTCGGCATCATTTCCAAGACAAATGTTGCTCGATTCGGAACAGAAAATAGCCGTAAAAATTTTATTTCTGTACCAATTTCTTTGGGATATGCACCAGTCTACGGGGAAAAATATAAGCTTTCCACAGAATATTGGATCTTCGTCAGTTTATAAGCTGTTTTATCAAACACTTTGCATAACCTTGGAAGTTGCTTGTATTAGAGCGGGCTTCAGTTGCAAGCTATTTCGTTTTCTGGCGTTATCTGGTCTACGTCATGATTAAAAAGTCAGGTTTACATCAACCGGGAGTACGGAAGGCACAACTCTACCTAAATATGTTCATATTTTTATTATGAATGACATAAATCTTAAATTTTCTTCAATTGTCAATTCTGGCACCAGTTCCAAGTCGAAAAAAAGGACTACAGTTTAAAGCAGATTTTAGAATCCGTTGCAGATGCAAAGCAACATGCCTACCGTTCTCTTTCTACAATTTAGTTTTTCATTGTTGATCTTTCACAGAGAGATTGTGAAAAAACCGATTGTTCCTTAAAGCAATAACTCTTACTTGTATCGCAATAGTGCACGTCAAAACACGCAGATCGGAAGATAATATTTTGGTTTCGTTTTGAAGATGTTTAAAGTATTGCTCATTTTATTGTATGTAGTAAAATGTGTTTTATTCTATTTCACAATGGCGAAATTGATAAGAAATATATGTGCTCTCAGTGAGAGAAAGAGTTAAAAAACACTTTAAATTTGTATGCTATGGAAAGGGTTACACTTTAATAACGCGAGTGTTGTAAAGCTAAAGGTTTTTTTCAGTTTATTTTTGTAAAGAGTAACTGACAAACACTGACACTCGTGAATGTGACGAATAGGTTCTTCTGTCCTCAAAAGAGAGACTTTTAAAAGATATATATATTTTCTGGAATTGTTGTATAATAAATTTCTATAGAGTTTGATAAAAAAAAAACGAAATCACAATTTGAACTTTGCCGTGTAAATCTGATAGTATTGTTACTACAAGTTGCATTACTTGTGATTCTCTATTTATAAAAAAAGACCCAAAATAGCCATGAATAAGAACGAGAATGGACGCCATGTGGAGTAAACAAAGTAGAAAATAGTAAACAGATAAATGATTTTACAAACAAACAGCCATCGATCACAGTCAAATTTCTTGAAACAAAACATTCAAAAAGACGGAAATAACAATGATTATCAATAATTATATAAATATTTACATTAACATCTGTAATAGCAACATCGGCAAGAACAATGACTGGGGTCCATATGCCACTGATGCGTCCATTGAGTAATTGAATAGCTAACATAAGCTTAGTAAAATTACGATTACATTTGAAGAGTATATTTAATTTTTATCCTTCAACTGTCAAATGACTTACTCCTTTATTTACATATCAGATAATTCACTTATTTAGTATATGCGTCATGTTTATCATGTTTTAGATTTTAATGTGTGGTCCTTTTTTAAATCTTAAAATGCTACAAAAATCCTGTTGAGGACATCTGCAGGTCATGACGCGTGCAATAATCCATGCATTTACAGCCAATGACCACATAGATAAGAAATAGTCCCAAATAGCCCTATCGTTTTTATTCAGTTGAAAGAGACATTATTGTTAAAAAGTTCTACTCGATTTAAATGTTTTCAAACCATAAATATTCCGTTCCCTTCCTCTCTTTACAATGTATATTGGTGAGCTCTGTGATAAAGCTGTGTTTACTGATATAATTAACTAAATTTGTCAGATATGCAGTTTATCAACAGAAATAAATGCAATTATAAAATAGATAGTGTTTAATAGTGTGTTTAATAGTGTTCTTAAGTGAACGAAGTTATATCCAGTTCACGAAAAACGGTTACCGTGGGTATGAAAACAGGATGTAAAAATATTTTTTTATCAACGAGTTAAAAAGCTGAATCTATCATACTAAAACATTGCTACAGGTTCTTTATGCATGTATATAATTATATGGTTATACGTATAAATAACTCTTTAAGAAAAGAATAACCTTTGACTTTAAAATTGCCGCGTTGAGGCGTAACCCTTTTCACAGCATACAAATCGAAGTGATCCTGATTGTGCACGTTCATTGGACAGGCTAGCTAAGTTAATCCGAGCCTGCAACATTTTCAATTTTGCCGTTTCTGGTGATATTTAGGGTTTGTGTTATCAATTCCACGTTTAGTATTGCTACATGACACAAACATATTTTTCATAATCATTACCGTGAAAGAACAATGATTAAAGAGCAAATCAATTTCTTTACAAATACAGACAACAATTTTACGACTTTTAAAATCACTTATAGCGCAGCGAGAAAAATCTTTTAAATATTCATTTGTGTTAATGTAAATCGTATAGTAAATAAAATGTTTTTCATGGTTAACATAATTATAGAAAGATACCGGTAGGAATGTTGCTTTGCATTTGCAACGGATTCTAAAATCTGCTTTAAACTGTAGTCCTTTTTTTCGACTTGGAACTGGTGCCAGAATTGACAATTGAAGAAAAATGTAAGATTTATGTCATTCATAATAAAAATATGAATATATTTAGGCAGAGTTTTGCCTTCCGTACTCCCGGTTAATGTAAACCTGACTTTTTAATCATGACGTAGACCAGATAACGCCAGAAAACGAAATAGCTTGCAACTGAAGCCCGCTCTAATACAAGCAACTTCCAAGGTTATGCAAAGTGTTTGATAAAACGGCTTATAAACTGACGAAGATCCAATATTCTGTGGAAAGCTTATATTTTTCCCCGTAGACTGGTGCATATCCCAAAGAAATTGGTACAGAAATAAAATATTTACGGCTATTTTCTTTTCCGAATCGAGCAATATTTGTCTTGGAAATGATGCCGAAAATGACGTCATAGTCACGTGGTATTGCCACACTGATTTATATGTCTTAAGGGCAACACATCATACATTTATGATAATTTCATATGTGAAATAAAACATATTATCCTTTCATGCATATTAGTTTCAGAGCATACACGGCCATCTCTGCCTATTTGTATATTAACATCAAAATTGAAAGTTTGAACCCCCACAGTGACCTTGACATTAGTCGTAAGAAACCGAGCCTTGTTCGCGACACACCATGCATCTATGGTTATTTCATATATGAAAGAAAAAATAAAATCCTTTCATGCATATAATATAGAGAAATACAGAAGTTTCAGAGCGGACAGAACCACCACCTTTTATATTTATATAACATAAAAAATGACAAAGTTTAAACCCCAACAATGACCTTGACCTTAGTCGTAGTAACCCGAGTCTTGTTTGCGACACCCTTCGGGGGCATAATAAACATCTAAGTTCAAAGGGGAAATAATTCTGGAAATATTCATGCTAGAGCTATGAATATTGTCACACATGTATAAGGAACATATATTTTAAGTTAGAAGTAGATACCTTAAGAAATAAAGAAGTTAGTAAAAAGTAACATAATTATTTTGAGGAAAAAAATGAGTTCATGGGGAAATATTCTGGAAAAATATTGGTGCTTAAGTGAACAACATTGTCACATATGATGTAGTTGTTGGTAAGGTACACATATTTGAAAATTTAGGTCAATCCCTTATGATGAAATGAAGCATAGAGTAAAAAATAACATTATTTTATGGAAAATTATATGTTCAAAGGGAAATTGTTCTGTAAATACTTTTTTTTTTTAGTTTAACACCTTATCGCATGATGTGTATGATGATAAGATATACATGTGTACATACAGATGTATAATGAAAATTAATGACCCTTTGGGGCAGGCCAATTTTTATCCCAGGGCTTTGATCGGAATAAACTTGATAGACACTCAGTATAAGATGTTTCATGCCAAATATCTAAGCACTAGCTCTTTGGATTTTTTAAAAGAAAGGTTTATATTTTTTTTTGGTTGCTATGGCAATAAAAGTTCTGCATGGGATTTTATTCTTTGAACACCTTTGGTAGAGCTTTATGCAAGGTACACTCCTGCAAAGTTTTAACAAATTTGGCTAAGTGGTTTAGGAGTAGAAGTTGTTTAAATAAATTTTTGACGCACGGACATTGTCCTCAGATGAGCTAATAAAAAAGTTAGGGATAAAATATTTACTGCACATCTATAGGCATTAATTTAAAGTATGTACGCTGGCGCGAACTTAAAAACCGAGGTGAGTAGGATAGGTCTACATATACTTTATGTAGTCGAGCTAATAATAAAAATATCACTTACCTGGTCACTTAGTTAAGAGTCTTGCACTTTACAGTAAAAAATCACAATTTTTTTTTTTGCTTTTGTTTTTTAGCGTTTTTTTTTTTGTTTTTTTTTTTGGGGGGGGGGGGGGGGGTGGATAATAAACAGGAGTAACAGTGACACTTAACTATTAAAGTTTATTAATTAAGAAGATGAAGATCACTTGTAAAGGTATATCCCAACATATAATTCATTTAGTAGCTAAAATTTATTAGTGATATTAAGTATATTTACAAATAATTCAATAATTGCTAAAGTTCACAATTCACTTGGGCCGCAGACCCAGAGAACAAAACATCGATAAAAAGTGAGTGTATCTTCAGAAATTTGATCCTTCAACGTTAGGGCCATTAGATAAGAACACAGAGGACCAATTAATGATGACAAGACTCTCAACTCAGTGGACGTGTTAATGGGAGATATACAGTTAATAGTGATTTACTAGCTGATAAGCCCTTACTGAGATTCAGCAGGCTGGAAGGGTTTATGCGTAGGACTGTAGTCGTAGCCACGAGATATTTAAGTCGTGCACACGAGATACTACTTCGTGGCCACAAGCAACATTAGGGAAGTATATTTTCTTAAAATAAGTTTTTTACTTTAAATTGATGAAAATAAAGTTGTGCAACGTCATTTTAAGCTTGGACCTTTGGATTTTTTGTTACACAGTGATTTTCCATAACTTTGTGGCACAGTCTTCGTATTTTGCCTGAAAAAGACACAAAATAGCTTACACTGCGTTCATTTCTCCGTGAGGGATTTCTTTACTAAATTTCGAACCACATGTAGCACATTTAGCGGTTTTATGTCAGTGATTCTATAAAAACTTCGCTATCTGAAGTAATATACACAGAGACACATCCTGAATTCCACTGCAGCACATCTATATTTTATTTGTATTTCATTCAACTCATTGTAGTTTCTATCAGGAAGACATATTAAATTCTGAAAACATCACAACAAAATAACATGAAAATTGCAGAATCGGTTTGATTTGGTCTGTTCATGAGTGATAATAAAGAAGTGCAACATTCCTCACCCCCCCCCCCCATAATACCGGCTTGAGCGGTACTCAATTCTCAACAGTTAATAGTGCTGGCATCAATGATCATGACTGACCAGAACAATATAACAACACTGAAATTAAGTATAAAGTTTATTTTTTAAACAAATTTTTCGGCCTATGTTATATTTATATTTTATTCTGTGTAAATTTGGCTATACATTTTGTAACTAGAAAAGTAGAGTAATCTATTTTGAATTTTCATGGATTTCTGCCAACTATCATGTTGATAAATCAATTTAGTATTTTTATTGTTCTAATTACATAAGCGACTGAATTTCTTTCAATATTTAAAGGGATAATCAGGCAAATAAATGACAAAATATCAAATTTATTATATTTACTCAAGTCACGCTAAAATGAAGTTTTTAAAAGCCATAGCATGTCTTTTTATTCTGTTTAATACTATATAGTGTGAGTGTGAAACATAAATAAATCTACATATGTTGAACGAAATGAAGACGCAGACATTTTAAAACAAGTTACTTGACAATAACAAATCCTGGAAGTTAAGAAAAACAAAACAACATATATTGTGGATATTGTAAAATTGAATCAAGTCTTAGTCTCTAATTTGACAGGTTCTTTAACGTTTCCATAGATAACTGTGATAACTTTCGTGAAAACCTTACCCACGTTGGTCAGGAAACCAACATTTTTTTCTTTATATAGATAGTGTATTCATTTCTACGACATGTATAGAATATTGGATGAAAAATTCAAATCGAAGATACGAAAATTTTGCCCGTGTCTCCCTAAAAGTACTGTCACGTCTTTGATGGAATTAAAATTTCTTATCTTTTCTTAAAGGCCAAAGTATTTGACATTTACAGATCCCAATATTATCTATATATGGTACACTAAATTCGTCAACACTTGAACACCGGTCATTCTTACAAGATTTAACAATAAGATCTAGTTTAATCGCTATAAAAATTTCAAATATGTTGATAATATTGTGCTTTTTAATGTTAGTTACTTGTACAAATTGTATAGATATTGCTTGTTCACCGGATACTTGTAGAAAGTTGAAGGTGAAATGCGCAGACATTGACGCCACGACTTGCGAAGGAGTGTTGACGTCAGGTGGAGGATTTTGTGGATGCTGTAAGCAGTGCGTTCCGTTGTTAAGTATGAACTGATTGGAATTTTAAATATTTAATTAATTCAAAGCTAATACAGGCGTTTAAATGGAAAACTTTGCAACACAGAAATTATTATGAACAAATATGATTTCGTTGTTTAACGACCACTTAATATAACATACTATTCTACGTAGACATTATTGACATCATATATCCACATATACAAACAAATGTTTCCAAATGTTTCTTATTTCACATCTAAAAATAAACTGCTTAGATCAACATGATATTAAGTTATCCTTGGATCGCTGGAACAATCCTTTGGCGAGGCGTAATTTGCCCATGACAATTGTCCGACATTACGTCTGATGCTCATTTGTCTGTTATCCAGTTATCGCTAATTTAAAAATTAATATTGGATCAGAAGACCGTCAGTTACAACAAACTTAATAATTTTAAGTGAGTTATCCACGAAAACCGGTTCGGTCAATCAACCGGCGAGATATGACTAGCAAATGTGTTAAAATTGACGTAAAATCAAGAAGAAAAATAAAACAAGAGGGCCATGATGGCCCTGAGGTCGCTCACCTGTATATAGGCCCCTGGAGCGGGGCAAGTTAAAACCCCAGGGCTTTTATTTGAACAAACTTGGAAGACACCGATTAGAAGATGTTTCATGATGTTAAGTTTTTACTACACACATATAATGAAAAACAATGACCTTCCCACCCCCAACCCCTGGCAGGGCCAATTTTAATCCATAGGCTTTTATTTGAACAAACTTGGTAGACACCCATAAGATGTTTCATGCTGAACATCTAAGCTCTAGCTCATTGGTTTTTTTTAAAAGAACATTTTTTTAAAGTTTTTACTATACACATATAGTTAAATACAATGACACCCTTGGGCGGGACCAATTTTGACCCCAGGGCTTTTATTTGAACAATCTTGGTAGACACTCATTAGAAGATGTTTCATGCTTAATATCTTAGCTCTAGCTCCGTGGGTTCTTTAAAAGAAGATTTCTTTAAGTTTTACTATATGCATATAGGGAAAATCAATGACCCCCTGGGGCGGGGGCTAATTTTTGACCCCAGGGCTTTTATTTGAACAAAACTTGGTAGACACTCATTAGAAGATGTTTCATGCTAAAATATCTTAGCTCTAGCTCTTTGGGTACTTTAAAAGAAATTTTTTAAGTTTTTACTATATGCATATAGGGAAAAAATCATGACCCCCTGGGGCCGGGCAAATTTTGACCCCAGGGCTTTTATTTGAACAAACTTGGTAGACACCCATTAGAAGATGTTTCATGCCAAATATCTTAGCTCTAGCTCTTTGGGTATTTAAAAGAAATTTTTTAATTTTTTACTATATGCATTATAGGGAAAATCAAATGGACCCCCTGGGCGAACCAATTTTGACCCCAGGGCTTTTATTTGAACAAACCTTGGTCGACATTTCAATTAGAACATGTTTCATCGCCAAAACAAACTCAAGCTCATTACTCTTTAGGTTTTTTAGAAGAAGATTTTTATAAGTTTTTACTAATATGCATATAAGGGAAAATCAATGACCCCCTGGGGCGGGGCCATTTTACCCCAGGGGCTTTTATTTGAACAATTCTTGGTAGACACTTATTAGAAGATGTTTCATGCCAAAAATATCTTAGCTCTTGCTCTTTGGGTTCTTTTAAAGAATTTTTTTAAGTTTTTACTATATGCAACATATAGGGAAATTCAGTGGACCCCTGGGGCGGGCTAAAAATTTTGACCCCAGGGCTTTTATTTGAACAAACTTAGTAGACACCCATTTAGAAGATGTTTCATGCTAAAATATCTAAGCTCTAGCTGTTGGGTTCTTTTAAAAAGAAAAAAATTTTAAGTTTTTACTTTATGCATATAGGGAAAATCAGTGACCCCCTGGGGCGCGGGCCAATTTTGACCCCAGTGGCTTTTATTTGAACAAACATGGTAGACACTGATTAGAAGGATGTTTCATGCCTAAATATCTTAGCTCTAGCTTTTTGGTTCTTTAAAAAAGAATTTTTTTTTTTTAGTTTTACTATATGCATATAGGGGAAAATCAATGACCCCCCAGGGGCGGGGCCAATTTTGACCCCAGGGCTTTATTTGAACAAACTTGGTAGACATCCATTAGAACATGTTTCATGCCAAATATCTAAGCCTCTAGCTCTTTTGGGTTTTTTAGAAGAAAAATGTTTAAGTTTTACTATATTGCATATAGGGAAAATCAATGACCCCCTGGGGCGGGGTTCCAATTTTTGACCCCAGGGCTTTTATTTGAACAATCTTGGTAGACACTCATTAGAACGATGATTCCGATGCTTAATATCTTAGCTCTAGCTCTATTGGGTACTTTAAAAGAAGCATTTTTTTAAGTTTTACATAATATGCATATAGGGAAAATCACATGACCCCCTGGGGCGGGCAATTTTGACCCCGGGATTTTATTTGAACAATCTTGGTCAGACACTCACTGAAGATGTTTTCATGCCAAATATCTAAGCTCTAGCTTCTCTTGGTTTTCGAGAAGGAAGATGTTTAAAGTTTTTTTCTTTTGGTTCTGCCATGGCAACCAGAGTTCTGCCATGGGAATGGAATTCTTTGAACAACTTTGTTAAGGCTTCACACCAAGGAACATCCCTGTGAAGTTTCATTATTGATCTGCCATATTGGTTTTCAGGGAGATTCGTTTTGAAAAGTGTGAACGGATAACTACGACGGAGGACGGACGACGTACGGACGACGACGCGGACGAGAGTGATCCAATAGCTCACCCTGAGCATATGCTCAGGTGAGCTAAAAACACACACAAAAACACAAACACACAAAGACACATTCACACTAAAAATACAAAAATACACGCACACGCACACACACGCACACACGCACACACACACTAAAAATAAAACAACAATCACATACAAAACAAAGCGAACAAACCAGAACCATGTACATGTACCATGATGAAAATATAAGATCTGAGCTGGTTAAGCATGCAGGAACACTGGTTCGACAGTAATCGTTTGGGGGAAACAAAGAAACATAAATAATATCAGCTCATTTCATCGGTCATTAAAGGAAGGATTTTTGATTTTTAAATAAATGAAGGCACGAATTGTTTTATATCATTTTTTGTCATGAATGAATAAATAAATGAATTCAATCTGTGTGAACATTGCAGAAGAGGATGAAAAATGCATTTCTAATCCGTTTGTTACGTCATCATCCGGGATATGCGATGAAGGTCTCATCTGCCAGTCACAGGTTTGTCGTAAAACGCTTTATGGAAGAGACTTGAGTAAGTTTTACAATATAAAGTTATTATTACTAAGACATATCGTAACTTAAACAGTCGTATAGATACGCCATTTGTTTACTTCTAAATTATAATTGATTTAAGAAATTACATATAATTGCTCCAGAGTTAGAGAGATGCTTCTTTTACCTGGTGGTTATCGATATGACGTTTATTTTGCTATCATATCGACACGTAAATATACAATTATGACCAATTCAACATAACTTGATGACTTTACATGTAAGAATATTATTTGTCTTATTAATATAATGAAACTGACAAATGTGTTGCAAAATTCAACAAAACAATCAATCTACCTTAGTTTTTAATTGGTTTTGCTGTGTAAACAATGCATTTTTAATGAGGTAAAAAGGACTAGTTGAAAGGAATGTTTTGAAAACATTTTGTAGCGGGCTCCGTGTGCAGCCAACTTCTGAAAATAACATGCTCGACTAATAACCGACAGAATATGTTACTCGGGCTGAGAGACCGCGTTGTGAGGATGACGGCACATACAAGCCATACCAGTTTGGTGGATCTCAGTAAGTCATGTTCACATACACGTTCATAAAGTTTTATATATACAAACTATTCTCTTGATAAACGGGCACAATAACAAAGCAAAACAAAAAAAACAACAACCACCAATTAAACAAAATTTATGTTACACTTTGCATTTTTCCTTCAAATTTTGGATAAAAAAATCGCAACACAAGCATAATGATGGTTATTATATTGTTATTTTGACATAACTTAAGTTACATATGGTACATGTAGTTGAAAGAATATGGAAGCTGTTGTCCTTATAAACGGCATGTTTCATGTCTACACGGACATAGTCTCTATTTACACTATACAGAGGTGCCTTAAAACATGTTTTAAAGAACATAATAGTTTATCGTCTTCATTTTTATAAAATGTGAAGGGTAATCGCTCCTCCCACTAAACATCTATAAGAACAAATATTAAAATGGTTACATGTACGTGGGCCTGTCTACCATACTTGTGTGTTTGTGTGTTCATGTATTTGTTATCAATCTAAGTGTATGTTTAATTTCAAACAGAGCAATCTGTGTGACTGCTGATGGTACAAGACTCTATGACTACATGGTGTATAGATGGGAGGCCGGAGATACCATGGACTGTCGTAAGTATGATTCAGTCCAGGCAAAAACAAACAACACCCCATGGTTAATGAATTTCATTCTGTCTAACTTCTAAGTTAAAAAAGTTAGAAAAGACGGAAACCAAATACACAGACAGTTAAAGAAGTTTTTACTAGTCTATGTGGAACAGTGTCGAGTTAAAATCAAAGACACCATGGAAATAAACAACAAATGGTGGTAAGACCTTCCAATCAATCATCCAAACCCGTTATTCGAGTCCATATTCCTTTTGATTTTCAACTTTTTTCAAATCTTCAATAATTTGTCAAAGGGGATTGATTTCTTAATTCATATTTATAAAAAAGCGAATAGTCTTGGGTAAGAGTTTTGAAGAGACTGTATCCACAACTATTATATCCAACATGAGACTCTATCTACAAATATATTATCCATCACGTACGTTGGGAACCATGAGCCTCTATCTACAACCATATTATCCAACACGTAAGTCGGGAAACATGATACTCTATCCACGACTATTATATCCAACAAGTAAGTAGGGAACCATGAGCCTCTATCCACATCTATATTATCCAACACGTAAGTCGGGAAACATGATACTCTATCCACGACTATTATATCCAACAAGTAAGTAGGGAACCATGAGACTCTATCCACAACTATATTATCCAACACGTAAGTAGGGAAACATGATACTCTATCCACGACTATTATATCCAACAAGTAAGTAGGGAACCATGAGCCTCTATCAACAACTATATTATCCAACACGTAAGTAGGGAACCATGAGACTCTATCCACAACTACATTATCCAACACGTAAGTCGGGAACCATGATACTCTATCCACAACTATTATATCCAACACGTACGTAGGGAACCATGATCCTCTATCTACAACTATATTATCCAACATGTAAGTAGGGAACCATGATACTCTATCCACAACTATTATATCCAACACGTAAGTAGGGAAACCTGAGACTCTATCCACAACTATATTATCCAACATGTAAGTAGGGAACCATGATCTTCTATCCACAACTATTATATCCAACACGTAAGTAGGGAACCATGAGACTCTGTCTATAACTATATTATCCAAAACGTAAGAAGGGAACCATGATATTGTATCTACAACTATATTATCCAACACGTCAGCACAGTAACATGATACTCTATCCACAACTATTACATATATCCAACACGTAAGTAGGGAACCATGACACTCTATCCACAACTTTATTATCCAAAACGAAAGTAGGAAACCATCAGACTCTGTCTATAACTATATTATCCAAAACGTAAGAAGGGAACCATGATATTGTATCTACAACTATATTATCCAACACGTCTGTAGGGAACCATGAGACTCTTTCCAAAACTAATATTATCCAACCACGTTAAGTTAGGAACCGATGATACTCTATCCCACAACTTATATGTATCCAACAACTCAAGTAAGGGAACCATTGAGACTCTTATCTATAACGTCATATTATCCAAACGTAAGAAGGAAACCATGATACTGTATCTACAACTGTATTATCCAACACGTAAGTAGGGAACCATGAGACTCTATCTATAACTATATTATCAAAACGTTTACAAGGGAACCATTATTACTGTATCTACAACTTTATTATCCAAACACGTAAGTAGGGAACATGAGACCATTCTATCTATAACTACTATTATCCAAAACACGTCAGTAGAACCATGAGACTCTTATCTATAACTATATTATTCCAAAACGACGTTAGAACAGGGAACCATGTACCTGTATCTACAACTTTATTATCCAACACGTTAAGTAGGAACCATGAGGACTCTATCTATAACCTATATATATACCAAAACGTAAGAAGGGAACCATGATATTGTATCTACAACTTTATTATCCAACACGTAAGTAGAGAACCATGAGACTCTATCCACAACTTTTATATCCAAAACGTAAGTAGGGAACCATGATATTGTATCTTCAACTATATTATCCAACACGTAAGTGTAGAACAATGAGACTCTATCTATAACTATATCATCCAAAATGTAAGTAGGGAACCACGATATTGTATCTTCAACTTTATTATCCAACACGTAAGTAGGGAACCATGAGACTCTATCTACAACTATATTATACAACATGTAAGTAGGGAACCATGAGCCTCTATCTACATTTATATTATACAACACGTAAGTAGGGAACCATGAGCCTCTATCTACATTTATATTATACATATCGTAAGTAGGGAACTATGAGCCTCTTTCTACAACTATATTATAAAACACGTAAGTAGGGAGCCATGAGCCTCTATCTACAACTATGTTATCCAACACGTAAGTAGGGAACCATGAGACTCTATCTACAACTATATTCTACAACACGTAAGGAGGTAACCATGAGCCTCTATCTACAACTATATTTATACAACACGTAAGGAGGTAACCATGAGCCTCTATCTACAACTATATTATACAACACGTAAGGAGGTAACCATGAGCCTCTATCTACAACTATATTATATAACACGTAAGTCGGGAACCATGATCCTCTATCTACAACTATATTATCCAACACGTAAGTAGGGAACCATAAGACTCTATCTATAACTATATTATCCAACACGTGAGTAGGGAACCATGAGCCTCTATCTACAACTATATCATACAACACGTAAGTCGGGAACCATGAGCCTCTATCTACAACTATATTATCAAACACGAAAGTCGGGAACCATGATCCTCTATCTACAACTATATTATCAAACACGTAAGTAGGGAACAATGAGACTCTATCTACAACTATATTATACAACACGTAAGTCGGGAACCATGATCCTCTATCTACAACTATATTATCAAACACGTAAGTAGGGAACAATGAGACTCTATCTACAACTATATTATACAACACGTAAGTAGGGAACCATGAGCCTCTATCTACAACTATATCATACCACACCTAAGTAGGGAGCCATGAGCCTCTATCTACAACTATATTATCAAACACGAAAGTAGGGAACCATGAGCCTCTATCTGCAACTATATTATACAACACGTAACTAGGGAACCATGAGCCTCTATATCCAACTAAATTATCCAACACATAACTAGGGAACCATTATATACTATTTACAACTTTATTATCCAACACATAACTAGGGAACCATGATATTCTATATACAACTATATTATCCAACACGTAAGTAGGGAACCATGAGACTCTATCTACAACAAAATTATCCAGCACATAACTAGGGAACCATTATATCTTATTTACAACTTTATTATCCAACACATAACTAGGGAACATTGATATTCTATATACAACTATATTGTCCAACACGTAAGGAGGGAACCATGAGATTCTATCTATAACTATATTATTCAACAAGTAAGTAGGGTACCATGAGCCTCTGATTATAACTATATTATGGAACCGTACTTTGCTTATAATTATGAATCGACATTTAAAGATTTCATTAAATAATATATCTCGCTCAAACGGGTTCTAATAACATCAGCAAACGATCACATTGAAGATTCTATTATTACCGCCTTGTGAACACATCTTCGGATGAAGTACTGGCGTCATGAGTAGGTTTAATCAGTTCGAACCTGTAATAAATAGAAGATATTTAATGAGTGTAAGTTTATTACTAAATTTATTGAACGAGTTCAATGCATTTAGTATTGAATCTACACGAATATGATATTCTATTTATTACATAAAAAAGATAAGAATGGAATACTGTTAAAAAGAGTCTTTTTTTCTTGGACGCGCCTACAGTGTAACGCTAACAGTATCACGCTTTAACGCTATGATTATATAAGCGCAAATGACGTTTAGTCAAAATGTTATTACACCAGTGTAATATCGTTTTTATTGAATGGATTTATTACACTTCTGCGCTGCGGTTTATGTGATAAATTATGTTTTGATGTAATTGATGGCTTTTAAGGGTTCATTTCGGGCTATAATCATATATAATTTGCCAGAATGAGTAACTGCGTACTACTTTGTAAAATAGTTTCTTGCATGGCAGACTGGCGTTTCCGTGAGTTTTACCCATGCCGGAAATTTCATATGGCATGGGGGTGCCAGATGAGTTGCGTATGACGTCATTTCCTTGTTGTTATTAAATTTGTTACTTCATATGCCATTGTAAGAAAATAGTTATGGATGAAATGACATCAATTTCGATGATGAGCTAAACCATTTTACATGAAATACTAGTATAACGGCAGAATATGCATGCAAGAAAAAATATATCTGACACGTGTTTGCGGTTCGGATTGGAATATCCGTCTCTCGTGAACCCGCCCGTTGGGCGGTAACGAGGCTTGCCATCCTCGGAACGGATATTCCGATCTGAACCGCAACATATGACAGATATTATTAATCTGGTTTCAGAATGTGCGAGGGATCAATATGCATACCAGCAGAACGGCATGATTGGTAAAATGTTCTACTGTGACAAGAACGGTAACTATGCATCAGTGGGATGTTCGGGATCTGTGTGCTACTGCCAGGACAAAATGGGCAAACAAGTTGGTTCCTCGACTGTTAATATATCGGAGAAAGATTCTATGAACTGCTAGGATGAAGCTCATATATATGTGGTAATTGTTTTAAATATCTTAATTTAGGACGATGCTTCTTCAAGATAGTTATCCCAACATTTTATTCGTCATTTAATCTGATTGAACGGTAGTTGAAGATAGTATTGCCGGGATTTCGTGAGTGATTGTTAGAAATACGTCTAGCATGTCATACCTGTCAATCACCTTATGTTATGTTGTCTTTTGAAAAGAATAGTTTAAAATTACATGTTTTTTTATATTCTTCTATTACAGGAAAAATGGATTATCTGTAAAATCGAGTTCAGTGTTCATGTTTGAATTTGAAATAAACTTTAAAATTATTATTCTCATTATAATTCCCCTCATCTATACAGTATAAGGGTTGATTTAAAACTTGTTCATTAAACGTATAATAATACTCTTGAACTGAATTCTGAAGTACAAATGTCAATATCTTTGGTCATACTTTTGACCGTAGTTGTAATATATTCCATTAAAAAATGGAATTCGGTGTTGTTTAAAGTATCATCATATTTATAACATACAAAACATGTAAAACGACAGGGAATAACGATTTGTGTTCGCAGATAATGAGATAAAGACACTTTCTCATGTCGGGCAACAAGGAAATGTTGTGTGCTTCATTTATAAAGGATATTTGTAACTGCTAAAATTTGAATAATTTAGAATAAGAAATATTTATACAAAGGAGAATAAATATACAATAAAGAGTTTTTTCCTATACAGTATGGGTTTAACTAGCATGCCTTCTAAATTAAAAAAAATATCGACCTATTACATTTATTTAAACAAATTCAGTAATGAAAATTTAAAAATAACATAAAAATAATGTCGTTTAAAAAAATATTAAGCTTTTCTTGCAATGTGAATCATGGCGAAATTTTAATGATAATGATAAATGTGTGTACAAAACTAAAAAATACAACAAATAAACAAAAAACAAAACATGTTAAATTTATAATATAAATATTTTTACGAGGCCGGCCGTTGCTAAGCAAAATGGACGATATCATTTTCTTACATATCAGACTGGTGTTTCCGTAAATTTTACCCATTTCGGAAATTTCATCTGACATCGGGGTGCAAGATGAGTCGAGTGCTATACAATGGTATGCTACGGATGAGATAATTTCGCCGTTATGAATGAAGTTGTAATTTTAAACACTATTATAAGGAAAAAGTTACGGATGTAATGACATGGAAAATTGTTTTATTAAGGTAAAGAAATTAAAATATGATAGAATGTGGTAGAGCCTCGTTACCACCCATTTGGTGGATCCCCTCGGGACAGATATTCTAATCTGAACCGCAACATATGATAGATATTATTATTCACGTTCCTTCGCAATCTGTTTTACATAGAAATGTAGTAGAATACCACAGACAGTTCTACGTAAGTAAAAGGTACAACTTATTAAATGGTATTTAAAACATATATTTATAAGAAAATGTATATTAAATGTGCCTTTAAAGTGCTCAAAAAATGTACTGAATGGATAAGATGTTTTTTTTGTAATTCCATGCAACCCGGCGGACCTGTCAATCATTGAGATAATTGATGTCTAAAAGTCCTTTTCTTTAACAGGAAAAGAGATTTCTTTTATTCATATTTCATTATAATAATTAAAATGCGTCCTAAATTTTAATTGCATATGTTATCTATGTTTACGTTTAAAGGTCACCAAAATATCAAAAGGAGACACTTATCTTGTCTCGAAGTTGATCGTCTTTCTGGAAAGGTAAAAACAAGTGGTAATGTACAAACCGCTTATATAGTATCAAATAGAGTAAAATTTGAAAATTTATCGCAATTCAAAAGGCGTAATTGTGTGAAACAACAAGTATGGTATCGCTAAAAAGGCAAAAACATGCTTTTCTTTAGTTTCCCTGATTCTTCCCCTAAATTGTTTTTAATGTGAACCCAAACCCCGTCTCAAAGAACAGGGTTGGGCCAGGGTTTTCGATACGGTATACTCGGTTATACATGGATTTACTGGCATGAGTATTTAGTTCCAACCGTGCCTGTGGATAAGTTGGCACGAGTTAGACTCAACAACAGATGACGGGACAAGGGGATTAGAAATCATGACAAGACTGATAGACAGTGGTGGGTCCAGGGCCCATCAGACTCTACAGGGTCAGCCTGTTGGAGTGGTCGGCGGGCCTGGATGGTCCTTCTTGTATTCCTTCTGTGTTTTGAATCTTCTCCTTTGGTTGCATTATTGTGTAATGAAGCAACTACTCTGGGTAGATTTAGCAGTTGAGGGTGGCAGCAGGTAGTTGTGGTTTTCGTTGTACAGTTATTATGTAATAGTATGTTATTCATGTGTGATAAATATTTATCTCTTATATCCAGCTGTTCCAATTTCAATAACTGATTAATTAACTAACCAAACATTAGATCTACATACTAGCGGTCTGATATCGGTCCGATATTAAGAGCAATATTGGGCAAATATCAGCATTTAATGTACGCCCGACGGCGGTTGTGCAACTCGGCTCAACATCGGGCCGATGTCAGCTGTAAATCACCTAGCTGACTTACAGCGATGTCACTCCTACATTCGCATATAAACCTTTTTCTCTTCATAGAAGCATATTGCTTTGCTGTCCTTTGCATGAGGGCTTTAACATGTGACAGAAAATACATTTATTTTGCAATATCTTTTATTTTATCTACAAAATTAAACTTCTATATACATAATATATTTACATATACATACTTTAATGTTGAACAGACGTGTATGTTTTAATTTACGATTATTCTTTCTTGCTTATACGTACAGGTTAAAACATAATGTTCCCATGTTTCCAATGAAGGTAATGAAAAAAAAAACAAAAAAAAAACAAACCAAGAACAAAATAAAAAAAAACCCTCTAATGTCATGTGACAGACAACTACAGCCTGGCTTCAATGATAGGCTTCTATTTTTCTTGAAATAAGATGAACTCAATGGCACAAAGTTCACGGTAAAAATACAACCACATTCAATCAGTTCAATAATGTTATAATTGATAAAGGCCGAGATGATCCGTTTGTGACACCGCATCGCAAATGTTGCTGTGGCATAAAATAAAAAGTGTTTTGAGAACGATTTTTCCGGCCAAAGACCTGTCTAAATCAATTTGACTTCCTGTAAAATTAACAGGGGAGAACTGAATATAAAAAGAATTTTCATTGGTCATTTTAAAATTACAAAAGAATGGATATATTTCATATCTGGGAATCTCATCGACCACTCTAAAATAAAATGTAAATGGTAGTTCTTGTTATCCTCAGATAGTTTTAAAGTGAAATGTAAAGGATATAGTTATTGCCATTTTAAAATGAAATTTAAAACAATGTTCTTAAATAAAATGTACAAGATAGTTCTTTAACTCTGCTCAGATATTTAAGTTTTGTTTAAGAATACCTCCTCTCACAAAACATTTTACATTGCATTCATTTCTCATTACATTTTCTAGTGAACAGTTTATTTTACGTAAGAACAATGAGTTTTTTTACACAAGACCTGAGTTTTAAACTTTGTCCAAATAACAAGAATATAAGGGAGCCTAAGTTGATGATGTTCAATAAGTGTCTAATATACTATATGATTATTGATATGATCAATTTATATAATGTTTATAGACCTAATTTTCATATATTTTTTGCACATTAATCAAGTATTTATAAAATAATTGCCGACCTATGGTGGCATATTTCTGCCACCATATAACCTGATACCTAACTAGTTAATTAAGAGGTTAACTAGTTACGTAACTAGTTAACCTGATACCTAACTAGTTAATTAAGAGGTTAACTAGTTACGTAACTAGTTAACCTGGGGTTAGTATCTCGAAGCTATCGTTAGCATAACGACTATCGTATACCTCTCGTTAAGGTTTTCACCGCTATCTCGACGCTCTCGTAATTAACGAATAATCGTTAACATGCCCAATTATTAACGGGTGTCTAGAGGGTGTCTTAAGGCTCTCGTTACTATCATTTTGACACAAAAGTAAGAAAGGTGCGATTTTAAAGTACATAAAAAATGAGAATTATATCATTTTATTGATAAAAAATGATGAACCGACATAAATATAGTATTGTATTTCTTTTTCTCATGAATTTTCACAGGCCCGTAATAGATTTTATTGTGTAAATTAAACAATTAATTTAATTGTATTAAATTTTAATACAATTCCATAAAAAAATATCATTGATTATTTAAAAGAGATAAACTTGTATTCTTGGATCTAATTGGCTCATTTTTATTGTCATTTACAAAGTTTTACATAACATTTTAAGCCTATTATAGCATTCGGCACGATATGGCCAGTTATGTGTTGACGACCCGTAAAAATCCAAACAAACAAAATTTTTCTTTACAGTTTAATTTAAGACTTATATTTGAATGCAGATGAAAAAAAAAAACATATCATAACTTAAACAGCGAAAGGAATAATCCCCGTAATGTGTAATTTTGCACAAGAAAATATAAATACATGTAAATATATGCATACATCATGCTGAAAATTCAACAAGATTCAAACTTGTTACAGAATTATATTTCGAAAAGTAAACTGTGACGTATTAATTACATCATGAAGAAAAGTGCATTACGTCAGCTGCAAAACTCGGTACCACAAAAATGGATGTAATATATAGAAATGGTGTTTGTTTATCATTTCATAGTAACAAATATTTCACTCGCGAACACCAGTTGTTATAATTTAACTCGTTATATTTTAATTTATAATACAGCAAACATCCTTTGTTTAAAACAAAATGAAAATTTATCCATATATATTAACAGCAGCCATGTATATATTTAGTAATACAGATTTTTGACAGGTTATATGGCCGTATATAAACGATAACCCGAGCCGCCAAGTGAGAGTTATATTGCAAACAAAATTATATCGGCCATATATCCTGTTAAAAATCTTTATAACGAATTTACAATACTGCAGAAAAAAGAGAGATTTCTTGATAAATTGACAGCAGCTGTGTATATAAACTATATAAACGCCAATTAAAATTGACGTACCAAACTTGCAGTAACAAACGTATTTTATAATACTGCACGTTTGTCACGTCACTTTTCATTGGAGAATCGTGACATTTTTATAGTTTTATATACACTATTTCTGGCAAATTTCTAAGAAATCTCACTCTTTTTCTCAAAAAAGGGAAGTTCGCGGTTTTATAAATTCGTTATAAATATTCCTGACATGTTAAATGGTTGTAGGCAATATGACCATCGCCTAGCGGCTCGGGTTATATTTCCAAACAGTCTTTTATATAGGGCAATATTACCTGTCAAAAATCTTTATAACTAATAATATAAACGTCATGATTATCCAATGAAAATCGACTTTACATATTTAATATATATTTACGCTTATGAAGTCATTGTTTTGCTCATGGCGTCATTGTTAGGCGCATGACGTCTTTGCAGCTGTGTAACAAGTGGGATTTTAGAAAGAGTTGCTGTACATATGTTTGTCTAAAGGGTAAAATTCTATTATTTTTCGTGAAAATATAGTCCATATTTCACTCAAACGGAAAGCAACAATGAAAGCAACAATGAAAGCAACATTTTCAATTTTGAACTTACACCCTAAAACAACATGTTGCTATAGCCTGAAGAATGAGGGATGGTTATCTGCCCCAGATTTTTTGACTGGTATTGAGAAGAAGCTCCGCCAGACTATTGGCTTTAACTATGTAAAGTGTTTAAAATATCTGACTACACTGCGGTTCTATATACAGTCGTTTTTCCTCTGTTTCTAGTATTGCAGTTTCTATGTTAAGTTCCCGCCCCGCCCCTCAATTTAAATCACGCCTGTTTCATTGGAACTTTCAACAGGGGCAGTTCCAATGACTGTTCTCTTTTTTTAAAGGAACCGTTTTCGTAGGTTTACCACTATCACAATTGATATAATCAAGGCAATCGGGATTTTCATTGCAAAACAAGTCTATATTGCTAGACGACAGACCGGCGGATCCTGCACGTGTCGTGTGATTGTGTTCCGGTTTAGCATGATCGTAACCTTATATTCACCTTCGTCTACGCAAAAAAATGATTCGGTGAATATAAACAAGAGCTGTACACAATTTTCGCGGTACATGTATTCAAATTATAACACAACGCAATCGTTAATAACTAACGAGTAAGCAACGAACCATTGCTTAACTTTTGCTTTCGAGATACCCGCGCTAGTCTCTCGTTAACCAACCCTCCGTCAATCGTTAGCACGTTCGTTAACGCAAATATAACGATAGCTTCGAGATACTAACCCCTGATAACTAACTAGTTAATTAAGAGGTTAACTAGTTACGTAACTAGTTAACCTCTTAATTAACTAGTTAGTTATATGGTTATCTGGTGGCAGAAATATGCCACATAGACCTACTGCGTAGATTTTGATGTTAGAAATTGAGTTTTCTTACAGAAACACGACAGGTTTGATTAGAAACACATTAAAGTGTTCCATTTTTCAAGATTAATAACCCTACAAGAAATTGTCATGTCATTGTAATGTAAGCTATACTAACATTACTATATGACTTTTCATGGAGAACTAAGAACTTACACATGCAAGTTAACCAGTTTTACTTCGGTCGAGTATCTTGTTCTAAAAGATACTTCTTGTTTAAGTTGTTTAAAATATTAAACGTAAACAAGCAGTTTTAGTATAGAAATAGGCTTAAAATAATGTGTTCATTTAGAATATCCAATTAGTTTGAAAATGTTTAACAAAACAATAGCGGATAAAATAATCAATGAAATAATAAGGTTAAGTTAACATATCTTAAGGTTTTCGTAAACTTTTGGTTCTTGGTTAGGAGTTGGTCTTTGTTCTGAAAAAATAAAAGATATAAGAATAAGGTTAATTCTTAGGAAAACACCAAAAAAACGTGGAAAACCTGCTTTACCAAATGCTTGGTAATTTACGAATATTCAGACAGACAATTATAATTATTAAAGCTAAGTGATGTAATTACACTCGAACTATCTGTCAAGTATTCTGTTTAGTTACAATATTTTGTCTTATTCTACATGATAGTGACATTAAAAGATTTGCACGATGACATAAGAATAACAAAATAATAACGAGATAAATATGAAAAAGTATCACAATTTCTATTTGAAAAGATGTAAAAAAATCAACACCAAAATAATAATAATAATAATAATAATAACAACAACAACAACAATAATAATATCCAATACATTGAGCTAGATTAATTTTGTTGATAGAAAGCAATTCAGATATTTCATTAAGCATGTTTAATATAAGGGGTATAGAAATGCATATTTGAAGTGGGTAAAATGCTATGGCATTATAGAAATAAATGTTATCTAGCCAAAGTCCATACCTAGCGTTTTATAAGCATGCTCTTTAAAATCCATGACATTCGGTCTTAACTCTGTATATTCATGGGTATCCCTGACAAAAGAAAACAGCACAGTTTCAGACAATAGTGTAATACAATTAATCATTTTGAAATGAAATACATTATTTCAAATCGTACAGTAGCGATTCAAAACTAAATACATTTGTATTTAAAGATAAATGTTGAAGTGTAATATCCATTTTGTCTACTTTTAAAAAAGTGGAGAATGTGGAATATTATCAGGGCCTCCGCTTATCTAAAAGTTTCAAGTCATGTCAACTTGTTTTTTCTCGTTTACATACACTATTTGTCAATGCGAGTAACGTCTTTGCGTCATACTAAATATTTTTGGAAAGTCGTAAAGATACATGACGAGAAGATAAATATGGTTATATTATTATGTCTAAAAGTTAGAGTTATTTCATACCATATATAGTCTACAGTATCTAGCTCTCATAGATCATTTATAAGTCTCGCAATTTGAGATTGTATGACGTCCTTTAAGTAAATTCATACCTTCCAAAGTGTCAAAAGAAAATGTTGTATGTCAACCGTCTTTAAAGAATAATTCCCATATTTTTCATAGAAGAATGATAGTTCTTACAAACTTAAGAAAGCATGGCTTTATAGGAGAAAAGAAGGTGTCTACAGTTTACAGCGGTTTAAGTATCCGTATATGTCCAGTAATCTACAAGAATTAATCATGTTGTTAAGAATAATATCATACTAATCAAATGCAATAAGTAATATAACAACTTAATAAGTTACACGTTTTTGCTGGAAATGGACGTTTTTCTCAATAAACATTAATATAATCACTTGATTTGGTTTTATGTTTACTTTTACTAACATAATGTAATCAAAATTATGTTGTATATGACAACAACCTTTTCTTTAGAAACATATTGCTTGAAGCTTATGGTAAAATTTGTGAATTTCAAGCTGGACTTTAAACTGCATTTATTTTATATTCTGTTGTCAGTAAATATTTTATAACGAATGGAAAATCAGTATAATTATGTATCATTTATAGAATTTAGACTTTCAAAAAAACATTTAATTCGGTTGATAAATCTTTATTATACACAGTTCTGAGAAATAATGGAATCAAAGATCATTTGAATAAGGCTATACGTTCAATTTTATTTTCAATAAAAAGCATGTGTTAGAACTAGGACAGAGTTAACAAATGTATTTGAATGCCCTGTGGGGCTACGTCACGGATGTTCCAATATTGTTCTCTGTGTTTATAAATGAGTTATGTTCAGTTATGTGTAATGAACAATTTTGTGGTATACATTTGTTTACTGGTTGGTTGAATTTATAATGTAAATGTTTGCAAATGACATTGCCGTCATGTCAGATACAGTTGTAGGTTTACAGAAACAGCTAAATGTTCTACATTAATATGTTAACTGTTAATATATTTAAGACCATTGTTGTTCAAGAAGGGTGGTAGGCTAGCAAAACGAGAGCAATGGGAATATGGTAATGATAATTTAGAAGTTGTTAATGACTGGCGTCTATTTTACAAATAGATTTTGTTTTATAAAATGGCAGAAAATAAAAATATTATGTCAGATAAAGAAAAAAAAAGGTTTCAGTTTTAATGAATATTTACCTTGGCTACCTAGCACTTCTCTTTAAAACTATATGATGCAAAAGTGGCACCCATATTATTACATAGTTCTGAACTGTGGAGTTTTCAAAAAATGTCTTGTATAGAAAATGTCCATATTTTTGTCTGCATACGATTTTTGAAATTAAGATAGGTGTAGTACTATGAGTAAATTATACCATTATGTAAATTTTAACAAAACTATGTAAACAAAAATACATCAATGCCATTGACATTGAAAAAATTAGAACCTGTATGGCAAGGTATCGTAGTTCAGCTCATAGCCTTATGGTGGAAAAATGTAGATATTATCACCGTAGAATATAGGAATTGTCCTTTTTGTGAATGTTATTTTGAAGATTTGTACCATTTTGTGTTAGTGTGTCCTCTTTACAATGACTAAAGGATTAAATACATACCTTCTGTATATTATCAGACTCCAAATGAACTAAGGTTTTATAATTTAATGTCTTGTAAAAATGTAAAGGTCATTACGGAACTTGTTATGTATTTGTATTTTGCCAGAAAAGAAAGGATACTTTTTCTCACTTCAGACTAGAATATTATTGAATTGACTTTGTATCATAAAATATGTCTGAAATAATTTTGTGTATTATTGTGCTTCCTTGACAAAATATATATCAATAATATATATTGCCTTACATGGCCGTTATTTTATAAGTATGTGTTATGTAATATGTGTATGGGCTGGTGGGCTGATTATACAACACACTTTTGAATTTGAATTTTGTTATAATCAGCTGATAAAATCACTAAAAAACTTCAATTCTTCTTCAACGTCTTGCCTTTTCATGATGTACATTTGCTTTCTGTGTTTTGTACTGACATGAAATATACTAAAATATATAACTTCTCTAAGGAATGCTTGAACATGCAACAGCTTTATAATCATAAAGTTATGAAACATATATTTACGCAATCATCAAATGTTTGAAGCTACTGAAGAAAACATCTTAGATTTATATATGATTAGTGTTTGATTCTGTCTATGGTCCCATTGTGCACATTAACTTTCATTTACTTTTATCAATAAATTTTTTTACTATTACCGTGTGGGGTGTTTACGTTCATATGAAAACCACTTTGCATTTCTAGTAAGTCTGTGCATACATCAATGCCGCTGAAAAGTCAAAGTGCAAAACATTTTTTATGTATTGTAATGTGTTATAATAGTTAAATATTCTTTTAAGTTAAATAGTTGAACAAATTTTATATCACTGAATGCATCTGAATACAGGTTATCCTGTTTTCACTTAAATTATGCCATCGATTGCTATTAAAAAACTTAATATGAATTTAATCTGAAACATAAATAATTTACTGGAAAATATATAAGTATATAAAATGTATGAACCATGTTCTGTCAAACATGTAATAGAAAGAACACCGAAACACGAGGCTATCTGATTTGTACGAGGGGGCGTAGCCCCCAGTATTAATCAGATTGCCGAGTGTTATGGTGCTCTTTCTCTTTTGTATCATAGTCAAACATAAAAGCACGTTCCCTGTTGTCACAATATGAAACCCCGGCAAAAATGAACCAGTGAACGAACATCTGAATATGACATTTCTGTCGCTTTCCCTTTCTCTGCCGTCACAATATGTAAACCCCAGCAAAAATGAGCCAATCAATGGGCATGCTCTGGAGTGCGGGTAACTAATACCCGCACTCCAGTTAACGCACTGTGCATGTATATGTATACGATTTAACCCTGACACATTTTCAACAGAAAGGTCTCCAAACTATGATACAAATATTAATAACTTTATCTGATACATATAAGCATGGACTGTGGTTAACAAAAGAAAAAAATATTGAGTCATGAACTGACAAGTTTACCTTTGTCTGATTCCTGCTCTGTTTTGAGGAATTCCTGAAATTTATAAAACGAATCGCCATTTTTCTTAATTACAAAACAAAAGTTATGGTAACAAAAAAGGTCAAAATAAAGATACCAGAACGTTTATAAGATTCTTAAGCGGATTTTTGTTGAAATCCATGAACTGTTTTTTTAACGATTATATTTCAAAAGATAAAATTACTCTGACAAATAAGTCTAGATGTATCTGAAGTCCTAGAGCACAAAAAATTTAGAAAATAAATTATGGCATGTGCGTGCTCATTATTTTCCTTAGAACTACATCTTGAGAAAACCAGCTTATGAATTTATCCATAAAATGAGAAGTACGAAATTGTAAAGACATAATTGTATATTGTCCGATGAAGTTATTTTTTCTGCTTAAATTATGAGCCTGTTTTACATTTTCCTTTGAATCAAATGATCATTTTTTGTCTTGCCTCTTATCCATGAAAAATATCCTTAAAAACCTAGCAAACAACTTTTATGCTTATTAATTTCTATTGATATCGTTACAGGCATAAACAACTACCGCCGCATCAATAATTCATGTTGACTTTATTTATTGAAAATAAACTGATTGAAGTTCTGAAGCAATATTGCATTGATGCAATAACATCACTAAGATGTAAAGCATATTATTACACCCACGTTTTCATACCCCCTATTGCCTTCAGGACATATAATAGTATTGTGATGTCCAGTATTTCGTCTGTCCAAAGACAATTTCTATCCGCGGCATTACCTTTAAGGATTTCTCTGATTGTTTTGGGTGTTTTGGTGGGAGATGTAAGTATGGTATATTAAAAAAGTTATGTTTGAGAATTTATTACTATAAAGAGTTATGCCCCTTTCTGAAGTTATTTTTAACTAAAATTATTGATTTTCGCAGAAAAACTTTAGAAGAATTTCAGTAATTGTGTTTATATTTGACATGTAAGTATGTTATATATAGAAAACAGGTTTCCATTTACAATCAACTCATTTTTGATAAAGTTATGCCCCTTTTTCTGTATTTTTGTGAAGTTATTTGTTATAATACCAAACACATGTCAGCTTTGATTTTCTCTACAATTAACTAATTTCAACCTTGATTTGATTGATTTCAAAAATATTTTCTTGTTCATTTGCCATCGGGCGTGTATTATCTCCACTCAACGTAGCTTTTGTTGTAATATAATTATCCCTTATGCCAAATGGAACTATCCTTATTATTTATGAACGTCTTACAGTACTTTCAACAGTGAAAATCTAGTATGGTACATAATCCTGACAAACTCGATTTACCGCCTTATTTACCAAAATATGTTTACTGTTGTAATTATAAATATGAATAATATTTTTAATGTTAAAAAAAGGTTTACCTTTCTTCCAGTAATTCCTAGAAAGGTAAACAATTAAAGCGACGACAATGGCTATAAATACAACTGCACCAATTACAAGCACTCCAATCAGAACAAGTACATCTATTTTTTCTGCAAATGAAATCAAGGATAATTTTAAGTCTAAAGTAGATAGCATTTAAAGTAACTAAGACGAAAACTAAAAAAGATCTTTTTCAAATATATTATGTTCAAAAAGAAAATAACCAAAGACACTTCAAAATCTTGTGACATATGATGTAGGTGTTAATAATTAATCTAAAATTCCAAGTAAATCCATGAAGAATTAAATAAGTTATGGAATAAATAAGGACAGTTCAAAGTTTAAGGGGGAGATAACACTAAAAAGATTGACGCTAGATTTAAAAAGTTACCCTTGTCATGTTAGAATGATATGGGAGTTTGAAGTTTGAAGAAAATCCTTTAAAGCATGCAGCCTCCAGATGACCCAAAATATTTCAAAAAAATTAAACTTGGAAAAACCATACTAAAATTTTTGATTTTAAGTGCCGATTGTAATGTGTCAAATGCTTTCTTTGTTCATTTTACAATATTTTACCTCTAAATACTTTTTCAAAATTTCTATGAAAATTAGGATGAATCCGGAGGCGTGCTGCTTTAAGAAATAACTAAGTTTGAGTAAAAAAAATAATTTCTACGAAAAACACCTAATTGCAAGGATGGTATTATTCTAGAAGTGGTCAAGCTAGAGTACTAATCTTCCCACAAATTATTTAAGTAATTGAACATATATTCGAGATTTGAAGTAGAAACATTAAGACAGGAAGAAGTTTTAGAAAACACACATTTCTTTCCATGAAAATTCTAAGTTCAAGGAGCGTAATTCTAATAGCTCTGGTGCTAGAGTTGTAAAACCTGTCACATTTAATGTTTGTTGATAGTCCAAAAGTATATATTGCAAGTTTGAAGTAACGCCTAAGAAATAAAGAAGTTATTAAAGTGAAAAGGACTTTACTGCGAAACAACAACAACAAAAAACAACAACAAAAAAAAAAACGAAAAAAAACCAAACAAAGTGTAAAACGTATCAGAAATCAAGACGCGGTCGCCGCACTGGTGTGCACAATGTCCTTACTGTCATCTATCCATAATTAAAGTTTCATAAAAATATTTTCTACACTTATGAGTTATCACATAATAACCAACTTTTTTATCAGAGGAAAAAATAGATGCGCATAAAGGCCAGATTGCAATCAACCCATATTTCAAGTTTCATTTAAATATTTTCCGCGTTTTTTTGTATTATCACAGGGATTCGGTATTTTAAGGTATATTTGCCATGTTTTAAATCTATTTGCTGCCATAGCAACCAAATTTTTCAACACACCCGGTACTAGTCGAACAAAAAAGCCATGGCATCCAGACTGCCGTCTACCAATATTTCAATTTTAATAAAAAATATTTTTGGTATCTTTTGCATTCCAAGGGATCCAGTTTTTTTTACCGACAACTGACTTTTGTCTGCACGAACAGACGCACATACAGACAGACAAAGGGTAAACCTACCGGTAGGAAACAGACCAGTTGTGCTATTCAAAAAGGATCATTCCAGGATCAGACTAGACATTTAAGATTTTAATTTTTATTTGGATTTCAGGTATTTGTAAACATTAATTGTTATTAAATTTTTCTTTAATAATTTTTCTGTAATAAATTTGTTATTGTTACAAGTTTGTTGCTGGCTTTTCTTTCTCTACGTCTGGCTCTTAACACATGGAAAATGAAAAATATCAGATAAATGAAGGATAAACATGAAAAATGTTACGTATAGGTCTTATAATTAGGACTGGATAATATTTATGCAAGATTAAAATATCAATGGACAATAATATTTTATATGTCGTGTATTTTGACCGTTTTATTGTAATCATAAATGTTTGTATATAATAGGAATCATGTTGATTTATTTCTTTAATAAAGTATATGTTGTGTTCTGTTATGGTCTGTTTCCTACCGGTAGGTTTACCCTTTGTCTGTCTGTATGTGCGTCTGTTCGTGCAGACAAAAGTCAGTTGTCGGTAAAAAAACTGGATACCGTGGAATGCAAAAGATACCAAAAATATTTTTTATTAAAATTGAAATTAGAAGAAGAAGAAGAAGAGGAGAAGAACAAAAAGCAGGCGAAGAAGAAAAAGCAGAAGAAGAAGAAGAAACTTTTTTTCTCACCTTGTAAAGTACCTCGTTGTTTCATGTAAAAATGTCATAATTATTAAAAGATAAAATATGACAGCTAATTCAACATAGAAATAATACAGTGTGACAAATGTATAGAATGCAAAATGCATATACACTGTACAAATAATTTTATCAATTATAATCATTTTATTAATTGGTGAGTTGTTTTTAACTGATACAAATTTTAACTAAAGTCGTCAATATTTTCAAACAATATTGTAACCTTTTCAACGTATATGCATGTGTGTGCCTTTTTGTGTATTGCTATTATTTTATGTTGTTTTTCTTTTTGTTCTAATGATTTCAATTAAAACACCAATTTGTTTGACTTCTTATATAAGATAGCACATTTGAATTGGTGATTGAAGTTTATTAATACGTTTAGAGATCGAAACATCAATTAACTGAAAGAAAGCAAAAAAAACAAAAAAAAAAAACAACTCATTTTTCAATAGTACTATCGCACTGATAGTACTCTATTTATAAATTATATACTAATTCTAAGTCATACAACACTTTAAATCCTAAATATGGCAATTATTCAAGTATACCTTAATCGGAATCTTCTAACCAAGCATGGTACAGTTGTACACATGTATTATTATTAGACTGATTTTATCCCTGGTTGATTTTCCATTAAAATAATTGTAATTATATTCTGTTCAATGTATGGAAGTTCATAGTAAATGCAAATATACTGTGTTTTCTTTATATGCTTAGGTAACTGTATAGTTCTCTGCGTTGGTTATATAACTGTCTAGTTCTCTGTGTTGGTGATATAACTGTATAGTTCTCTGTGTTGGTTAGATAACTGTATAATTAAGTGTTGGTGATATAACTGTATAGTTCCTTTTGTTGGTGAGATAAATGTATAGTTCTACGTGTTAGTGAGATAAGTGTATAGTTCCCGGTGTTGGTGATATAACTGCATAGTTCCCTGTGTTGGTGAGATAACTGTATAGTTCCTTTTGTTGGTGATATAACTGTATAGTTCCTTTTGTTGGTGAGATAAATGTATAGTTCTATGTGTTGGTGAGATAACTGTATAGTTCCCGGTGTTGGTGATATAACTGTATAGTTCCCGGTTTGGTGATATAACAGTATAGTTCCCTGTGTTGGTGATATAACTGTATAGTTCCCGGTGTTGGTGATATAACTGTATAGATCCCGGTGTTGGTGATATATCTGTATAGTTCCCGGTGTTGGTGATATAACTGTATAGTTCCCGGTGTTGGTGATATAACTGTATAGATCACGGTGTTGGTGATACAACTGTATAGTTTCCTGTGTTGATGAGATAACTGTATAGTTCCCGGTGTTGGTGAGATAACTGTATAGTTCCCGGTGTTGGTGTCTGTTTTCTTCCAAACAGAGCAATCTGTGTGACTGCTGATGGTACAAGACTCTATGACTACATGGTGTATAGATGGGAGGCCGGAGATACCAGGGACTATCGTAAGTGTGATTCAGTCCAGGCAAATAAAAAACATCCCATGGTTAATGAATTTCATTCTGTCCAAATTTCTAGACACCACATACACAGACAGTTTTAGAAGTTTTTACTAGTCTATGTGGAAAAGTGCCGTGTTTAGATATAAAAGAACATGGACATGAATACCCAAATTGTGGTAAAATTTCCACCTTCACTCATCTAAACCCGTTATCCGAGTCTATCCTTATCCCTTTTATTTCTCTATTTTTTCAATCCGTCGATAAGTTGTCAAGGGGGATGTACTCTTTTTATCTACATTAAAAACACAAACAAAAGCAAGAAAAGAAAAAAAAAAAAAAAAAAAAAGAAAACAAATAGTTTGGTTCAGATTCTTGCTGGGACTCTATCTACAACTACCTATACGAGTATCACCCAACCCGTAAGCAGGAAACCATGATACTCTATCTACAACTATATTATCCAACACGTAAGTACGGAAACATGATACTCTATCTACAACTATATTATCCAACACGGAAATAGGGAAACATGAGACTCTATCCGCAATTATATTATCAAACACGTAAGTAGGGAACCATGACACTCTATCTAAAACTATATTATCCAAGACGGAAATATGGAAACCATGAGACTCTATCTACAACTATATTTTTCAACAAGTAAGTAGGGACCCATGATACTTTATCTACAACTATATTATCCAACACGTAATTAGGGAACCATGATACTCTATCTACAACTATATTATCAAACACGGAAGTAGGGAACCACGGGATTCTTTCTAAAACTATATTATCAACACGGAAATAGGGAACCATGAGACTCTATCTACAACTATATTTTTCAACAAGAAAGTAGGGACCCATGGTACTTTATCTACAACTATATTATCCAACACGTAAGAAGGGACCCATAAGACTTTATCTACAACTATATTATTCAACACGTAAGAAGGGAACCATGAAACTTTATCTACAACTATATTATCCAACACGTAAGTAGGGAACCATGATACTCTATCTACAACGATATTATCCAACACGGAAGTAGGGAACCACGGGATTCTATCTACAACTATATTATCCAACACGGAAATAGGGAACCATGAGACTCTATCTACAACTATATTTTTCAACAAGTAAGTAGGGACCCATGATACTTTATCTACAACTATATTATCCAACACGTAAGAAGGGACCATTAAGACTTTATATACAACTATATTATCCAACACGTAAGAAGGGAACCATGAAACTTTATCTACAACTATATTATCCAACACGTAAGTAGGGAACCATGATACACTATCTCCAACTATATTATCAAAGACGTAAGTAGGGAGCCATGAGACTCTATCAACAAATATATTATCTAACTCATAAGTAGGGAACAATGATACACTATCTACAATTATATTATCCAACACGTAAGTAGGGAAGCATGATACTCTATCTACAACTATATTATACAACACGTAAGCAGGGAATCATGATACACTATCTACAACAATATTATCCAACACGTAAGTAGGGAACCATGATACATTATCTACAACTGTATTATCCAACACGTAAGTAGGGAACCATGATACACTATCTACAACAATATTATCCAACACGTAAGTAGGGAACCATGATACATTATCTACAACAATATTATCCAACACGTAAGTTGGGACCCATGGTACTCTATCTACAACTATATTATCCAACACGTAAGTAGGGAACCATGATACTTTATCTACAACTATATTATCTAATATGTAAGAAAGGAACCATGAAACACTATCTCAAAATATATTATCCAAGACGTAAGTAGGGAGCCATGAGACTCTATCTACAACTATTTTATCTAACACATAAGTAGGGAACCATGGTACACTATCTACAACTGTATTATCCAACACGTAAGTAGGGACCCATGATACTTTATCTACAACTATATTATCTAACACTTAAGTAGGGAACCATGATACACTATCTACAATTATATTATCCAACACGTCAGTAGGGAACCATGATACACTATCTACAACTATATTATCCAACATATAAGTAGGAAACCATGATACTCTATCTACAACTATATTATGCAACACGTAAGTAGGAAACCATGATACTCTATCTACAACTATATTATGCAACACGTAAGTAGGGACCCATGATACTTTATCTACAACTATATTATCTAACACTAAAGTAGGGAACCATGATACACTATCTACAATTATATTATCCAACACGTAAGTAGGGAACCATGATACACTATCTACAACTATATTATCCAACACATAAGTAGGGAACCATGATACACTACCTACAACTATATTATCCAACACGTAAGTAGGGACCCATGAGACTTTATTTACAACTATATTATCCAATTCGTAAGTAGAGACCCATGATACACTATCTACAACTATATTATCCAACACGTAAGTAGGGAACCATGATACACTATCTTCAACTATATTATGCAACACGTACGTATGGAACCATGAGACTCAATCTACAACTATATTATCCGACACGTAAGTAGGGACCCATGATACTTTATCTACAACTATAGTATCTAACACGTAAGTAGGGAACCATGATACACTATCTACAATAATATTATCAAACACGTAAGTAGGGACCCATGATACTTTATCTACAACTATAGTATCTAACACGTAAGTAGGGAACCATGATACACTATCTACAATAATATTATCCAACACGTAAGTAGGGAACCATGATACTCTATCTACAACAATATTATCCAACCCGTAAGAAGGGACCCATGAGACTTTATCTACAATTATATTATCTAACTCGTAAGTAGGGAACCATGAGACTCTATCTACAACAATATTATCCAACACGTAAGTAGGGAACCATGATACAGTATCTACAACTGTATTATCCAACACGTAAGTAAGGACCCATGAGACTTTATCTACAACTAAATTATCTAACACGTAAGTAGGGAACAATGAGACATGAGACTCTATCTACAACTATATAATGCAACTCGTAAGTAGGGACCTATGATATTTTATCTATAACCATATTATCTAACACGTAAGTAGGGAACCATGATACATTATCTCCAACTATATTATCCAACACGTAAGTAGGGAACCATGAGACTTTATCTACAACTGTATTAGCCAACACGTAAGAAGGGAACGAAGATACTCCATCTACAACTAAGATGTCTAATACGTAAGTAGGGAAGCATGAAACTCTATCTACAACTATATTATCCAACACGTAAGTAGGGATCAATGAGACTCTATCTACAACTATAATATCCAACACGTAAGTAGAGAGGCATGAAACTTTATCTACAACTATATTATCCAACACGTAAGTAGAGAACCACGGGAATCTATCTACAACTATAATATCCAACACGTAAGTACGGAAGTATGAAACTCTATCTACAACTATATTATCCAACACGTAAGTAGGGAACCACGAGACTCTATCAACAACTGTATTTTCCAACACGTTAGTAGGGAACCATGATACTCTATCTACAGCTATATTATGCAACACGTAAGTAGGGAAGCATGAAACTCTATCTAAAAAATATTATCCAACACGTAAGTAGGGAACCACGGGACTCTATCCAAAACTATCTTATCCAACACGTAAGTAGTGAACTATGAAACTCTATCCACAACTATATTATTCAACACGTAGTAGGGAACCATGAGACTCCATCTTCAACTAAATTATCCAACACGTAAGGAGGGAAACATGATACTCTTTCTACAACTATATTATCCAACACGGAAATAGGGAACCATGAGACTCTGTCTACAATTATATTATTCGACACGTAAGTAGGGAACCATGACACTCTATGTACAGCTATATTATCACACACGGAAATAGGGAACCATGAGACTCTATCTACAACTATATAATCCAACACAGAAATAGGGAACCACGAGGCTCTTTCTACATCATTACTATATTATCCAGCACGTTAGTAGGAAACCATGACACTCTATGTACAACTATATCATCCAACAAGGAAATAGGAAAGCACTGGACTACATCTTAAACTATAGAATCCAACACGTAAGTACGTACTTATGAAACTCTATCTACAAGTATATACAATTATATTATTCAACATGTCAGAAGGGAATCATGAGATTTTATCTATAACTATAATATCCAAGACGTAAGAAGGTAACCATGATACTCTATCTACAACTATATTATCCAACACGTAAGTAAGTAACTATGAGATTCTATCTACAACTATATTATCCCACACGTAAGTAGGTAACCATGATACTCTATCTACATCTATATTATCCAGCAAATACGTAGGGAACCATGAAACTCTATCTACAACTATATCATCCAACACCTAATTAGGGAACCATGAGACTTAATATACAACTATATTATCCAAGACGTAAGAAGGGAACCATGAGACATGATACTCTATCTACAACTATATTATCCAACCCGTAAGTAGGGAACCATGATACTCTATCTACAACTATATTATCCAAGATGTAAGAAGAGAACCATGATACTCTATCTACAACTATATTATCCAACACGTAAGCAGGGAACCATGATACTCTATCATCATCTATATTTTCAAACACGTAAGTAGGCAACTATGAGATTCTATCTACAAGTACATTATCCCACACTTAAGTAGGTAACCATGATACTCTATCTACATCTATATTATCCAACACGTAAGAAGGGAACCATGATACTTTATCTATATTTACGTCACTAGGGAACCACGAGACTCTTTCTTCAACTTCATTATCCCAATGTTATCAGAGAATCATACGTTGCTTATCATGGATTGACATTAAACGGTTTCTTAAAATAATATATTTTGCCCAAACAAGTTCTAATAACATCAACAAGCGATCACATTGAATATTCTATCATCATCGCCATGAAAGAACATCTTCGGATTAGGAACTTGCGTCATGAGCAGGTTTAATCAAGACGAGCCTGCAATATATTATATTTTGCTGTCCTTGACGACTTCTTAGGGTTCATTTCGGACTATAATAATTATTATATTCTGCCAGAATGAGTATTTTAAATATTATAATGGTTTCAGAATGTGCGAGGGATCGATATGCATACTGGTCAGCAGAGCGGCATGAACAAGTTCTGTGACAAGAACGGTAACCACGGGGGTGGAACCCCATATGAATCTCAAAAATGAGCATCGGTAAAAATGATATGTGAATTTCCGCTGCACCAGATGTGAAGCATACATGTAACACCAGATGTGACTGGAAAAATAGGCCGATCGCAGGGTAAGTTTTCATTTTTTTAAACATTTATATAAAATTCAATCCTTTTTTTAAGAAAATCGAAATGTGATTCTACCCTCCTGACTCTCCTCTATATTACCCATAGTTATTTTGGATTTCTTTGCAGTCTTCATCGAGATATTCTTTCCGTCTTGGGTTCTGGTGTGTCCAAAACATGCAATGTGAATCGAAGAAAAATGTCACTAAAACCGGTCTCAAAAAAACAGAGAGTTTACGAAATCTCACTACAGGTCGATGCTAAACATTCAAAAAAAATCCGGGTTTTTAAAACATTTTTTTAAAGAATTTGATTTAATAAAAACGGCTAAAAAATATAATTTTTGTTTTAATAAGGCAAAGTAGGGGTTATCAACTTGTTTTATTTAAAATTTTAAAAAAGGGAAAAAAGTTTAAATTGTTTTCAAAAATTCATTTGTCCGGCTGGAAAAAAATTTTGGGAAAAAAGGGAAACCCCAAACCGGAAAAAATTTAAAATTTAACACTAGAATTAAAATCAAAATTGCAGACTCGTTTTACAAAAGTCTGTTCTTGTTTAAAAAATTAAAAAAGTTAACCCGGGCCCGCTGGGCACCGGGCTTTAAAAAATAAAAAAAAAAGTGGCATTTAAACCCTCTTTGACCCATCTAAGGTAGGTTGTTTTTAAAAATAATATGTCTAAAAAAAATGTCTAAAACCCAAAACCGAGAAAATTTTTAAACACCTGGATTTTTTCGTGTGGATATTTTTAGTATTTTTAGAGTTATTGCCCTTGACTAAGTGAGAATTTACAATATTTAACGTGTGTTGCACGTCACTCAAAAAGTGTATGACCTGTAGGCCTGGAAGTTTACAAGAATGTTAGCCAGCATGTGTAAAAAGTCATGCACCTCGGGCTTTTCCTGTGGATTTAATCAGTATATGTAGTATTTGCTTTTTTCTAAATAAAAGATTTTCAGTTTTTAACTTGGGCACATGTAGATCTACATGATGTAGCCAAAACGAATTTGACATAGAGACATAAAATTGACAAATCGGTGGAGTGTTGGGGCACCCGTGTCCTATGGACACATTTCTAGTTGTCAAACATTTGTCTAAGTATCCGTTTAATTAATTCTATAAAATATACTTTATAGATACTTACTATAAACTCCTCCTCCATCTTATACATTTTACTCAAAATTCCGACATGAACTGGTCAAGTCAAATACATCTACAAGGTGAACTTTAAAAACTTCAATATCACACGATAATAAGCATTTCCGTGTTAGCATTGTGTTTACGCAAATAAGTGACGTCATTTGAATCGCTGTGGTGCATTTTTTGGCGTGTCATTAAGACCGTTTTTCTTGCGTTTTGCGTCATATATATGTAGAATTGTTCTGAAAACCAGTTTTATCATTATAACAGATGTCTTATTCGTATTTAAATATTAAAATATTTTTGATAAAGCGTTTACAGGGGCGTATCATGTTGGGGGCAGGATCTGACCCCCAAACGTCTGTGAGTTATTTTAGAAGCAAGCTTAGAACACGTTTTGTCAATATGTGTTTTTCAAGATAAACAGTTATCAATATGTAATCTAAGAAGCTTTTGACAATGAACATTTTTTTCCTCAATATGCAGAGAAAGATTACCTTTGTTATCATGCACCTCTTCAAAGAAGTGGGGGGTATATTGCTTTGCATTTGTCGGTCGGTCCGTCGGTCTGTCGGTCCGTAGACCAAACGGTTTCGAGTGATAACTAAAGAACGCTTGGACATAGGACCTTCAAAATTTTAAGATATACTGCATGTGTAGTGTTTAAGTACTCTGGTACTTAAGATGACTTGACCTGCCGTGTGCCTTCTCCGCGACGTGCACGCCTCTGGAGGGATTTGGAGAAGTTCAAAACCAGGATTTACAAAATACTCCCTCCAGAGTTTGTGCTTGTGGTATTTTTAGTTTCAACTTTCCGGCATTTTCTATTTGGGTGGTTCCAATATTCCTACTTGAATAAGTTGAATCACCCTTGGTTGTTGCCTGCTTTTTAAATTTTTCTTTTGAGTCTTATCTGTGATATGCGGGGCTTCATAACCTTGACCCCTTTAAAAAATTCCATTTTAATTTGTTCCGCCCATTTTTTTCCCGGGTTTGGGCACACGCTTTTTATTACTTGGGGACGATCGCCGCCCCATGGAAGGGGACGGAAGTGTAATTAAAGGGTTCCATGATAACCCGCCGTATGAACAATCTCGGATTTTTCTAAATTAAAAATTTTACTTTTCATGTTTAAATGTTGAATTTGCTTTAAACCGGGGTTTGGGGGGTGGACGGTAAAAAGCACTTTCCAGTACCGTCCATGAACCAGGGTAATAAACCCAGCCTGCAACATTTTCAAAATTTTTTCGTGTTGGGCTTTCTTTGGGATTCTGTATTTTTTTCTATTTTTAACCCCCTTTTTAAACCCCTGAAACAGCTTTCCTCTTTTGATTCATTTTTGAGGAAAAACCCAAGTGGGGAGACTCATGATGAATTCTTTAAAAACCTTGGGGTTAATTGTCTTAAGTTCGTCTTCTGCCTTGCTTGTCGGGCCCTTGTAAAGGTGTTTTTTTGTTGCTCTTCTTTCCCTTTGGACTTTTGTACTTTTTTTATGGTAATTTGGTTTTCTTTATATTTTCTACAAAGACAATTTGATGTTTTAAATTATTTTAACCTTTTGTAAATAAAACTGTTATAATTTCACTTGGGGGGGGATTCATTTTATTTAACTGTCTCGTTTATAGGAAAAAGGGGGGAAGAGGGGGAGGGTTTTGGGGCACCTTAAACCCGGTTAAAAATTCCCTCAGTATTATTATGCGTGACCCTTCCAAGGCGGGGGGGCCCCCTTAGTTCCCAAATGTATGTCTATGTTGTTTCAACTGTTTTGGTGACATTTTTGGCTTTTTCCCCTTGTTGTTTTCTCGTCACGGAAAAGTATCTTCCCCCTTTACCCCTAGTTTTTTTTATTTCTTTGATTAACCCCCCTTTTCCCCGGTCCCCTGTTTGCCTGGGGTTTTTGGGGATTTTGTTGGGGGCCTATTTTTCAAATCATTTTTTTGTTTTTTGAATTCCTTATCAGTTACAAATTTCCTGACTTACAAATTATTTTTTCATTTAGTGTTTAAACCCCTGCCCATGCTTTTTTTGTCCCCTGTCCGTTTTGTTTGGGGTCCCCCGGGGCCCTTGCCACGGTTCTTGTTCCCGGGGTTTTTGGGGTTTTTGGTTATTAAAACGCCACGTTTCCTTGTTAAATCTTGTTTTTTTATATTTTTGGATGAGATTGTTCATGAAAAAATATTTTGTAAAAATGATTTTTTGGGTTTCCTTTATTTTCTGTTAAGAGCAAAATTTATGTATTTTGAAAAATCCTGGTTTGAACTTCTCCAAATCCCCTCTAGAGACGTGCACTCCGGAGAAGGGGACACGGGGGTCAAGTCATCTTAAGTACCAGAGGGGATTTGGGTTTACCTGTCTGACTAATTGGAGGGTTGGCGCAAAAGAGAGCCGTTTTTGTTTCGCCAGTAGGAACTTTATGCCTGGCCCGTATTGTCGTACTCCCTAAAACCCAAACGAACGAAGAAAAGGCTTCGGAAGATTAGCTTGAAAAAACGTCCCCGATGTGAAAAACCCTATGGACCGGAATGCTAATTTTCGGCAGATGGTTATACCGGGCCCAGTATAAATAAACTTAAATGACTGATGACTGGTTTTTTAAACATCCCCACGGGGCTATGATCCTTTCCCCCTTATTTTTGATCAAATTTTCTAAGCACAACAATTCAATTATCTTTTTTATCCTTTTTCACCTTTAAAAACCTTAAACTTTACAATATAAACTTTTAAACATTTTAAGAATACCCTTTTATTATACTTTCCCGAATACTTTTGCTTTTAGAATGAAAACATTGCAAAATACAGCAATACATGTAAAACCATAAAAGTTTATTCTAGATGAAAGTTTGCAATCAAACTATACAGAATACAGCAGAAAAAATACATATCATTTCAGCAGTTAAAGATAATATAAACGTTTACTCATTGATTAAAATACAACCCCTTTAAAATGTATCATATGAAATAAAAACATAAAATAATTTTATTTAATCCCTATTCAAAAAAATTAAAAAGGAAAATCGGATTTTCGCGACAAGTAGATGAACCAAATTGATTTTGGGGTCAAATTGACCTTGTAGGTAAAAACAGTTTCCACTGTTAATTAAAGAACATTTTGGCCTAGGAACTTCAAACATGGCATGATGATTGTACTTGACCAGCAGATGACCCCTATTGATTTTGGGTCAAGAAGTCAAAGGTTAAGGTCACATTGACATTGGAGGTAAAAACTGTTTAAAGAACGCTTATTTATAGGAACTTCAAACTTAATATGATGATTGATCATGACCAGCAGATGACATTGACATAAAGGTCAATGGGTCAAAGGTCAAGGTCACATGGACTTGGAGGTAAAAACGGTTTCCGAGTGATAACTAAAGAACGCTTAAGCCTAGGAACTTCTAACTTGATATGATGATTGTTGATGACCAGCAGATGACCCCTATTGATTATGGGATCAAAGGGTGAAAAGTCAAGGTCACATTGACCTTGGGTAAAAAAAAGGGTTTTTCCGATAACACATGGGCTGTTCCCCTAAAAACCTTGTAGATGTTTTTTGACTTGACCATTTATGCCCCCTTTTTGATTTTGGGGGTCAAGGGTCAACGATCGGGGTTGCATTGATTTGTAGGTAAAAAGGGTTTCCGTCATAATTGACGGGTAGGGGCTGTTGGCCCTCCAATTTTGTAGGTGTTGGTTTTCATAGATGACCCCTATTGTTTGTGGGTAGGGGAACAAAGGTAAGGGGGGCATTGCCCTGTATTGATCCCAACACTATACAGTGTTGAAAATTGAGTACCCCCAAACCGGGTGCTGGGGGGGCGTGAGGGAGTTGCACTTATTCATTATCCTTATGTACAGCCCAAATCAAACCGAGCCCTGCAATTTTATTTATTTTGTTGTGATTAATGCTTCCGAGGGACACTTTTTTTCCAGAATTTGATATAAAATGGTTTCCTAAAAAATAATTGGAAAACCCCATGGACCCCTTTTACCATCAAACTTAAAGATCATTGTTTTCGGTAATGACTCAATGTATTTTTGGGTTAAGGGATCAGATGTCAAGATCAATTGACCTTATAGGAAAAGTTTCTAAATCAATATCCCAATCGGGGCCCCTTACCTTAAAACTGCACAGGGGGCTTTCGTCTCGGAAAGTTATAACCCCATAGATTAAGGGTTTCAAAGATCAATGTCATATTGACCTTGTATGTAAACTTTTTCGCCAATAATCAACAACCAATTTGGGGCTAGGGGCATGGACGGTAATTGCATTTTCCCCAGTCCCTCTAAAAAAGGCTCAATCAAAAAAGCCTGCAAATTTCAATTTTGTCGTGTTGGACTTCCTTCAGGGAGTTTGTATTTCTTATTTTTTTGTCACTCCCTGTTAATTTGGCCGTATGGCGGTTTTTAAAATGTCCCCGTATATTTAATCAATGATGTTATATTTTTGATCCTAAAGTTAAATTTTGCAAACCGGTGCAGGGGGCGTGGACGGGAACTTGCACTTTCCAGTACCCTCCCTGAACAGGGGTCAATCAAATCGAGCCTGCAACATTTTCAATTTTTGTTGCTGAGCTTTTTTTAGGGGTTTTATTTTTCTATTCCATTGCCCTTGGGTTTATATTTTTTTTTTAAATTAAAATTTTTTGGAATAACATTTCAATGTCTTATGCAATATAAAAACTTGGGTGTCATTAATAAAATTCATAAATTTCTGCATCATTTTCAATAAAATTTTAAATAACTTTGTCATAACATTTCTGGGATAACCTTTGCGTCAAATTTTATGACTAGTATGACCATAATTAACCCTTATTGATTTTTTAATAGGTCAAAAAAGTCAGCCATAAAAACCTGATCAATATAAGGACGCCGATCGGGGGATACTGTTTTAGAAAAAAATATTTGTTTTTTTTTTTACATTTTGATCCAATTTCATGCATTTGTCTTTTCTGGGGTTTAAAGGGCCCAAATTTTGAGAGTGCAAACCCTTTTTGTATTTTAAAAATCTGCTGCAACTCAGACTGTATATTACTAAAATTTTATCGGTTATGTGTAAGTTGAACTCACATATATTCAGTGTTGAAAATTCGTAGTGACTGATATTCATTTTTCATATCAAGAAACATATATGACTAAAATTGACCCTGTGCCATACTGATAAAAACCGGTAAGTTTTCAGATTTATATTGTTTACTTTTCAATTTGCTCTCAGTTAGAGAGATATTACTGGAAAATTTTACAGAGTTTTAGAAAAAAGATAAAAAGTTTTAATTTATGAAAAAATATATTTTTGGTAAAAAGTCAAAGGCCTTTTTAAAATCTAAAAATACAGCACCTTTTATATTTCCATCATCAAAATTCTAAACCAAGCACTTAAGGCGGATCAAAACCGTTTTTACAAGAATGTGCTCCAGAAAAACTGACTGGTGTTCATTAAAGACATTTGTATAATGAAGATAAATTTTTCACTGATTGCAAATACCTTTTAAGTACTTTTAAAAAAGGTTTAATAAAAAGTGGCTTATAATATTGGGGTTTTCTTTCTTTCCCCTTTTTATAAAAGGGACATAGTTAGTTTCGTTTTTTCTGGGAATAACCCAGTGAAATATCTTTTTAATTTTTAAGGTTTGCTCTCGTTATAGGTCTTTTCATAGTTTTAAAAAATATTTTGGGGCCAAAACCACAATGCCCGAGTATTAACTTTTATCAAAATTTTTTCAATATAGCTGCTTTCTTCAAATGCTGTTATGAAAAAAAATGTAATTCTTATTTTATGTTTATGATCTAAAAATTTTTTAAAAACAAAAAAATTGTTAAATAATTAGACTTCTTAATTAGTTTTTGGAAAAATTTCTGTAAAAGTTATTTAAAAAGCTAAAAATTTCAACATTCACATTTCCTTTAAAAAGCCATCATTTAATGTTTAAAATGATTGCTAAAGACGGGTTTTCTTATTTCATTTTATATGTCTTTTAAATTATGGGGATCAATTTACATCTTTGAATTTTAACTACCTTATTAGAAAAAATTTCTTTCTCTTTTTAATTTCAACTGACATTTATTTTCCATAAATTAGATTAATCCCTTTTTACATTTTTTTTTCTTTTAAATCTTAATGCGGGCCTCTTTTATTTTGTCAGAGTACAAATTGGGGGTTTAGTCCTTTAAACGCTTTAAATTTTTTCAGGCGATGTTTTTTAAATAATGTTTCAAAAATCATTGGTATAGAAATCAAATGAAATTATTTGGTTGGGAATAGTTTTTAATAATATAAAATTAAAAAGCATTTAAACCTTTTTAAAATACTTGGGTTTTTACAATTTTGAAATAAGATAATTTATGTTTTATGCGTAAAGCATATTCCCTTCTTGTAACACAATTTATTGAAACGACAATAGTACATCGCTTGCTTAAAATTTGAGCCTCAGTCATAAATATGGGGATGGGGGAAATACTTTAAATGGTCAATTATAGTAGATGTATCTTTTGTTACCTTTGTAGGAGATTGGATTAATTTCTGAAATAAAAAAAATCTTGAACAAAAAGGGCGCCCTTTTGGGCTGTTTTTAAAAATTGCTAAGGGTTTTGGGAATAGTTAATGTTCATATCTCAAGTTATACACTCATCTAGATAAGTCAGTTCCCGGGAGTAAAATTTAAATTTCCCCGTGGTCTGGGGACCGGGAAGGGGATTGGGACGCGTTTAACTTTTGAGGGGGATGGAGGAGGGACGTGACCTGTTTTTGGTACAAAGGGGGGAGGGAAAGTGATCTGTAAAACGTAACATAAATTTGGGTTTAAATTTACTTTTTTGAAAAAACCGGGGTAAATTTTCGTTTGGGGCCCGGACATTACGGATAATCCTCAAGGAATAAGTCAAAAATTTAACCCCAAAATTAAGAACAAAAAACTAAATTTCGGGGAAATTTCAAAATTTTTTATAATTAAAAATACCGTTTAAGGGGGGCAAAAATTTAAAGATGTTTTGAAAAAAATTTTCAATGTTTTTTTTAAAATGTATCTCAAAATGTTTAAAACAAAAATTGTTTATACTGAAAATCTAAAAAAATTAAAATATTCCCTAGTTTTCATCTGCCATAAAAAAAAGAGATTGTTTTTTGGGAAAACTTGTGGGATTTTGTTTTTTTGCTGGGTTATTCATAAAATGGTAGGGCCCATTTTAAACATTTTCTTAAAAAAAAAAATAATTGTTTTATGTTCGACCTTCTCCGGTCCCTTAAAAGGTCACCATTTTTCCAAAAAAACCTTCTGTTATATTGGGTCGATTATTGTCAACTAAAATTTTCCCGATAAAAAACGTTTTATTTATCCCCCCGGGGACAAAAAAATTTGAAAAAAAGTTAAATGAAAAATCTTTATATTTAAACAAAAAAAATTCCCGCAGGAAACCAAATTTTACTTGGCCCAAATTCTTTGGTAATATCCGAAATTTCACTTCCCTGATAATTTTTTTTGATATCAGAATTAATTTAATTTAAAGTACAGACGATAGGTAGATAAAAAAAAAGTAATTCAACCCTTTTAGAGGTAGGGAAAATTTGGGGTTTGGGGAAAACAACCAACCCCTACAGCTAGAAGAAGGAACATGGCACTGGGCGAGCGAATTCAGGAAAAACCCTTTAACCTTTGACAGTTATGACAAACAAATTCCCTTTGGGAATTTTTTTTAGCTTTACAATTCGGTCAAATTTTTCCTATTTTTTTTCAAAAAAAAAAAAAAAAAAAAATTTAGTCGTAAACTATTCCGAAGTCAGAACGATTTTAATGTAATAAAAAATTTTGAAAAATTTTCGGCGCGAGGTATAATGTTTCGACGTCTCTTCTAATTTTCTTAAATAAAACTGAAGGAAAACACTTTGATTGATTAAATGGGGTTAAATAAAAGAAGTATGGTGCAAGTTTTCGCTAAATTTTGAGTTTTTATATAACAGTTTGTAGGTTTTGTAAGGGTCTAGACCGCTTTGACTTTTCACTTTAACAAGTTTGTAATATTTGCACATTGGTAATAGTCCTGTTATCATTTAATCATAAATTGTATTGTATAATATTGAAACAAAAATAATAACAATACCATTAATTGTCATGAACAAAGGAACAATATAAAATATTTAAAGTAACTAGATCAAAAAACTTTTTTAGGTAAATATTCTGTTTTGTTCTTTTCAAACAAGATCAAAATCATATTAATTGTATGGTTTTATAACAAATAATGAGCAGGTGTGGGGTTATGTCCTCTCTGTGCACGGGCTAGCTGTTAAACATATATAATTTTTTCTTATGGCTACTTTGCCTGTTGATTGGTTACAAACGATTATAAAATTATTTATTCAAACTTTGGAAACAATTTTAATTAACTAATATTGTTTATAACAGTAACGTGCCTTTATAGTTGATGTGCTTTACTTGAACTTTATATAAAATTGGGGTGACACTTTTAAGGCTATTTAATATATAGAAAAAATCAATCACTTGGATAGTTTTCAATACTTTAGTAATAATAATTACACATAACGCAATGTTAAATTGATGCAATTGATATACTTTGTTAATAGTGCAAGAATCCAAGTAATTAAAATAAAATTTTCATTAATTCTTTCTCTGATGTTGACACTTCGGGAGCTTGGCAGAGACTGACGTTCCGCAGCCCTGAGCTCTATTTATACCCAATAATTTAGTTATACTTAAATATCGTTTACTGAAGTTGAAGAAATCAAACATCCAAGAGATATTGATAATGGCCGAATATTGGTACGAATGGCATTGAGTTCGAGTGATTTTAAGGACGAATTGTTCGATAATTTTAGAAATAATAAAAATATGCCCGTTATATCAAATGATTGATACGATTTAAGTTGTTAAATATAACCATTTATTTTTTTTAATAAAATCCTACAAATGTATAAATCACAGTCTGTAAAAATGTCAACAGGCAGTATAAAGCAGTAAAAGCTGTGTAAAACGTGCTTTACACACACAACATGTTTACAGCATGTGTACTGAAGCGCGACATCAGTAGTGGGCTAAAATAGCTCTACACAACTGATTATAATTACATACTTGAGATGTCAATTATTGAATACTTTTAAAGTTTTATAATATGTCTTTGATTTACTTGGAGTATCTGTACATTTGTTATTTCCTTTTCCATTGAATATTCCTAGTACATTTTGGTATGATATAGCATACTTGTAAAGATAATTTTTATATTTTATACATTTTATTTATTTATTTTTTTTTATGTTTTATTAAGTTTTTTTTTTTTGGGGGGGGGGGGGGGAAGAAAGACATTTATAACTGGACATTTTTCCATTTTAAATATTTTTTAATTTACACTTGAGAATATACACACAAAATGACCTCCAACCTCCAATACAATAATTTTTAGCTCGACTTTTTTTTTGAAAAAAAAAAAACAAACAAAAAAAACAGGCATTGTTATAGTCTTGGCGGCGTTTGCCGTCTTCAAACTTGTACCTGGATCATAACTTTTTCAGTTCTTGGTGTATTGTCTTCAAACTTGGCAACAACAACCCTTGGGTCAAGACCTTTTAGTAAACTACACTAACCTTGACCTTCATCCATAAATGACTTTGACCTTCAAGGTCAAAAGTCCAAAGTTTGATTGTTCTTGCCATTATTAGGTGTAACTTTGATATTGTTGAATGGATTGTCTTCAAACTTGAACATAATAATCTTCAAGGAAAGCCATTTAAAATAATCAGACAGGCCTTGGCCTTCACTCATAAATGACCTTGACTTTGAAGGTCAAATTATTGAAATTTTCATTTTTTGGCTATTATCGGCTGCAACTTTGTTATTTTTGAATGGATTGTCTTCAATCTTGAACCTTATAATCTACAAGGATAGCCCTTTAAAAAACCAGACAGACCTTGACCGTCATTCATAAATGACTTTGACTCTGAAGGTCAAATTATTATAAATTTTCATTTTTTTATTTGTTTTGGTCATCAGACCAAACAAATAATGACAGCGAAATTTCAGACCCTTATGCTGTTATTTGCAAATGCCGAAACTAGTCGGCTTTTTTGAAGCGGTTACTTCCCTTTGTACTTGTATGAAAAATTCAGGGGAGATCACTGCGTAAAGACTGTCAAATGACAGGCGCATTAATTTTCAAGCAAAATTGTTCCCGAATGGTCGAAGATTTTTAATATTGTTTTGTAGATATACATGCTTTTAGTAGGCTCCATGATTATTTACATCTGTTTTAAACAACAGGTTTAGCGTCGAAATAATAAGAGTTACAAACCCTTATTTAGAATAATATGGTTTTCTTCAGGCCGTTAACATATAACCCCACCGTGGCCGAGGGGTTTGCTCACTCGCTCAGGAATCGAGAGGTCTGGAGTTCAAGTCCCAGTTAAGGCATCTCATTTTTTTAAAAATTGTTTAAGTCAAGTTAACATTGAAATGAATAGCAGTGTTGCAATTAATCGTATAGCCAATTTACTACAGGTAAAACACTAGAAAGCATTGGTGGCACTATACAAAAACAAATTTGTTTATAATCTCACAACCTTCACCTTTCTGACATTCTGAGACCAAAACAAATTAAGCGCCTTCTGTACTTTGATTTTGGCTGTTACTGGCTGTAACTTTGCTATTATTGAATTGATTGACTTCATATTATAACAGAACATTTTGAGGACAAGACCTTCATGTTAATCAAACTCAAATAAACCTTGGCTCTTTTATGACCTTGACCTTGAAGGTTAAATTATTGAATTATACAATAATATATATACACAAAAATGAAAACAAGTGCCGTAAAAAAGTCACATATAAATAAAACAAAAAAGACAGTCCATGAGTTAACTTATTCAATTATTTTTCAACCGGTTTCTCTTATGATTATCAGGGCAAATAAGAGAAACCGGTTGGCAAATAATTAGATAAGTTAACTGATGGACTGTCTTTTTTGTAAAAATAAAAACAGGTGCCGGGAAAAAGTGACATATCAATAAATATATATACGTTAAAAATATCAGTATTTTGATACGTCAAAATTTTATCAATAATAAAATATAGCCCCCTTAATTATATTCGCTAAATTTTGTTTGTAAGTTTTCTTCACCAAGGGACGAGATGGGAGGTGACAGGAGAGATAAACTTATTACAGCTTTAAACTTAATAAACACAATAAAATATGTCATAACGAATCTGTCTTTTTTTTTAAGTTTAAAGCCTTCTAAAGAATATTTCTTTCAACGGGAATGGCTCATACTTGGGGGTATGTTAACTATGTTTGCAGGTTATTTGTACGCCTACGGGATTATAGCCTGTGGTTGTTGCCTATTTAGTTAAAATAGATTTGAATAACTTAAAGCGCCACTTTTATCAATCATGTGCTTGATGACACATGTTGAAAAGTAATGAAAATACTTTCTTTCTTTATCCAAACGAAAACAACTTGTAAAATGAAGATTTTTATTCACTTTATGAATGTGTCCTACATGTCAAAAACAAGATAAAACTAAAATATTACCTCGAAAGTGTCCATATTTGTTGTGTTTACAATCTGTTATGTGAAAATACCATCTTTCTACACCATCACCAATTTTGACTAGAGGGGATTTTAGGTTTACCCTCCGTCCGTCTGTCTGTCTGTCGGTCGGTCTGTTCGTCTGTCTACAAAACTGGATCCCGCGATAACGCAAAAAGTACTGGAACTATTTTTATGGAACTTGATATATGGATTAATGGCAGTATCGAAATTATGCACGTCTTTTTCTTTTATTCCTAGGCTGAAAATTCTGGTTGCTATAGCAATAAATAGACTGAAAATATGGCAAATTTAACACATAAACTTGATCCAGTGATAACGCAAAAGGTACTGAAAGTATTTCTAGAAACTTATAATATGGGTAGATGACTGTCTGGAGATTATGTCTTTTTTTGTTGAAAATTCTGGATGCAATGGCAACAAATAGGCTGAATTCCAAGAGTTGATCCAGTTTGTACACCTTTTTTCTATAAGTTCTTTATTTCTTAAGGTATTTACTTCAAAATTTTAATATAAGTTTCGGTTCATCAACCACATCATATGTGACAAGGTTTACAACTCTAGTGCAAACATTATCAGAATTAGCTCCCTTGAACTTAGATTTGTTTATGAAAAAAAATGTTTTTTTTTTTTTTAATTACTTCTTTATTTCTTAATGTATCTCTTCAAACTTCAAATATATGTTTGTTATTATATATTATCACTCAACAATTGTGAGAAGGTTCAATACTCCAACAAGATTATTTCCAGAATTATGCTCCCCTTGAATTTACTTCTTTTCGAGAAATTGGTATTTTTATTCCAACTTCTTATAGGATTTACTTCAAACTCCAACGTCATAATAATATGACAAGGTTTATAACTGTAAAATCAATATTTCCAGAATTATCTCCTTAAACTTTGATTTTTCTTATTCATTCTTTAACTTTCTCATTTCTTCATGGATTGACTTCAAATTCAATATAAACATTCATTATCAACACATACAATACATTATATATATAAATTTTTTTAATTTTTATCTTTGCTACGATATTTGTAAATGCTATTTGAAAATTGTCATTTTTTACTATTCTTTTTTGTGAATGTAAATGTTATCTTTAAACTTAAAACAATTGGCGTCGGTGTCGGCGTCTGTGTCCGGATTTCAGATTAAAGTTTTTGTGCAGTCAAATATTTTTCATAATAACTTTTTCATTTCTAAAGGTATCAACTTCATTCTTCAAATATATTTTCCTTATCATTAACCACATCTAATGTGACAATGTTCATAAATCTAGTACCACTATTTTCAGATTCATCTCCCCTTGAACTTAGAATTTTCCTTAAAAAAATATTATTTTTTACTGTAACTTCTTTAGTTCTTTTGGAATCAACTTCATACTTCAAATATATGTTCCTTATGATCAACCACATCTGATGTGATAAGGCCCATACCTTTACCGCAATATTTTCAGATTGATCTCCCCTTGAACTTAGAATTTATCTTAAAAAATATTATTTTTTACTGTTAGTTTTTGTTATTTCTTAAGGGATCAAGTTCATACTTCAAATACATTTCCCTTATGATCAACCACATCTTATGTGACAAAGTTCATAGCTCTAGCTCCAATATTTTCAGATTGATCTTGACTTAAACTTAGAATTTTACTTAAAAAATATATTTTACTGTGACTTCTTTATTTCTTAAGGGATTAACTTAATACTTCAGGTAGAGGCTGCAGACAAGTAGACCCGCTTTCTTGTTACATCTTTATTTTATGTGCTGAAATTCTCTCTCTTAAGATATTATTAAGAAACTGTAAAAAAATAAAAGGTATAAAGATAAATAATTTAGAACATAAATTATCTCAATTTGCGGGTCAAGCAATTCCTTAAATCGGGCACTTGATGTGTTATCGAAATTTGCTCATATATCTGGACTAAATGTAAACTTTGATAAAACAAAAGTAATTTGGATAGGAAAAATTAAATACTTATCAAATAGTATAAAACCGCAATGGAAATTATCATGGAACCAACATAATTTCAATATGCTGGACATAATTTTTTATGCAAATTTGAAACAAATGATACATATAAACTATGAAGATAAATTAATTAAGATTCAAAATTTAATAAATCATTGGAAAAGGAGAATTCTCACTCCAATAGTAAAAATCACAGTTATCAAAACGCTTTTAATTTCAATTTTAAACCATCTTTTTATAGCCCTACCCTCACCACCTCAGATACCATCCATGATAAATAAACTTAATAATATGTTTTATGATTTTATATGGCAAGGAAATTTTAAAATAAAAAATACTGTTATGGTTAACGACTATTCAGAGGGAGGTTTAAAAATGTTAAACTTGCATGTTTTTATAATGGCTTTAAAGATAAGCTGGTTCAAAAGAATGATTAGCGATGCCTGTTGGAAAAACATTATTATAAATGAATTTGATATACAAACATTATTTCACTGTGGAAAACATTACATAGATAAAATTGCAAAAAGCATTTCAAACGTTTTTTGGAAGGAAACTTTTAATGCTTTTTCTACATATATAGATAAGTATCCTATAAATAACGAATCCTTCGCAGAACTACCATTGTTTTATAACAATAAATTACTAATTGGCAATAAAAGTATATTTCTTAATTCATGGTTTAAAGCCGGTGTATATTATATCGGAGATATGTTTGATTCTTAGGGTGCTTTTCTTTCAATAGAATATTTTAATGATATATTCAGGCTTAATGCAAATTTTTTAATCTTTCATGGAATTAAAAAAATGATAAATGCAATGATGACAAAATTTAATTTTAGTATGAATGACGTAAAAAAAACTTGTGAACCAAAATTGCCTCCTTATCTAAAAAAACATAATTATTAACAATGAAGGATCGATCAAAACAGACTTACAATTTATTGAATACTAATAACACACAGCCAACAAGTAAAGCAACCTGGATGAAAAAGCTTCATTTTGAGGAAAGTAAATGGAAAGTTTACAAAATGCCATTTAAAATAAAAAAAGATTCTAGGATACAGTGGTTTCAAATTAGGATTCTTCATAGAATAATTGGCACTAACTATTATTTACATAAAATTAAATATAATGATAATTCTCTTTGTACCTTTTGTAAAAATGAAAACGAAACTATCGAACATTTGTATTGGCAATGTAGTTTTGTAAAGGACATCATTGATATCTATTTCAAAACAAAAAAGAACATTTTCCGTCATTAACTGCAGACGAAATGATTTTTGGCTTAACATATGAAAGTCCTTTATCAAAAACTAAAAATCTAGTTTTAATTTACTTTAAGATATATATTTATCAATGTAGAATGCAAAAGAGTATTCCCACAGTTGTTGCAGCTAAAAAATATATAACATATTGTTACAACGTTGAAAAAGAGACTGCAATGATAAATAACAATGTTGAAACCTTTAATTCCGCGTGGAATTCTTATCTAATTTTCCTTTATGCAGATTAACACAATATTTTGTTTTTTTTCTTCTTTTTATAATTATTATTACTATTATTAGTATTATTATTACTATCAGTACATGTATTATTATTCTCTACATATATGCAGACTTAAACTTTAAGGCTGTATTGACCTATCCAAAAAATACACATCAAACTATTATATTTTTACCCCGCTAAAATGGCTTTAGAGATAAGTAAATGACTGAAAAGATGAATAGATATGATCAATAACAATATCCATAGTGCTGACTGCAGTGAGGGAGTGCAGATGAATGAGTGTAGTATGTAAATAAATTATTTTTCTTTTATGATATGTTCTGTTTTCTACTTTGAATCCATTTATAGTTGTATGTTTATATACCCATGCTGTGAATACAATGTTTATATATTTATTTGATCAATAAAAAAAAACAAAACAAAAAAACTTAATACTTCAAATATATGTTCCTTATCATGAACCACATCTTATGTGACAAGGTTCATTACTTTTGTACCAATATTGCAAGAATTATCTCCCTGATTTAGATTTATTTACTTGAAAAATGTAAATTTTAACTATAACTTCTTTAGTTTTAAAGGTATCTACCTCAAACTTCAAATACATTTTCCTTATCATCAACCAGATCTTAATTGACAAGGTTCATAACTCTTGATCAATATTTTCAGAGTTATCTCCATTTGAACGTAAAAATTTCTTTAAGAAATATTATTACTTCTTTACTGTTTAAGGTCTCTACTTCAAACTTTAAAATTATCTTATCATTACACACATGTTGTGTGACAAGGTTCATAACTCTAGTGTGACAATTTCCAGAATTATTCCCCTTGAACTTGGAATTTATGTAAACAACAATAACTTCTTGTTATAAGAAGACATATATTTATATCACAATTGATTTTTCTGTCAAAGTTGTGTCTTCCTTAATGCATCCAGTATTTAATTAGTCGAGCTTCGCTGTCTCCTGTGACAGCTCTTGTTCCTAAAAAAATGTAAATACTATTAGTAAAAGTTTTTAAAAAGTTTTGTCTGATGGTACAGGGCTTAGATATTTGGTATATATTATCATCGATAGGTCCTCTACCACAGTTTGTCAAAGTTTGACCCTATTGTTAAAATTGGTCCTTAAACAAATAACAGTTAGTCTTCAGTTGAGCACTTTGGGACCAATGGCCCCCTTGTAATTGTAAAATGGTGACCATTTCTAGCAATCAATTTTAGCTGAGCTTGTTTGGGTCATCATTCTTCATTCTTCATGTTATGATATACATAATATTACAATTTGTTGGAAAGAAATTTTTTTCCACTTCAATCTTTCATTTGTGTATATTCTTTCAGAATGTCAAATAACAAGTGTTAACTCAAAAGTTGCGTGTGTTGGTGATAATGTGGATCTTGATTGGGTTTATGAAAATACTGCAGATATCTTGAGTGTCACCTGGACATACATTGACAGTCAAACTTCAGCACAGACAACAATAATGCAGTTTGTAGGAGGATCAGCTACAGTGTCTGGCAATTATAATGTTTTGCACAAAACAAATGGTGGCATAACATTAACTAAAGTAACAAAAGCCAATAGTGGGAGCTACAAAATATCTGTAATTTATGCAACTGCACCTACAGAAGATGACACTGTTGCTGTTACTGTTAATGGTAAGACTAACATTCATAAACCTGATCAGTTTATGAGATAGTTACCAAGGGGAGGCTTTAAGGATTTGTTTTCTTTTGTTTTAAAATATCTCAATTATCATATCTCTGCACATCTAAGTTGTAAGGGGGAATAGTAACTCATCACTACTAAACAGTGGCTCGTTCACATTTTGGTGATATGTTTAAACGAGAACCCTTGATACTTCCGTTGTTACGAGCCATTGACTAAAACAAAGTTAAAACAGGTAAACACAGTTTCTAAACATATTTGTGTTTAAGAAGACATGCTTTTTCAAAAAATCAAAGAAAGCTATGCCATGTATCTAGAACAATTTTTTAATCATTTTGAATGCATATCGCTATGAAATATCCCAAAATGATGTTGCTAGAACTTTTAGCAAATGCAGTTTAAACCAAAAGTGGTCTGGGTGGTCTCAATTGTGGATATTCTTATCATTGCCTACGTACTTTATGACCATGATCTATTTTAGTCATTTTGTAAGAACAAACAATATGCATCTTAACCTGTAAATGCAATTATATATAAGTAAATTTAATGTGTGAGAGGAAGACATATTTCTGAAGACATTTAATACTTAATTTTCTTTGGTCGCAATATTAATATTATATGATTTATGTAATTCACCTTTCAAATAAGAAATTCTTTACAAAATAAATGTGCTGAAAGCAGCATTAAACCATTCTAAATTTTTATTTTTTACGTATTTCATACAATAACCCAAAAATAGTTAAATCAAGTGTCGTGCAAGAATTCGAGCAGATAATAACACATTTAAGATCTAAGTAGGTGTGGTGGTCTCAAAAGTGGGGCCAAATTAGGAATAAAACAAAGAATTGGGACTGAATCTGGTAGTCTTAATTTTCAACTTGTGTCGCACATAACTAAAAAAATATTTGTTCTAGAGTCTTGAAACCTTACAGGAATGTTGTGAGCATATGTAGTTGTGCACCTGGGTATTTTTGTGTGGATATTTTAGTATTTTTAGAGTTATTGCCCTTGACTTAGTAAAAATTTCCAATTTTCAACTTGTGTTGCACGTAACTAAAAAAGTATTTGACCTACAGTAATAAACCTTACAAGAATGTTGCTCAGCATGTGTAGTTGTGCACCTGGGTATTTTTGTGTGGATATTCTTAGAACTTTTAGAGTTATTGCCCTTGACTTAGTAAAAAATTTCTAATTTTCGACTTGTGTGGCACATAACTAAAAAAGTAAAATTTGACCTAGAGTCATGAAACCTTACAGGAATGTTGCTCATCATGTGAACTAGTGCACCATGGTATTTTGGTGTGGATATTTTTAGTATTTTTAGTTATTGCCCTATGTAACTAAAAAACATATTTGATCTAGATTCATGAAGCCTTACAGGAATGTTTCTCAGCATGTGTATTTGTGCACCTGGGTATTTTCATACGGCTTTTTCTAGTATTTTTAGAATTATTTCCCCTGACTTAGTAAAAATTCTCAATTTTCAACTTGTGTTGCACGTAACTCAAAAAGTATTTAAGCTGTAGGCCTGAAAGTTTACAAAAATGTTGGTCAGCATGTGTACTTATGCACCTTGGGATTTATTAACTTAATACAAGATTTTTAGGTATCAACTTAGGCACATGTAGCAAAAAAAATGACATGGAGACATAAGATTGACAAATTGGTGGAGTGTGGGGGCACCCGTGTCCTATGGACACCTTTCTAGTTTGTACATGAAACATTATCCTCACCTTCCATTTGCCTCAACACAAATGATTTTAACAGACCCTACTTAAAAATAAAATATTAACATTTATTCCAATGCATAGCGCTTGCGCCATCTGCAATGTGGAAGAGTGTGCAAATGTGACGAAGCCGACACAACATTCAATAATTGTCAATATTGTGGAATTATAACGATTTTATATTCATTGATAGACTTAGTTAAGAGAACCTCAAAATTGAATGAGATAGGTTCTTTATAAGCTGCTTTATATCAGGTGCCATTTCAATAACTTCTTGATCTCAAGTAAAAAAAATTATGTTCTTTTAAATGTTTTCCTATATGTAGAATGTTAAATTTGCAAAAGTTCTGTCTGTGATTTAAACATATGTTTATCTTTTTATTTTATCAAGTTACAATACTACACATCAAACACAAAATGTATACAAAATCATGATAAAGTGGATTGTACTAGAAGCTCAAACCTTATTGTAATTCTCTCCACCTCTAGCTAGACATCGGTACAGATTTTGGCGATACAGATGATTTGATAAATTGTTACATCCAAGATAAAATATGTTAACATTATAATAAGAAAATAAGAAAAATTAGAACAAAACAAACAAAAAAAATCGAGAAGTGTTAAGATGTTAAATTAGGAAAGAAATCCGAGCAAAGAAGAAAATATGTGAACATTTAAAGATATCAAAAAAGTGTGAAGCTAAAGAATTGAACAAACTGTAGAATGGCACATTCATAAAGATAATGGACCTTTCCAGATCAGTCAAAAAATATAGACTTCAATAGAAGTGTGAACAGCTTTGAATATACAATTATTCTATTCTCTCCAACTGATAAAGACGTGTTTCCTGAAATATTGGTTTTAAGAGAAACAATAGAATAAGTATTGATAATATTTATCAATGAAGGTCTGATATTATTATACTGCCTACAATGCAAGAAGAAGTGAGAGGCTGTTTCGCGAAATCCACAGATACAAAGAGGTGAGGGAATGTTATATTTGTAAAATAGGTCATCTGCAAGTAAGCTACAATGTGTATGAAAACGGGTGTGAATAATTTGAACTATATTAACTATGATAATAATAATACGAACTAATAAAAACTATAGTACAGTTTTTGTTTGTTTAAACAATTTTTTCTTAAAAGTTGAAACTGTTGCTGCATTTCTAAGAGATAATGGAAGTTCATTAAAGGCTCTAGTCTTGTTGCAGGGAGAAATGAGTCATAGTACAGGGATGTTCTAGCTCTTGGTGTTCTAAGATCTTCATGGTTACCGAGGAGATAATTTTAGTTATCAGTTATCAACTAATGGCGGTCATAAATCTGAAAGATAAGATGATGTTAGGTTGGACTTCATCTTGTAGAAAAAATGTAGCTTATGTTTCTGATGTCTGGATTCTAAAGTGTCCCAACCAACTACATCTAGAAGCTTTTGCAAAGAGACTAGTTTAGTTGCATCTGTAGCAATATGGGCAGCCACATACTGGACATTTTCAAGTGCACTTTTTTGCTCAAGTGTACAATTGTCAAGTGTCTGTTTAGAGTGAATTTTAACCTTCACATTATATTTATGCGTTAAGCCTTTCCAAGTACATAATCAATATGAGTATTCCATTTCAAATTATGTGCAAAAATAAGACCGAAATGTTTGTGATACCTCCTGAATTTCATCATTGGTCCTAAATGCGCGAGGATGGTGTATGGGGTTTAGTTTAAGAGAAATGATTAAAGATTCTGTTTTCTTAGGGTTGATTTTCACTAGACACTTTGAGGCCTATCTTTATATATTGTTTGTAAGTCCATGTTCAAAGTTTCGGCTGCACTTACTGGATCTTCGACTTTAATATAAAGACTGGTATCATCAGCGAACAGGCATATAATGTTATCGACTTTAATGTCGGCAACAATATCATTAATAATCAAAGCACTGAAGTTGCTGAATTTGTTTGGGTCTCAGAATGTCAGCAATGTGAATGTTGTGAGATTATAAACCAATTTGTTTGTAAAATGTCACCAAATTCTTTTTCCAGTGTTATAACTATAGTAAATTGGCTATGCAACACTGATATTCATTTCAATGTTTATTTTGCTTAATCAATTTAAAAAAAAACCGAAAGAAAAAGAAAAAAAAACAACAACAAAAAACAACAACAACAAAACATAAGTTGCCTGACAAAGGATTTGATTTCCGGACCTCTCGCTTCTAAAGCTAGCATGTAAACCCCTCGACCACGGGAATTATAAGATAACAGCCTAAAGAATAACATATTATTTTTAATTAGAGTTTGTAACCCTTATTAATTTCGATATATTTTGTCCACGGTAAACATGTTGTTTCACACTGAAGTAAATAAACATGGAGCTGGATATAAGCATGTTTATTTATAATAATTACAATAAATTAGAAATCTTCGACCAATCGGAAACTATTTTTTCGTTACAAAAAATAATGCGCCTGTCATTTGACAATCTTTACGCAATGATCTCCCTTTATTTTCAATGTTAATGTACATATGCAGGGAAGTAACGGCTTCGAGGAGTTTGGACTATTTTCGGCATTTGCAAATAAGAACATAAGGGTCTGAAATTTTGCTACCATTATTTGTTTGGTCTGACAACCAAATCAAATAACAATAAGAAAAAGAACGGGACCGATGCTTTGATAAAATTCCACTTTGATGTTCACCTGGAACAACAACCCTTTGTTGTCTGTTTGACAGATAAGAGAATAACCAACCTATAAGATTTCATTTACAACCGAATCTTCAATTTATATATGAGACCTTTATAGACCTTATCAAAAGCTTTACTGATGTCACAAAATTCTGATCTGACCTCTTTTCCAGAGTCAATGGCCTAAGTAAAGAAATTATGAAAGTAAGCTGATTCAGGATTGAATTTGAATCTCCGGGGAGGAAACCTTACCGAAAAAGAATTAAAAGGTTATGTGATAAAAGATGTATTCAAAAACAATTCTTTCAAAGACCTTCCATGTTGCACTTAAAAGAGATTCAAGACGGCAATTCCAAGGTAAAGATCAATCTCTGGATTTAAAAATTGGAGGACATTGGCTTCTTTCCACGCTAGATGTACGAAGAGACTGATCGAATAGGTCTGAAAAAGGAATATACAGTTCATCTTGACTCATAACAGAGTTATTTCCCTTTGTTACTTTTCCTTGTCCGAAGCATAACTTGAAATCTACCCCGCTATATAATGGCCGGGGCATATAGTGTTACCCTGTTTCGTCATTCCGTCATTCTGTCATTCCGTCATTATCAGTTTCTTTTCATTATCTTAGTAACGGTTACACACATTCAACTCAAATTTGATATATATATATATATATATATATATATATATATGCCATGGTTCGATGACTTTTGGCAGTTATGCCCCTTTTACTTTGAAAATAATATGAAATTTTTAGTTTCCGTTTATTATCTCCACAACGGTACAATACATTTTACTCAAACATGACATATGGATATGTCATGAAAAAATACAGTTCAAGTTCAAATTTGGTCATGGTTCAATGATATTGGCAGAGTTATGTCCCTTTGTCTTTGATAATAATATGAAATTTTTCCGTTCATTGTCTCCTTTTAGGGTATTACACAATCAACTCAAATTTGACATATGGATACGTCAAAAATGTGCAGGTCAAGTTCGAATTTTGTCATGGTTCGATGATTTTTGGCAGATTTATGCCCCTATGACTTTGGAAATTATATGAAATTTTCAGTTTCCGTTTATTATCTCCTCAATAGTTGTACATATTCAACTCAAATTTGACATATGGACATGTCAAAGGAATGCGCAAGTCAAATTTGAATTTGGTCATGGTTCATTGATTTTTGGCAGAGTTATGTCCCTTTCACTTTGAAAATAATAAGACATTTTCAGTTTCCGTTCATTCTCTCCTCTAGGGCATTACACATTCAACTCAAATTTTACATATGGATACGTCAAAGAAATGCGCAGGTCAGGTTTGAATTTTGTCATGGTTAATGATTTTTGGCAGAGTTATGCCCCTTAAACTTTGAAAAAAAGGAAATTTTCAGTTCCCATTTATTATCTCCCCAACAGTTGTGCATAATTATTCAACTCAAATTAAAGATATGGATATGTCATAAGAATGCATTGGTCAATTTTGAATTTGGTCATGGTTTGATGATAGCTGACAGAGTTATCTCTCTTGAACTTTGAAAAATGGAAATTTTAAGTTTCCGTTCATTATCTCCCCAATGGTTGTACACATTCAACTCAAATGAGACATATAGATACATCTCAAGTGGCTACTGTTTTGATCAAATATCCTGGAAATTGGTCTGAAAGTTTGTTTTCATGATATCTAGGTCAAGTTTGAATATGGGTCACCTGAGGTTAAAAGTTGGGTCACACTGCTCAAATATGGATAATCCTTGTATGCACTCTAGTGGTCTTTGTCAGAATGCTTGTCTATTTAATTGTTTGGATGAGTTCGATGGGTCAGGTGAGCAATCTAGGGCCATGTTGACCCTATTGTTATCATTATTTTTAAGACCCTATTGGACATAAGTTTATGACTTTAATGGACTATCCTGCATTTATATATCTTATTGTTTTTAGTGGTAACATAGTAGTGTTCAGTGATAATCATGTTAAAGAAAAATATGTTCTTGTATGAGATCTATTGAAATTAGTTGAAATTTGATATATTTTTTTTGTTTGTTTAGTTTTGGGTTTAACGTCACATCGACACAGTATAGGTCATATCGCGACGTTTCAGCTTTACTGGTGGAGAAAAATTTTGATATATAGAGGATATTGAATGAGTGTAGTTAAATACTAAATTTATTGAACAAATTGAATAAAATCATATTATGCGAGCCTCTGGCGAGCATTATATTGTTTTTTTCAGCGAGTTCAATAAATTTAGTATTGAATCTACACAAATATAATATTCTATTTATCACATAATATAAAAAAGAACAATAAACTGTAAAAATGAGTAATTATTCAACGACGCGCCTATAGTGTAACGCTTACATTAGCGCACTTTAACGCTATGTTTCTATATAGCGCAAATGACGTCACGTCAAAGTGTTATTACACTAGTTTAATACCGTTTTTATTAAATGGTTTATAACACTCCTGCGCCGCGGTTTATGTGATAAGTTGTATTATGTACTACCAATCTATCATATCATTAAATGGATCATTGAATGGGCTGTCAAATATTGGAACAAATATTCCATAATCATTTTGTATTCAAAAACTTTTTTTGTTATAAGTTATTTGATATGTTGTATTGTGTACTTTTATTCCAACTGATGTATATATGCAAAGAAATCTGTCTTCCAATCTATCATTGAATTGGTTGTCATATATTGGAACATATATTCAATAATCATATTGTCTTTAGGTTTTAATGAATATTCTAATTTTTTTAGATGTAATCATTCTCTTGGGTTCAGAGCAATGAAATATCAATGTAAAAAACACAAACATGTATACTTTACAAAATTTTGAAATTAGAAAATTAATATCGAAAATTTAAATTGCAAATATTTAATTGTGACTGATGATAGATGTGAATATTTCAACAACTTCATTTTCTGTTTCAGATTGCAGATCCGAGTGTAAGTGTAAAGGTCAAAAGGCGGTGATTGCTTCTGTAGTAATTGGCATTGTAGGTGCAATAATTCTTCCCATTGTCGTTGGTGGAACTGTAAAAGGTAATTAAGTCTCTTTTCTGCTTATTTAATAGTAAGCATTGTGAGAAAACCTAAACATACCAACAAAAATTATTGTTTATTTGTAAGATCTTTTTGTCAAAATTCATAAAATATCAAACCTCTTTCAAAAATGTATATTAGAAAGATTAAACCCCACTGCAGCATTAATTAGCTATTTAGAACAAAACCTTTTGGAAATGGTTTTCTTTACTTTATTTTGCGTATTAAACTGCACTATTTCAAGAAGTGTCACTTAAAGAGGCAGTTCCAGTGGTCTACAAGAAGGACTGTCGGTGGTGCAACTAACATTTTTAGGATCGATGAATATCCATCGTCCGTCCACACTTGTTCGTTAACATTCTAGCGGTCACATTTTTGCCTCGATCATCATCAAACTTTGTCAGGATGCTTATCTTATCTAGTTAATAGCTCGGATGAGTTTGAACATGGGTCATCTCAGATGAAAAACTAGGTCACAGGAGCTAAAAATATAAAAACCTTGTCAACACTCTAGCGGTCACATTTTTAGCACAATTACCATCAAACTTGGTCAGGATGCTTATCTAGTTGATAGCTTGGATGAGTTCTAACATGGATTATCTCAGATAAAGAACTAGGTCACCGGAGCTAAAAACATAAAAATAGATAAATACAGAATCACTAAAGAAAGCCCAACACGGCAAAATTGAAAATGTTGCAGGCTCGGTTTGATTGAGCCTGTTCATGGACGGTACTGGAAAGTGCAAGTTACCGTCCACGCCCCCTAGCACCGGCTTAAGCAGAATTCAACATTTAAACATGAAATAGTAAAATTTTGAATTTAGAAACATCCGCAGATGTGTTCATACGGCGGTTATCATGGAACCTTCAATGTGACACTTCCGTGCCATTCAATGAAAAGCGGCGTAAGGTCCCCAAGTAATAAAAAGCGTGTGCCCTAAACGAGAAAACAATGGGCGGAACTAAAAAAAAAAGGGATCAGAGGTTATGAAGCCTGCGTATCACAGATAAGACGTCAAAAGACAAATTTAAAAAGCAGCCAACATATCCTATGGGTGATTCAACATTATTCAAGTAGGAATATTGGAACCACCCAACTAGAAAATGCCGAAAAGACGAAACTAAAAATGCCACAAGCACAACAATAATGTCGTGCTAAACGATCTTCAAGGATCAAAAATATAACATCATTGATTAACCTTGTTAACACTGTAGCGGTCACATTTGTGACTCAATCATCATCAAACTTGGTCAGGATGCTTATCAAATAAATAGCTTGAATGAATTCGAACATGGATTATTTCGGATGAAAAACTAGGTCACCGGAACTAATAGAAGCAATACCTTTTCAACACTGTAGCGGTCATATTTTTGCCTCAATCATCATCAAACTTTGTTAGGATGCTAGTCTAGGTGATAGCTCGAATAAGTTCTAACATGGGTCATCTCGGATAAAAAACTAGCTCAACGGAGCTAAAAATAGGAATACATTGTTAACACTCTAGCGGTCACATTTTTTTGCCACTTGGTCAAGATACTTGTCTAGGTGATAGCTCGGATGAGTTTGTACATTGGTCAACTCGGATGAAAAACTAGGTCACGGGAGCTAAAAATATAAAAACCTTGTTAACACTCTAGCGGTCACATTTTTGACTCAATCATCATAAACTTTGTCAGGATGGTCGTCTAGGTGATAGCTCGAATAAGTTTTAGCATGGGTCATCTCGGATGAAAAACTACGTCACCGGAGCTAAAAGTAGCAATACCTTGTTAACACTGTAGCGGTCACATTTTTGCCTCAATCATCATCAAAACTGGTAAGGATGCTTGTCTAGTGTGGCTCGGATGAGTTTGCACATGGGTCATCTCGGATGAAAAACTAGGTCACCAGAGCTAAAAATAGAAAAACCTTGTTAATACTCTAGTGGTCACATTTGTGACAAAATCATCATCAAACTTTGTCAGGACGCTTGTCTAGGTGATAGCTCAAATGAGTTCGAACATGGGTCATCTCGGATAAAAAAACTAGGTCACAGGAGCTAAAAATAGAAATTGAAAAACACTCTAGTTGCTACTGTTTTGATCCAAATATCCTTTTAATTAGACTGAAAGTTTGTTTTGATGATTTCTAGGTCAAGGACCAATATTGGTTACCTGGGGTCAAAAACTAGGTCACACTGCCCAAATATGACAAAACCTTGTTAACAATCTAGTGGTTACATTTTTGACTCAATTATCATCATACTTGATTATGATGCTTGTCTAAGTCATTGCTAGGTCTGAAAGTTTGTTTTGATGATTTCTAGGTCAAGAACCAATATTGGTTACCTGGGGTCAAAAACAAGGTCACACTGCCCAAATATGACAAAACCTTGTTTTTACTCACCTGTCATGGGTCAGGTGAGCGATCTAGGACCATCATGGCCCTCTTGTTTGTAACAAAGTACCCATTCGGGAAGCATCACACGTCTTCGACGGCACACGTCTTCGAAGGCCTATTGTATTTGAAATGTTTCACTGTGAACCAGCTTCTCTGAAACTATTGCTCACCAGAGCACAAAGTGCTCAAAGTCAGCTAGTGTGATCATCATGTATGCCTATACATCTCCTTCATTTGCTAAGAGTTATGAATTTGCAAGAATTAGCCTTGGATGGTCCTCGATGAAAAGTTCAAGTAATCATCAATATTTATGTCTTCCAAAATTTTTAAAGACATATTGTTTTTGGCTTTGTAGTCCGTCTGTCTATCAATCCGTCCAGTTGTCTATCCACATTACCTAATAGGGATAAATATAGGGAGCCATCTAACTGTAAAAAGAACAATAGAGTCATTCCGTAATAATAGTGTAAGGGGCCATTGGCCATCCATTAAACAAAGGAATAAAACAAAAATAAATTGGCCCGGAGGTCCGTCATTATTGAGCTTGTCTGACTTTCACAGGTCAAAACTTTACAAGAGTGATAAGTACCATCCTTAGTTGTGCACATGGCCTGCACTTTTTGATTTGCTGCACAAAATAGCTACCAGGGCTAGAAATAGAATAATCTTTTTTGGCTTTTACATGTCATATATGGATGGCAACGAGTTATTGGTAAAGCGAGTACTCGATAAAACATCCAAATATTGGTTAACAAAAATGATATTCAGTTACTCGGAAAAATGTATAATTTCTATTTTTTGCGATTAAGAAATATTATTTGATATTTGATTTCTCTGAAAAAAAAAATTTCTATATTTTTGTGATTAAGAAAAATATTATTGCATTCAATAAGTTCTGAAATTTGGAGATGTACATGTATCATCATAAATACCTGTTATATGCTATCGAAACATCCTTGCAGAGGTGCAAAAATGATATCATGAATTTGAGGCGATCAATCGTTTGACACGCCCAAAGATTTGAACACCTGTATCACTTATGTAATTCGGCCTCTTATGATATTAAATTACCTTAAAATTGTGCATTAATTAAAACGAAGTGTAGCGGGGTGTATAAAGAAGTCGGCTTGTTGGTCCATCCACATCATGGTTTCCGGACGATAACTAGAGTTTGGAATGAGGTATTGCAATCATATGGTATAGAGCAACCTTATGCGGAGACCCCGGTTGGTATTGCATTTGGACCCCCTGGGGTCAAGGGCACCGTGACTAAAAATAGAAAATTGGTGTTCGGACGATAACACATACACACGAGTTATTTCATTATATTTCTTTAATGAATTTATTTTTACTTGTACGTGCAGATTTAGCATTGATAAAAAGTTTGCACTGAAAGTTCAGATCCATACTTAAATATCTTTTGAATTTGTGCTTCATGTAAAACTTCCTTTGGAGGGTAGAAGTTGGTATCTCTGTTACAAATTCTTGTTATAAGATAATTTGTTGTAACTACACAAACATTGTTCGAAATATGATATAATTGTATAGTACTTTATAAAGGTTTAAAAAAATATTTTCTGAACTATGAAAGCTGATATGATATGATTGTAAAATTAAACATTTCAGAGTTTTTTGGTAGGAAGCTTGCACTGGTTGTTGATTCCATAGGTATTGTCTTCGGTGTAGCAGGCTCTGTATTAGGCATAGTTGTGCAAGCTATAGGTAAGATCAAATGCATAATTATAATATACAAGAACTGTAGACCTTCTTTGTGCCAAACTTTGATTAGTCAATTTTATTTATGCTTCCATGTTAAGTGAAAGTCTTATTCTATTTGCTCTACATATTCTTTATTAAAACCTGTATAATATGAGTCAAATTTAATGTGTTGAATTTTCTGATGTTTAAATTTTAAATATGTCCATGAGGAATAATTATAAATATTTTACCATAAATAAGTTTTACCTTGGATCTGAATATGTTTGTAACACCTTTTCTATAGTACTGCGATAATGATTGCTGTTTAACAAACCTTAACATGTATGACAGGTGTTAGTTAAACAGCTGTTTAGTTAAAAAGCCGTTTGTTCTAACAGCCTTTGTAAGCATTCCTATGTGTGTGAATATTCTTTGCCATTATTATAGCCTAGACAAACAAAGTTTTAGGGGGTATACTGGAGTCAGCTGGTGGTCAGTTGGTATGTAAATTGCAAATTTCTTGTTGGGGACATAACTAAAAATGTACAAGAGATCTTAAAATGGTGAAGGTAGATATGAATGAGTAGAAAATGTGGTGCATTGGAACCATAACTCTCCCTTCCCCAATTTTGAAGTTATTTCCCTTGGTTCATTTTTACACTTTGAACTTTGTCCAGGACATAACTTGAGAACTATTATAGGTATCAACTGAAAAATGTGTAGGTAGAGAGATTTTAATGAGTAGGAGTGCAGTACAAAAGAACTGTATCCCTCTTTTCCCATGTTTTGACGAAATTACCCTTTGTTCATTTTTATGCCCATCTAGTTTTGCTACTGTCACAAAGTCTTCATTTTTCACTTATATATTAGTCATATGTAATAGATGACCCATATTGCTTTCTGGGTCCCTAACTCAAATGTCAAGGTCACACTAACATTTTGAAGTTTGAGTTTATCACAATTAGTGTTATAGGTTCATACAATCGTTTCTGGACTGTAACTTTGTCATGCATTAAAGGATTTAAAAATAACTTAGCATAAATGTCAACCACATCAAGACAACATGTTGAGTCCAAGACTCCTGTCCCTACCTTCAAGGTCAAGGTCACACTTCTAGTTTGAAGGCACTTATTCTTACATTCATTCACATTCATTACCGGCCTGGGGGCGTCCGTGGCCGAGTTAAGGTCGTTGACTTCAAACCACTTGCCCCTCACCTCTGTCGGTTCGAATCCTGACAGGGACTTTTGATTCTTTCATGTGAGGAAGCTATCCAGCTAGCTTACGGAACGTCGGTGGTTCTACTCAGGTACCCGTTCGTGCCTGAGGTCTTCCTCCACCAATAAAGCTGGATCGTCGCGATATGACCTGTACTCTGTCGATGTGATGTAAAACCCAAAACAAACAAACAAACAAATATCCGGACTGTAACTTTGTCATGCATGGAAGGATTTTGAAACTACTTGGCAAAAAGGTATACTACATCAAGGCGATGTGTCGTGGCTAAGGCTTTGTTCGTCTGTGCGTCTTCATACAATAATTATGTCCAGACTGTAACTTTGTCCTGCATTGAGAGATTTTGGGATATATTGGCACAAATGTTTATCACATGACAATGTTGTGTCGCGTCAAAGAACCATGTCCTTTTCCAAAGGTTAAGGTCACACTTATATTTTGAAGGTTCACGCTATCACAAATAAGGATTATATGTACACACATTCGTGTCCAGAATGTAACTTTGTCATGCATTGAAGAATTTTAAAATAGCTTGGCACGTGCTGTGTGTAAGACTCAAGGGCAGGGGCACACTAATAGTTTAAAGGTTATGATGCTCATAAGAACAGTTTGAAGGTACACATTAGTTTCAAAATTGTTAAATTGTCATGCATAATTAAATATTTCAAAATAACTTGGCATTAATTCTACCACATTTATATGATGTGTTGCATCCAAACCCTTGCACCAAAGTGTTAAGTTTGCTATTAATAGCACTTCACTTCACTAGAACAATATTAAGCAATTAGTTACTTTGCTTCTCTTTTCTTTTCATAATACCTGCATGCTTATGGAACTTTTTGGGGGCATTTTTCACTTGAGTGACAGCCCTTGTTTATTAGCTCACATGTCACAAAGTGACATGGTGAGCTGTTGTGATCGCTTTTCGTCCGACGTCCCGCTGTCTGTCGTCCGGTCAATATATTTTAATTCAAACGACATCCTTTCAAAAACCGCTTAGCCAATTTCATCCAAACTTCACAGGAATGTTCCTTTAGTAGTCAACTTTAAAATTGATCAAAGAATTTAATTCCAAGCAGAACTCTCAACCATAGAAAAAACTCAAAATAGAAAACCATAAGAGCTAGAGCTTAAATATTTGGCATGAAGAGTCATTTATTCAGTTTTTTTTTCAAATTTGTTCAAATAAATGCCCTGGGGTCAAAATTGTAGGCATTGCCATTTTTTCTGTCACGATACATATCACGATCCTTGCATTTCCAAACGATGCGATTCACGATATGCATTGAATACTTTGATAAAATGCGATGCATATTGCGATACGTATGTTTCGATGCAATATGTATCACAATACTGACTTTCAGACTTTATCTATATAAAAATACTTGGTCAATTGTTCACAGAATATTTATGAATGTAATATAAAACTATTACAATAACAAAACAATAAACTTTTCAACTTGTTATTACAACCTATTTTCAAGTTTTGATCTTTTATCAAATTACATTACTTTTTACTTAAGGATTTTTACTTTTTACTTAAGGATTAAAGGTATTTTTCATTATACCATAACTCTTAGTGTATTGCGATACTTTCCCGCTATAACGATGCATTGGGTGGTGAAATATGCCTTGCATCCTGATATATTGGAATTTATAAATTCATTACGATGCGTACATTGAGGACAGGGCAGATCGCGATTGATCGATGAATCGTTACACCTCTACAAAATCGGTCCCGCCCGGGGGGTGGTCATTGATTTTCCTTATTTGTATAAAGTAAAAACTTAAAAAATCTTCTATGAAATAAATCCAAATAGCTAGAGCTAAGCTATTAAGCATTAAACATCTTTTAGTGGTTGTCTACCAAGTTTGTTCAATTAAAAGCCCTGGGGACAAAATTGGCCCTGCCCAGAGGGGGGGGGGGGGGGGTCATTCTCTATGTATGTATAGCAAAAACTTAAAAAATCTTCTTTTCAAAACCTTTAGAGCTAGAGCTAAGATATTTAGCATAAGTCATATTCTAAAGGGTGTCTTACATTTTTGTTCAAATAAGAGCTCTTGGCTTAAATTGGCCACGCCCCAGGGATCATTGATTTTCTTTATATGTATTTGGTAAAACTTTAAAAAAATCTTCTGTTAAAAAATCCAAAGAGCTAGAGTTTTGATATTAAGCATAAATTATCTTCTAGTGAGTGATTACCAAGTTTGTTCAAATAAAAGCCCTGTGGACAAAATTGGCCCCGCCCAGAGGGGGCGGTCATTATTTTCCCCTATTTTTGTTTAGTGAAAACTTAAAAAATCTTCTTAGAGCTAGAGCTTAGATATTTATCATGAAACATCTTGAAATAGGTGTCTACAAGTTTGTTCAAATAAAGCCCCTGAGTTAAAATTGGCCCTGCCCGGGGTCCTATATACAGGTGAGGGATTTCAGGGCCATCATGGCCTTCTTGTTTTACAAATTGATTGGTTATAACAAGTAGACCCTCTTGATTATATTGAGGTCTTTAGGTCAAACGTCAAGGTCATAGGAACCTAAGATCTGTCTGTCTGTCCGTCCGTACGTAGACCATATGGTTTGGACTGATCATCCTAAAAAAATATTTATCACTAAAGTCTTTATACATTCTAACTTGTCCTTGCAACCATGTGTATTATGCGACTTTTGTCTGATGCGACAACTTAATATTTTCCCCGATCATTGTCTCACTATATCTTTAATGTATTTGCTCAACCTGCAACAGCTAATTAGTCAGCTTATTGAGATTAATCTTTCATCAAGCAACCACTTTCACCTGTCAAGTGTTTGTGTTTTTGCAGAACGCCGCCTCATGATGTCATGTCTTCTGTCAATAACCATCAAACATATATATAAATGTGTAAAAAAACCTCTTTTTTCAAAACTGTTTTTTCAGGGTTCGTACAGTCTTTAAAAGTGCTTAAATTTGAGTCTCTGTCTTAAAAAGTGCATAAAAATGTAAAATAGTGCTTAAAAGTCCTTGAAATTACTGTGAAAAGTGCTTAAAAAGTGCTGAAAATATGCTTGAAATTGATTGAATGACATAGTGTCGATAAAAATCAATAGTTCACAAAATAAAAAAAAAGATCCAATTTAGTATCAAAATCAATGAATTGTTTAACTTTGCTCAAGGTAAGGCCACATTTAAAAAAAGTAAGTCTTTGTTTGCTGTCTCCTGACCCTACCTTTTTGAGTTGGGTAGGTAGGTAGATGGGTATTTTTATGTCCCCGCCTTTTCGAAGAAAAAAGGGGGATATAGAAATAGGCTCCGTCTGTCTGTCCGTACGAATCCATTGGTTCTTGTGGACGTAGAGAACAATGGGTAACAGTAAATTCTCTTTGACCCTATTCATTCCGTTTTTACTAGTGTGTCTTTTTAAGCCTTGTGTGACTAAAAATGGCCAAAATATCAAAGGAAAAGTCACCTAAATACCATTTAGTGAGTACGTCCGTCCGTCTGTCCGTCCGTCAGTCTGTCTGTCTCACTTTCGTGTCCGGTCCATAACTTTATCATTTATTAAAGGAATCTGAAAGAACTTGGCACAAATGTTTGTTATAATAAGACGATGTGTCATGCGCAACAATCAGACTCCTACCTCCAGGGTCAAGGTTGCACTTGCTCATTCAAGGTCAACATTGTCTATTTGAGGGTAAAGGTCGAGTCCGGTTCATATTTTTTTTTATCTTTCAAGGGATTTCGTAAAGACTTGCCACAATTGCTCACAATAATGATACAATGTGTCATGCGCAACATTTGGTCACCTACCTCCAAGGTCAAGGTCACACTTGGAGGTCAAAGATTAACATACCGTATAAGTACTTTTTTCTGCAGGAACTTTATTTCTGCTATTTCTGTGGTTCTTAAAGACATCGCAGATTTAAAAACCGCAGAAAATTAAGCCTTTCACTATGTCTATGTCGGAATATGTCAACTACCGGTATTGTATAATTACATTACCATGTACAATTTTCGGTTTTGTAGATGGGATGTTTTCTTTATGTATCCGTTATGAATCACAGGTGCTCGTCCAGTCTTGGTGCGCATATAAAAAATGAAGTTTAAAAAAAAATAATGAAAAAAAAAAATTGAAAAAAAAAAAAAAAAAATTGAAAAAAAAAAAACCAACATCAAAATAACTATTTTGGTTTGAGTGTAAGAAAAAAAAAATTGAAAATTTTTTTTTCCCTATATACCATTACTATGAAAAGGTCACCTAGTCGCCGTAACGCTATGGAGCTTTACTAGGACACGCTGTGGAACAACCAAAATGTCGAGTTCTGTAACAATACAAGCTATTTTGCTACTCTTTACACATCGTGCATTTAGAAAATTGTTAACATTCTTCATCTACCTTACATACAATCTTAAATAACTTACATTTTAACTCGGACACTCCAATTTGTTAAAATCTTGCAAAATTCCGTTCATGGTCGGCCATTTTGTCAAAAACGAAAGTACAAAACATACATCGTACTGTTCCGCTCTCCTGGTTTCCTACAACTTCGTGCGAGGAACAGTAGACAACGGTAACCATCAATTTATTGGTTACTGTTGTCTATTGTTCAGCGAACGTAGTCGTAGGGGACCAGAACAACGAAACAGTACGGTGTATGTTTTGTACTTTCGATTTCGACAAAATGGCCGACTATCACTGTTGTTTTGCAAAATTTTAACAAATTAGAGTGTCCGAGTTAAAATGTAAGTTATTTAAGATTGTATGTAAGGTACAATAAGAATGTTAACAATTTTCTAAATGCACAATGTGTAAAGAGTAGCAAAATAGCTTTTATTGTTACAGAACTCGATATTGTGGTTGTTCCACAGCGTGTCCTAGTAAAGCTCCGTAGCGTTACGGCGACTAAGTGACCTTTTTCATAGTAATGGTATATAGGAAAAAAAAATTTTTCTTACACTCAACCCAAAATAGTTATTTTGATGTTTTTTTTTTCAATTTTTTTTTTTTTTCCAAATTTTTTTTTTTTTTTCAATTTTTGTTTTAAACTTCATTTATTTTATATGGGCACCAAGACTGGACGAGCACCTGTGTTATGAATAAAATATTAGAAAAAAAGTTACTTTTCGTTTTTTTTTTGTTTAAAAGAATATCATGTTTGTATGATTTTTGCTCACCCTATTCTTGATTTTTTTGTAAAATAAAACTATTATAGTTTGACGGGTGCAATAAACATACCCTTTTGTATTTGTACAATTTCTTGTGTCTACATGCGATTTTACCATTGTTTATTTTTCACACTTCATATTTATACACATGCAGTATTAAAATTAATTGTTGTCATTGCACGTTGTTAATCTTTGTTTATAAATGTTTATATACCGATACATGATGATTACGATGAAAACACATTAGAAGTTGTTTGCATGTTTACCGGAAGTAATGTACATGTTACATCAACAAATCTTGATATGTTGTCTGTTTGTATCGGTTAATTTTGTAAAAATATCTAAACTGTAGAAATAAAAAACATCAAGACGAGAATGATTACACCGCAGAAATAAGATACGCAGAAATTTAAAACCCCTTATTTTAACAAAAATCGCAGAATATTAAGCCCGCAGAAATTAGTACTTATACGGTAGTCTGTTATAGGATATAAATATAATTATATTAATTTTATATTTTCATGATACAATTTTTGATAGACTAAGCAAGAAATGATTTAAAGTTTCATAAGAATGCAAGCTTAAAGAAGGCTGAGGTTTCAACATTTTCCCCCCAAAATTTATCAATATATCATTGGGCACAAATATCTGGTCATCCGATCGTATTTCCGTGGCTTTAAATTTATGCTTCGAGTGAATACACATTTGTTTCTTTGCATTCAGTTCACGGGACAAATAGCCTTACAGTTTGAGCCACCAACTGTTGACAAGATAAAATACTCTTCTTCTAACATCGCGAAAACTGTTAACCTGTACACAATTGACATTTACCCGACGGCATTTGATTGTCGATACATATATGTGAAGAATAACATGCGGGAACCAGAATACTACTCGTCGTTATTGAACAGGTATCGGTAAAAATATGGGGCGCTAGAAACCAAAAAAAATATGGTCGGCGAGAGCAAATAATTTTTTTCGGAACGCAGCGTTTTTCAAGTTGGGTCGAGAGACAGCAAACAAAGCTTTTTTAATTTTGGCATAACAGTAAGTAGACAAATTGCAATTATTTTGAAATAATTTGTATTTCACGCACCCTTTCTTGTTCTTCTATAAAAACCTTAATTTGGCCAGAAATTGTGTATAATACAAGAAAAAATGATGCATAAGCTATCCTTCTTAGGTTTGAATATTGTGTCGATATATATGTGCAACAAATGTGCTTAAACTTAAATACATGTAGTGCTTAAAAAACCCTTGAATTTTGGCATTGGATATCTGTATAAACCCTGTTAATGTATGCAAATGAAGGTAAGTATACGCATGATAAGTATTATCAAATAATATCGGTGGAACAATGCTACGCCCACCCCGTATTCCCATTTGTAGCTCGAATATTCGAAGAATATGGTGAGCTGTTGTAGTCGTGTCGGCATTTGCGTCCGTTTAAGTTTTTTTGTAAAATCAAATATCTCAATTATTGCTTGTGATATTCAATTGAAACTTACAATACTTATTTATAGAAACAATGTTCATCCGATTGGAAAGTTGGATATTTCTGGCTACAATATGTACAGAATTATGCCCCTTTTTAACTAAGAAATTGTGCATCAGTTTGCAAAGTTGCATAACTTTGCCTGCAATATTTGCAGAATTATTGCCCCTTTAAAACATTGGTTAAAGGTTGATTTTGGTTTAAGGTTAAAGGTCTTCAAAGATATTTACTTGAAACTTTACACATGTACTTAGGGTCATAATTGAAGGTCACATCTCAAGATTCATTACTCTGCCATGTATTTTGACTGAATTATGCTCCCTTTTGTACTAAAAAAATCTCCTTTTTATACCCCCGAAGGGTGGCATATTAAAATCGAACCGTCCCTCAGTCCGTCCCAATTTATACATATAGATAATGATGGTCGTGTCGCTCCAAAGGATTTTAATTTTACTTTCATATATGAAATAACCATAGATATACGGTGTGTCGCAAACAAGACTCAGGTTCCTACGCTTAAGGTCAAGGTCAATGTGGGGGTTCAAACTTTGTCATTTTTAGCTCGACTATTTGCAGAATAATCGAGCTAATGCAGTCACCCATTTGTCGGCGTCGGTTTCGGCGTCCCTTCATAGTTTTGCAAGTAAGCTGGTATCTCCGTAACTACTGATTGAAATTTCACACATTTGTTCTCTGTGATTATCTAACATTATTGGCACAAGTCCCATAACTCTGATTTGCCTTTTTGCATAACAATGCTACGTTTTCGATATAGAAATTCTTGGTTAAGTTTGTGCGTGTAAGCTGGTATCTCCATAACTACTGACATTTAATTTTTATTAAATTCAGACAATAAATCATAAAAATTAAAATAATAATATTTTTTTATTTTATTATTACAGACCTGTTTACTTCTACGGATTGTCCGTATTTTCTACGTTTTTGACCAGCAAATAACTCACCACGGATTTATCCTGATTTTCCTATGGATCTGAAAAAAGTTAATTTTTCGATCTTTGTGGTATTTAAGTACATATGGGTTCCGCTATCATCAATGTAATATAAACGCTTATGATAATGATAAAGCCATATTTATCAAGCGTCTCGTCTTGTGGTTAGTCCTTGCACATTGTAATTTTACAATTCCATTATGTCGAAAAGAAGGGCTGGAAAAAATAATGATGAGCTATCTACTCCTCCAACAAGAACAAGTTACATGTGTAGAGATTATGATGTCTGAGTTTATATGCCATATGAATTTGTCTTTGTCAACATCTGATACAATGTGAAAACTTATAAAAAGGATGTAGCCAGATTCCTAAATAACAGCAGGTTGGAAAAAGTTATTAAGTTATTGTATTTTAGACTTTCCCATTGCCTGAATTTTTGATGAACCATAAAACTACTGACAGACACCCCAACACTACTGACAAATCACTCCTAAACTACTGATAAGGTCAAAAAGAGGTAAACAGGTCTACTGAAGGGAATGGATTGAAATTTCACACACTTGTTCTCTGTGATTATCTTACATGATTGGCACTAGTCCCATAACTCTAATTTGCTTTTTTGCATAATTATGCCCCTTTTTCGACTAAGAAATTCTTGTTTAAGTTTTTTTGCGTGTAAACAAGTATCTCCATAACTACAGAAGAGAATGGATTGAAACTTCGCACACTTGTTCAATGTGATAATCTTAATGATTGGCACAAGTCCCGTAACTCTGATTTGTTTATTTTCATAATTATGCACCTTTTTCGGCTTAGAAATTCTATGTAAAATTTTTGCTTGTAAGCTGGTATCTCCATAACTTTTGAAGGGAGTGTACCTTTTTCTGGAACAATTTTATGCATTCATGATAAAAAGCTGTGATTAACTTGATAAAATATCTTAATAATAAGCCTTTGTACCTTTTTGGACAATTTTATGTATTCATAAAGGTAAGCATTATTATACTCATTGAAACACACTTGTGACAACTTTTCGAATAGTTGAGCGTCATTGTCCTCCGAAAGTTCTTGTTTATGTTATATAAATATAGAAAGTGGTGGTCATGTCCGCTCTGAAACTTCAGTATACATGGAACGATTGTAATTTTTCTTTCACACATGAAATATGCATAGATATATTGTGTGTCGCAAATAAAACTCGGGTTTCTACCACTAAGGTCAAGGTCACTGTGAGGGTTCAAACTTTGTCATTTTTTATTTTATACAAATGTAGAAGGTGGTGGTTATGTCCCCTCTGAAACTTCAGTATGCATGGAAGGGTTGTATTTTTTCTTTCACATATGAAATAACCATAGGTTGGAACTTTTTCAATTTGTACTACCACAATTAACATGTAATAGGTGTTTTACCAGAATCCTTCGGGGGAATTTGTCACGTTCTGTGATAGCTCCTATTTTGGTAAAGTTTAACATGCAAGTTTTGCACATCTTTGAAACTATGAAATATACGTACAAACTTGAAACTTCATATGTATATTTGTGGTCATATAATGATCATATAGCTCGACTTTTTTTTAAAAAAAAGGAGAGGTATTGTTAAAGTCCTTGCGGCGTTGCCGTCCGGTAACTTGTACCTGGATCATTACGTTTTTTAGTTCTTGGTGTATTGTATTCATAACAACATCCGTTGGGATAAGACCTTTCAGTAGACCACAATAACCTTGACCTTCATCCATAAATGACCTTGACCTTCAAGGTCAAAAGTCCAACTTTTGCTTGTCCTTGCTATTATTGGATGTTACTTTGTCATTTTTGGATAAAAATTGTCTTCAAACTGGAACATAATAATCTTCAAGGATATCCCTTAAAAATAACCAGACAGACATTGAACTTCACTCATAAATGACCTTGACTTTGAAGGTCAAATTATTGTAATTTTCATTTTTTTGGCTGTAAATTTGCTATAATTATATGGATCAAAATCATATTATAACAGAACATTCATAACGACACGACCTTCATGTTTATTAAACTCAAATTGACTTGGGCTCTTTAATGACCTTGACTTTGAAGGTTAAACTACTGCATTTTCACGCATAATAAATGCGTATATCAATAAATGCGTATATGTATATATATATATGTATATATGTATATATATAAATGCGTGTATATATATATATATATACAATATATATATACTTAACTTATGTGACAAGACACCGATTTGTTTAAACATTTTTTGTTTGCTTTTAGAAAAGAAAAAATTCAAGCGTTGCCCCTGCACCGCGGTGGCTCTTGTTTACTTAGTCTCTTGGTTAATGTTTACATGTAAGTTTTACATATCTCAATAACTATCTTACTATCGGAGATAGTTGATTTGAACCTTCACATATGCATGTCAGTGAGCAAGTTCCATAACTCTATCTTGCATTTATCTCCCCTTTTCTACATAGTCTCTTGTTTAATATATCTCAATAACTATCAAAGATATTTTTTTAAAGACATTTTCTACAGTTTTATGAAAAATTTATCCTTTCATAGAATTTTTTAAATTTTTTGTATGGTAAGTAAAATTTAATGGCGAATTTAAAAATAAAAATAAAAATATATGTTTACGTGTTTGATTTCTTGTAAAATGGCAGTTTCCATGGTAACCGTATATCTAAAAACTGTCAAAATAGCCTAACTGTGTTAAAACGAATATAAAATGTATAAGATAGCTTAAAACACACAACGAGCATTGTTTTATGCAAAGATAATCTTATCTAATGATTCTGTATGAAACAAATGATAATCTGAACATATTTCTTTAAAAAATGGGTTCTCCATGTTCCTCAACCGAACAAAAATGAGAAAAATAAACATGAATTCGGAGAATAATTAGAGATATTGAAAAAGTGTTTAATAGGATTTTCTAATTTTTTTGTATGTTGTGTAAAATTCAATGACAAATTCAAAAATAAAAAGAAAAATATATGTTGGCGTGTTGGATTTTTTGAAAAATGGCAGTTTCCATAGTAACCGTATATCTCAAAATTGTCAAAATAGCCAAACTGTGTTATAATAATGCATAAAATAGCTTATTACGCTCACAATAACAATAATTTTATACAAAGCTTGCTTTATCTTAGGATTCTGTATAAAACAAACGATAATTGGAACATATTTCTTTAAAAAATAAGTTTTCATGCTTTTAAACTAAACAAAAAATGAGAAAAAATAAACATGAATTCTGTAAAAAATTAAAGCTATCAAGAAATTTCTTTCATAGAAGTTTCTACATTATTGATATATCAAGTAACATTTGATGGTGGATTCAAAAATAGAAATAAAATATATATGTTGACGTGTTAGTTTTTTGTAAACGGGCAGTTTCCATGGTTACTGCATATGCCAACTGTCAAAATTACCACGCTTTCTTAAGAAATATCAGTGTTATACTAAATGTATTGTCAAATATACAACAAAAACATGTTGTAATAAAAATTTCGTTTTCTTTTGATGTTATATTAAGTAAATGATACTGAATATCTTTTTAAAACATATCTAGGGCCATATTATTTTTTTCACTCGACTAACATACCCGAACAGTAAGCAAGTATTCAGAAATTTACAAAGAAAATAATGAAATTCGGAACATTTCTTAGATATTAACTTTGTTTTTTTATTCAACACTTTTAAACTATATCATTTAAAACTTCTTTGCCCAGTTATCTGCCAGAAATCAAGTCGCGACGCACTTTCGTCACTATACCACAAGTGGGCGGGGTAACGCGCGCAGAATTATCATCAATGCTGTCTTACTAATGCTTGGAGAAATCCATGTGATGTTGTCTAAACGACCTCTTATTCTTTTGAGCCGATCTCCTTTTGAACATTTAATAATTTATCTATTCTGTATTATTTACTCATTATTTGCTTATACCCGAAATTTAAACACTTATCTGAATACTATTCAACTTTACCTTCATTTGAAGAGTAATTATCCGTGATTATCTTTCTTGGAAGCGCATAACGATGCGCACAGAAAACTACCGAAAACGTCTTTAAAACTTCACATCATAATTATAATCACTGACAAGATCCATAATTCTATCTTGCATTTAGGCTGAATTTTTTCCCCTTTTTCAATTTAGAAATTCATGGTAAAGTTTTGCTTGTAAAAAAGTCTGGGAAGGTACGGGAATCAAACTTTTATCAGATTTAATATTTTCTTTCTGGTTACTATGGGGGTTATGTTTGGAAAATCTTTTGAGAACGTAACAAATTGACCTCAAGTTTGCTTGATGGGCTGTGTTAAAAGCACATGAAAAAATATGAAAACCAACAGTAGTGGTAAAATGTTTCCTTGGGCAAGAAATTTTATCCTTATTGCTCACAACCATGCTTAAAGACGAAAGTAAATAAATATAAAATAAACAATTGTTTTACATTGATAAAATATTGTCAAGGGCAGAGCAAAACCAATGGACCACATAAAATTTTGTACCTATCAGATGGTTTAAAAATGTTTTATCAAGTCAAAACATTAAAATAGAAAAAAAAAACAGAATCCTTAAAGAACGTCCAAAACGACAAAATTGAAAAAGTTTTACTAATGTAAATTTGGGTTTGATTGAGTCTGTTCATGCATGGTACTTGAAGGTGCACCTCCATTATATAGACTTAGCACTGGCTTAAGCAGAATTCAACATCTTAACATGAAAGTTGTGAATTTTGAATTTAGAAACACCTGCAAATGTGTTCATAGGGCGTTTTATGAATGAACCTTCATTGTGACATGCTTTTGGCACTCCATGTAGCCCAGTCTGTGCGAAAGTCCGACGGTCCTAGGTCCTGGCTAAATAAAAATCATGCGGTCCGAGATAAATTTCCTTTCTGTCAGTCCTCGTGTCCGAAGTTAAAAATACCAATGACCCATTTGATAATAAGTTCCAAGTGAAACAAACAAATTTGTTAAAGAAGATTTAGAAAAACTGACCAACCTAAGATCAACAACGGTAAAATTTGCTGTAAATTACAAATTTGAAAATTTTGTTTTACGATGCCCGATGAAATTGTCAATGAATAATAGTCTAAAAACAGTCAAGAAATATTTAATGTATTATAATCAAAATCAACAACAATTAGAATTGTGATGTTTAAGCAGGAACGGACAAAATTAATTTGTCACATATTTTCGCAATGCCGCTTTTTATAATCAAAAGGAAAGTCAACAAAAGGAAACTATGATTTTTTTAAAATGTGTGTTATAACATGTAGTTTAGAAATTAAATTACTATAGATATTGTTTATTTTAGTTGACATGGAGGTATTTGCCAGTATGTGTATTTTGACAAACAATGAATATTTTCTAATGAGAGGGGAGAGTGTGGAGTAAATCAGGAAGAAAACAGCATGATGGTCTGATGATGTAGGGTATTATAAATCATATTTCAATCATTTTCAGTCACTTCTTTATGGTACAGTGTTTTCCATTTAGAACATATTACCACTTTCCTGAATAAGATTTTTTCTCTGTTCAAACTCTGACTCCCTTCCCTTTACTCTGCTAATTCATCATAATCATGTATACATCATATGAATTCTAAATTGTACCAGTTCATGTATAATGTTGAATTCTGCTTAAGCCGGTGCTAGGGGGCGTGGACGGTAACTTGCACTATCCAGTACCGTCCATGAACAGGCTCAATCAAACCGAGCCTGCAACATTGTCAATTTTGCCGTGTTGGGCTTTCTTTAGGGATTCTGTTTATCTCTATTTTATAAATGCAGCAAAGATGGCTTGATATATTCAATGTGATTTCGGAATCCCAATTATAGTGCTTGAGAGTCCGAGAACTCCTATTTGAAAAATCTCAGTGAGAACCTTGCTTATTGCAATGGTTCAGCATCTTCTTTTCTTTCTACTTTGATGGTAGTACTTATTTTAAGAGAGATGATAAACATAAGGGTGCCGGTCCTGGTGGCCTGAAAAAAAACGAATATTGCATAGACTGGTAATCTGAGTGGACTGAGGTCAAATGTCAGGTGAGATAAAAGTATTATGAAAACCTGCAAAAACAGTAATTGTCACAAAGTATATTGCATTAATTTCTACTCAGGTGCCCGTTCGTGCCTGAAATAATTCACGGAAGAGCACCTGAGGTCTTATTCCATGAGTTAAAGCTAGAACGTCGCCATATGATCTATACTGTGTCGGAATGACCTTAAACCCAAATCAAACAAACAAAATATCAGTTATTATAGACACTGAATGGTTTTCTCAGATAGATGCAGACCTCCTATTTGTTAATTTATTTTATGAACTACATGTTTTATGCTGAAAACTTAAATATTGTTCTTAATATTTCCATGAATATATTCATTCAATATAAAAAAAAGTCAAATACAGTCGAGTTTCGTTTGCTCAAACTCGGATGGCCTTTGCAAATTTGTTCGAGAGATTGGTAGTTCGAGCCAACCGCAGGGTGAACCATTCATGTAGGACATTGGCCTTACCGTTTTCTAACATACATCTGTTGAATGATAAATATGTCAACATAATTGCTTGTTTGTACATCAGTTCGTTGAATACTGTTGATTCATATATGATCGAGAAATATAATTTCTTTCGTTTGAGGAACGAATTAGAAGGAAATTATTTTCCCTTAAGGTAACGTAGTCATCGTCAGGATATTTAGTAAAGCGTGACATGAGTGCACGATATTTTCGTGCAGTATTTCAGTCTGTGTAAGTTCATTCAGCTTTGGGTAACCGACCGGTTTACATCGTTTAATTTTACATACTTAACACAACAGAAGTAATTTGTACATGTACATGCGGCATGGCTGAAAATGACGAAACTAGTTCTGCTATTTTACAGCCAGAGAATTCTTCAATAAGAGAAGTTTTGTTTGAATTAAGGCAGCAGCGGGAAGAAGTAAGAGCTCTGCGTGCAGAAGTTCAAGGAAATTCTCAAAGTGTCGTCAACGAAGTGAAAAAGTTGAAAACCGAGAGGGACATTTCTTGGCGTTTTCAAGGTAACAAGATCCAATATGAATTTAATAGTGACATGAGCAGTACAGTAGAGCAGCTAGTTTGGGCTATAGATAATCAGAAGTTTGACTATTCTAAAGAGCTTTGTTTAGAACTATCAGACAAGTTTAAAAAACGAAACAAATTGATACGCATCGCAGATACTTCTTCAGGCGGCTGGGAAACTGTGAGGCAGTATGAAACAAATCCCGTCGCTAGTGACTCAGAATACGAAAGCAAAATCTACAAGTCTGAGGCCCGAGCTCTTAAGCGTAAACGTTTAAGCTCACGTGGCAAGGGTGCGGCCACGTCATCCTATTCTCGTGACGATGCTGGTTCCTACACCGGTGCTAAGTTTTCAAGTACGAATGATTTTCGATTTCAACCCATATCAACATTTCCTAGAGGGAAGTATTTTCGTGGCTCATCCAGCAACTTCCGTTTAAGAAGCTACATGCAACCCTTGGGTATAACTCAGGTTTACTTGGGTCCTGCTTTGCCTGCGGCGAATATAACCACTTCCGAAAGAATTGTCCAAACATCACCCGTCCATCAGTCCCAGCCGGGGCAGTCATCCAGTGGAAAGTAAAAGTGTCAGCAAAATCCTTCTCATGAAGACTTCTTCAAAGATGAGTATTTTTATAATCTTGATAAATTTACGCACAATTATTACGAGAATGAACATGGTCAAAGAAAAGAAGATTAAAAGAACATTTCAATTGTGGCGCTGTATAGGTTCAAGTGATTTTATTTTAGATACCATAAAGAATGGTTATTAATTGCCGTTGTATTCACTTCCGCCTAAACAGTTTGCAAGAATAATAAATCAGCTTTGTTGGAATCAGATTTTGTAAATGATGCTATTCAAGATTTGTTAGATAGATCTTTAATTAAAAGATGTTCTGTTATTCCATATATTGTAAATCCATTAACTGTTTCTGTGCAAAGATCTGGTAAGAAAAGACTTATTCTTGATTTGCGAATTGTTAATCATCATCTCTGGAAACAATCTGTTAAATTTGAGGATTTAAAAGTAGTACTTTCATATCTTCGAGAAGGTGTTTATTTACTCAAATTTGATTTAACGAGTGCATATCATTTCATTGATATTTATCAGCCCCACACAGAATTTCTAGGGTTTGCATGGCCAGATAACGGCATTGTTAAGTATTATAAGTTTCTTGTTCTTCCTTTCGGATTATCAAGCGCTTGCTATATTTTTACAAAGTTAACAAGACCACTTGTTAAGAAGTGGCGTAGTGAAGGAAAAATGGTTTCTATGTTTTTAGACGATGGGTTTGGGTGCGATGCAGATTTTAATAAGACGGAAAAGCTTTCGTCCGATATTAAAAAAGATTTGTTACTTTCCGGTTTTATACCTAACGCACAGAAGTCAATTTGGATCCCTGTTCAAATTATGGAATATTTAGGAATTGTATTAAATTCCGTTTCGGGTATCATTTATATTCCGGATCGTAGATTGATTAAAGCAAATGACACTATTATTGAACTTTTAAATATGCATAAAGTTCATAGACGGGTTCCTGTACGAAAAGTTGCCAGTATTGTTGGTCAACTTATTTCGATGTCAGTAGTGTTAGGTCACGTGACACAGATCATGACGAGATATTTAAGTGCGGATGTACTTACCGCGAAGCACTGGGATTCATATATTTCTCTTTCTCCAGAGTCTGTCGAACAATTATTATTTTGGAAGTCCAACGTTAGTTTGATAAATAGCAGAGATATATTTCAGAATCAAAAGGTTTCTAAAATAGTATATTCTGATGCCAGCTGCACGGGTTATGCAGGATATGAAGTGTCAACAATAAAAGGGATTTCCCATGGTAATTGGAATTGTAAAGAATCAAGTTATCTTCCACTTGGAGAGAGCCTGAAGCTGTGTATAGGGTTTTACAGTCCTTGGCTCATATTTTAGCTAATGGAATAGTTAAATTGTTTTCGGATAATCAAGCGGTTGCTACAATAAAAAAGACTTACAGGATATATCTTATAAGATTTTTCATTTTTGTTTGTCAAATTCAATTTTTCTTGAGTTAGAATGGATCCCTCGTTCGAAGAATGATATAGCTGATTATTTATCAAAAATTGTAGATTTTGACGATTGGGGATTTGCTACTCAAACTTTTAATTTATTGCAAAAACGTTTTGGTCAATTCGAGATGGCCTGGTTTGCCTTCGAAAATAATGCAAATGTAGATCGCTTTTATTCCATATATTGGAATCTGTTTTCTGAAGGGGTAGACGCATTCACAGAGTTTTGGGGCAATGATTTCGGATATTTTGTCCCACCAATATCAATAATTCATAGAGTATTGTCAAAGATGAAATTTGATAAAGCAAAAGGTGTTATTGTCGTGCCTTACTGTAAATCAGCTGTATTTTGGTCTATTCTCTGTCAAAACGGAAATTTTATGTCTAGCGTTATATAGAGGCTATTCGTTGCCAATAATCCAGCCTTTGAAACTTGACAATGCATACCTCGGTTCTTCTATACAGATTAGTAAAAATGTAATTGTCGATCCGAGAGTTACATACTGCACGGGTATTAAGCATTTTGATTATCTCGATTTGATGAAATGAAAGCTGTTAACATGCAACTTAGATAAATTGCAAACTGTATTTATAAATGTATAACTTCAAATTTTCGACATGTAGAAATGTAAACGATAGAACGTACACAATACGTTTAATGCTGTGCATCATGGCGTTGAGAATGTAACTGCATCAACTTGACACACTCAGGTTTACAACACCACACTTTCCTTTTCCATTCTAACGCGATTAACATTTGTAAACGATTTTGCAACTTCCATATATGGAATTATCACGGAAATAGACGAAAATTAATAGGCGGAGCCAATTTCACGAAAGCAGAATATAAAGAGAGGTAACTCATGCGGGTACAAAAATATTCAAATTATATAGAAACTGTTACATCACTCTTGACGTTGAACATCCTCTGATTTGGTTAAAACGTATTCTAGTACAGGATATTCAAGTAATGCAAATTGGTTAAGATATAATGTAAAAATATAACAACGTATATACTGATAATGAGCATAATAATATGCAAAAACTAAAGTTGGTGAAATAACATAAGGAAATGTTTCCCATATATAATGACACACACCACTATTCATTGATATCAATGATAGGGTTTTGTGAGCCACGGCAATACTGTTAGGCATATCTTTTTTTTTACCTTCAGCAAAAAGTACTAGAATGCGATACATGGAATGCACTTTTGGCAACACCAATAAAGAGAACTGAACAATAAGCTTGTGCCTTCTTTCTTTACAGGACTATGTTGGGTTGTAGAAAAACTTTTATTTTTACCACGAAACAATGAAGAGTTAACTATATCGATAATTCCGTTGTATAACCAAAACTTGTGAATTTGTCCCATTTCAATGTTGAAGTATCCTGGCAACTCTGCTTATCTCCATTGGGAGGTATTTTGAGTCATAGGATGTGATTTAGCCTTTTATTGTTAAATATATGTAAGCTGGCGTAGGTTAAGGTCTTTTTATGCATTGTGCTGAATCAATAGCACCTCAAAAATATGTGTATACATACTGTCATTAGCTGTTACCTAGATTTGCTGTCTAAATTTGTTGTCTATATGATCAAAAACAGAGAACTACTTTTATGTACATGAAATACTACAGAGAATATTTATTAAGTTTTGTAAGTGATGGCTTTCTAAGAGATAAAATAAACAAGGTATACATAAATTGATAATCAACATACATACATTTGGACTCATTTAAATTTTACTTATTGAAAAACAAAGTGGGAAAAATGGGAAAATATATGGTAAAAATAAAAAGTTATGTACGAAAGGGTACATACAACTTTGGTTATAATTTTAATATTGTTAATTTTTTTTCTTGTCAAGTCATACGCTAGAATTAAGGTTACTAATATAATAGTTCTACTAGGAAAGACAACAGCCAGAATTTGGTCTGTATTATCAATTAGTCGTATCAAAATCTCTATCAGATGTTGACTTGAAAATTTAAAAGTGGTAAGGTAGCAGCTTAACTGTAAATGTTACTCATTCCTATGCAAATTGGAATACCATCAGTAAAATTTATTTGTCGTTGAATATGGTCTTTTCAATAGTTTTCACTTCCTTGAAAAATATTTAACCTCAGTCAGTATGTAACCTGGTGATTTTTGTTTTTTTAGTTTCTTTTTCCAGGAAATTTGGTGTCTACAACGTTTGAAAACTTATATGCTTATATTCCTTTAAAGTCCGCTGATATTGATTGTAGGCAATCATGCAAGTGAAATATGTTTGGTGAATAACTAAACACCTAAAAGGTATGATAAACGGAAACTTCGCCGCTTCTTGTCGCCGACGGTAAATACCGAAATTGCGCGGAAGATACGTTTATTTACGATGATGTAGTTGGCGGGAAAATGGGCGGAGCTTATTTTATCTCCAATTGAAAAACGTGTAGCTGGATTATGCTGATCTGAATCTTGGTGTTTCGACAATGTAAAGCTAAGAATGTAACTTATGTTTTGAGTATTCGAACACTTGGTATTGCTACTATCAGTTAATGTTTTGTCGAACTGCATGTTTACAATGTTAAGTCGGCAAACTCAATCCAAGTATGCAACATTGAAGTTTACATACAAAGAAATACACCGTTCAACTCAGATCAACAAGGCTGGATTTTTGGCAACGAATAGCCTCCATAGCGTTAAGGATTGGATAGTTTAGCCTACAAATAGAGATTTTTATAGTCGATGTAAGTCCGGGAAAGGTATTTTCGGCAATACAGATTTAAAATTCCGAGTGGTAGCTTTATTTATAGATTTTTCAAAGGGAGATTAATCTTATTACTTATATCAGTATTTTATTTAAGAGTTGTCAGTGAAAAGATCAGTGAAAAGGCTGTATTGCCAGCAATACACAGAATTGTCAGTGAAAAGGCAGTATTGCCAGGAAAAGACAGAGTTGTTAGTGGAAAGGCAGTATTGCCGGAGATAGACATATTTGTCAGATATGATAAAAGGAATTTATCAGTTACAAAACTTCATTGATTGATAAAATGTACAGTCAAATTGTTTTTTATTGTGATTATTTGTAAATTTACATTTCAAGCATACTTACTAATTGTTTTCTTTTATTATACGTTTATTTTCACAGACGCATAAAGATGAAATTGATGCATTACCCGAAGTTTTGGCAGAAAAGGTGGACCTACTCCCGGATCTATTACGCAAGTCGAGGGCTGATAGCACAAGTCGGAAATATGAGAACAGTTTTTCTCGCTGGGAGAAATGGGCAAAGGGTAATGGTTTAGGGAGTGGGGATATCTTTCCTGCTAAGGCTTTTCCTTTCGCAATTTATTTGGCTTCATTGATACAGACAGCAAATACGCCAAGTCCTGTGATTTCTGCTTTTTATGCAGTTAAATGGTTTCATGATTTATTTGACTTTAAATCGCCAACTGATTCAAAGTTAGTTACAAATATTTTAGAATCATCTAAAAGATTACTTAGCAACCAACAGTGAAAAATGAACCTTTTACAAGGGACATATTATTAAAATGTATGATCATTTGTATCCTTGAAAAATTTTAAAAAATCACAGAATCATTTGTGCGTGTCTTCTAGCCTTTTCTGGATTTTTGAGAAGTTCCGAATTGTTAAGTATTAAAGTGTCTGATATTGTTTTCTTTCAAACATACATGTCAATTTTTATAGAAAGCAGTAAGACTGATAAATATAGAGATGGGTCTTGGATAACTATAGCTAAAACAGGAACTTGTTTATGTCCAGTTGTTAATATTCAGAAATTTATATCATGGTCGTCACTTAAAAATGATGATTTTGTATTTTGTAATTTGAATTGTTCAAAAGAAAGGTATTCTGTGAGAAAAGTTAACAAGGCTATGTCATACACGACTTTACGTGAAGAATTTCTTAGGGCTTTAAAGCCACATGTTAAAGACGTCAAGCAGTACTGCTTACATTCTTTAAGGTCAGGCGGTGCTACTGTTGCCGCTAATAAAGGAGTAAAAGACAGGTTATTTAAACGGCATGGTCGCTGGCTTAGCGACAGTGCAAAAGATGGATATGTGAAAGACGATTTAAATGAGCGTTTATCTGTATCTTTATCTTTAGGATTGTGAATTTTGATAGACAGTAAGCTTCATTAACTTTTGATATGTAGCAATATGTGTGTTATATTTGTATGAATATACATGTATCATGATTGATATTGTTCATTAGAATAAATTTCGTTCACATTCTATCATTCTGATTTTTGTTTAAATTTTTGATTATTATTATCATTTTAATAATGATATTATAGTTTCTTTTTCCCGTTCTTTAAATTTCATCGGTTTAGCCCATCTAACACAGAACACACGGCTTACACGGTTGGCCACCCGTGTAAACCGTACATACAACCGAACCAACCGTAGCGTAATCCGAGTTACAGTCGGGCCATTCAAGTGTATCCGTGTAAGCCGTATATGATTTTTAAAACTTTAAAAAAACTGACACGGATGTCATGTCCGTGTATGATCGTATTAGCGACCGTACAAGACCGTACGAGGCCGTGTGAGACCGTATGAGACCCGTACATACAACCGTATTTCAAGTCCACTACGGGTGAGTCCAACCGTGTCAAGATCGTATATAAATCGTATGGAATCGTTCGAGACCGTCCTTAAGTCCTACATCCAACACTCGATTTACACCCGAATATCACACGATGACGGGACGATGCACACGAGTTTCATACGATCGCCATACGACAAATACGGTTCAGGTACGAATCATACATGGCAGACACGAAATAGTACGGGTATACATGGTATAGCACGGCCTCGTGCGATCTTACACGGCCTTTTTCATTGGATATTATAAATATTTAGGAAATCATTTTATTACGCAGCTTCTACTTATATCTGAGAGTTTTCTTTAAAATAATTGACTTTATCATTAAGGCGTTGCTTATTAAATATTTTAGAATTATCCCATTGCAAAAATTAATTTCCCATAGTCCCTTAATTGGTCTTGGTTCCTATTATATCATCTGTTCTTGCCATGGAACCGAACCAACTTCAGACATGAAGAAACCCCTGAGGTAGTTTCTTTGTTGCTTTCCAAGGTTATGGTCTACGTTACAGCCAACAGGTACTCCTGCGTCCGCTAGTTTACTCTCCTCTAGTCATACTAGGGCATGGTTTGGTCCTCTTGGTCGGCATTGGCTGATACACCAGGCTATCGTATCCTCAAAAGCGTGTGCAACATGACGCAGGTAAGGACCAGGGACTTCACATTTTCTGTTTTCTTATCAACTGTTGTATGAAGCAGACATTGAAATTTGTTGGCCAATATTCCGATGCATTCTCCACCACTCTGGCATGAGACTGTCTGTAATTTAATATGCACTCATCATGGACAAGTTCCATCCTTGAGAAGGGTTCATTATCAAGGTCATCAATGGAAATGCATTGTCTCCCAGGAAGAAGTAGGACAGGTTTTCGTTCAGGCCTGGCAGCGGCTCTGGATCAGGAAAACCTAATTAACCACCTTCCACCAACTCCCTCAATTCAGATTTGTTGAACACTTGACAATCGGACGCTGAACCATACTCCGTCACTAATGCCAATAAGAACTTGTAGTCGGCATCTGCCAATGCCAGAAGGCTCATGAAGAAAAATCCTTGTAGTTGTGGTAGAGTGATCCATATTTTGGTGGAGCCTGGATATGAATATGTTTGCCATCCAGGCCACCACAAGCATGGGAAAAATTCCACGTGATGATGAACCTGTCACTGACTTCCCTCCATTTACCTTGCTAAATAAGTGGTAGCTTAACGTGGGCTTTTAATGTGTCGACTTTGGCCTTCAGGACGGTCGGTATGAATTTGGAGATTGTATTGTCTGCAACACGGAAACTGTACATGTAGCACCAGTGGCCTTGTGTCTGAGTGTGATTGCAAGCATGAGGTCAGGCCCCTATTGTTCTCAGAAAATAAATAATAGTAAGCAAATATTTATCAGCGACATTTGTTTTTAAATTCTCACATATATGTTTATACATATATCTACTATCGATCATTGAGATTAGTATTAATAGTTCATGCTTTTTACACTTTGCTATTGATTTCTTTTCCCTGGAAAAATATAATATCAGTGTTCAATTTGGCATCAACACGGAGAAAGGTTTTGTAATACATAGGGTCCTCTCTGTTTAGTTTTTATAGCAGAGTCTCATATTGACCAAACATGGTCCTTCTGTTTGGCCATTCTCTTGTCCAAATTTGCCTCCTTCTTCTCTGCCATAAGTTAGCTTGATTTTTGTCTCTCCTCACGCCTTCTGGCCAAAATAATCTCCATTTCTATTTAAGCCTAACCATTTTTTCTAGTTCCCTTAGTCAGTTGTTCTCTGTTCACTCGTATATCTGCTATTGTTTTTATTTTTCGATGAGAATTCGAAAATTTATGAAGCCAAGCCGTCAAAATGGGTCAATTTAAATCAAAACATACACGAATGTGTGATAATTCGGGATCCTTTGTTAACCCTGTAAAAGTCGTGTGAATCAAGTAAATTTCGTTATAAATCGTACCAGACCGTATCAGACCCAAGTTGGAACCGTACAACATTCGTATGTATTCGTATGCTAATCGTGTTCAAACCTTGTTTGGCCGAGTATATCCGTGCTTTATTCGCACATACTCGTGCTATATTCGAGTCTAACTCTTACCAACTAATCTCCAGGCACGGTTGGAGCCCAATACTCGTACCAGTCAACCCGTGTATAACCGAGTATACCGTATGAGAACCGAGTGTCCAACCGTGTTTTGTGTGAGACGGGCATTACCCAAGTACTTCGGATAAAAATTACAATTTGAAATTGAAAGTAAGACTGAGTTGTCTAATTTGTCTAATGTCACATTTGTCTAATGTGACGTAGTAGATTTAGGGAAATATAATTTCTTTCGTTTGAGGAACGAATTAGAAGGAAATTGATTTCCCTTAAGGTAACGTTGTCATCGTCAGACTATTTAGTAAAGCGTGACATGAGTGCACGATATTTTCGTGCAGTTTTTCAGTCTCTGTAAGTTCATTCAGCTTTGGGTAACCGACCGGTTTACATCGTTTAATTTTTAGCTCACCTGTCACTTTGTGACAGCGTGAGCTTTTGTGATCGCTTTTCGTCAGGCGTCCGGCCGGCCAGCGTCCGTAAACTTTTACTTTAAATGACATCTCCTCATAAACCACTAAGCCAATTTCATCCAAACTTCACAGGAATGTTCGTTTGGTGGTTAACTTTGAAAATTGTTCAAAGAATTGAATTCCATGCAGAACTCTGGTTGCCATGGCAACCAAAAGAAAAAACTTTAAATATCTTCTTCTAAAAAACCCAAAGAGCTAGAGCTTAGATATTTGGCATGAAACATCTTCTAGTGAGTGTCTACCAAGTTTGTTCAAATAAAGGCCTGGGGTTAAAATTGGCCCTGCCCCAGGGGGTCATTGATTTTCCCTATATGTATATAGTTATTACTTAAAACATCTTCTTTTATAGAACCCCAAGAGCTAGAGCTAAGATATTAAGCATGAAACATCTCATAATGGGTGTCTACCAAGTTTGTTCAAATAAAAACCCTGGGGTCAAAATTGGCCCCACCCCAGGGGGTCATTGATATTTCCTAAATGCATATAATAAAAACTTAGAAATCTTCTTTTAAAGAACCCAAAGAGCTAGAGCTAAGATATTAAGCATTAAGATATCTATTTCAAAACAAAAAAGAATATTTTTCCGTCACTAACTGCAGACGAAATGATTTTTGGCTTAACAGATGAAAGTCCTTTATCAAAAACTAAAAATCTAATTTTAATTTACTTTAAGATGTATATTTATCAATGTAGAATGCAAAAGAGTATTCCCACAGTTTTTGGAACTAAAAAATATATAACATATTGTTACAACATTGAAAAAGAGACTTCAATGATAAATAACAATGTTGAAACCTTTAATTCTGCGTGGAATTCTTATCTAATTTTCCTTTATGCAGATTAACACAATATTTTTGTTTTCTTCTTCTTATAATTATTATTACTATATTATAATTATTATTACTATTATTATTATTATTATTCTCTACATATATGCAGACTTAAACTTTTAGGCTGTATTGACCAATACAAAAACTACACATCAAACTATTATATTTTTACCCCGCTTAAAATGGCTTTAGAGATAAGTAAATGACTGAAAAGATGAATAGATATGATCAATAACAATATCAAAAGCGCAGACTGCAGTGAGAGAGTGCAGATGAATGAGTGTAGTATGTAAAATGAATTATTTTTCTTTTATGATATGTTCTGTTTTTTACTTTGAATTCATTTATAGTTATATGTTTATATAAATATTTAGCATGAAACATGTTTTAATGGGTGTCTATCAAGTTTGTTCAACTAAGAGCCTTGGGGTTGAATTTAATCACATCATACTGCGTACCTCTCACGGAATTTACAGAATATTTACCGAATATTAAGGTATTCTGTGTATTGACCGTATAATCAGTATGGAACTGACAGGTTAATAAAATCAAACAATAAGTATAAAGAAATGAGTATTAACGGTACACTATGTTAATATATATGCATGCATATTGTAATTAGCCGAGTTTGATTGGGCAAACATTTTCCAAACTTGTTGAAAGATGTTCAAAATATATTTATTCTATAAATAGGCTTACGAAACAGGCAAAAAGTAGATATAACGGAGAATTGCCTAATCAAAGAGCCAAACAAATCTAATTGAGGACGAAGCTCATTTCCTTATTGTGTGTCCTATTTACAATGGTTATAGAACTGCTGCTTTAGGAAATGATATTTCAAACCATTCATTATGCTCCCCTTCAAAGAAGTTGGGGTATATTGCTTTGCATTTGTCTGCCGGTCGGTCCGTAGACCAAATGGTTTCCGAGTGACAACTAAAGAACGCATAGGTCTTCAAACTTGGTATAATGATTGTTCATGACCAGCAGATGAACCCTATTGATTTTGGGGTCAAAGGTCAAGGTCACACTGATCTTGTAGGTAAAATCGGTGTCCGAGTGATAACTAAAGAATGCTTAGGCCTAGGAACTTCAAACTTGGTATGCTGTTTGTTCATGACCAGCAGATGAACCCTATTGATATTGGGGTCAACGGGTCAAAGGTCAAGGTCACATTGACCTTGTAGATAAAAACGGTTTCCGACCGATAACGAAAGAACGTTTAAGCCTAGGAACTTCAAACTTGGTATGATAATTGTTCACTACCAGCAAATGAACCCTATTGATTTGGGGGTCAAGGGGTCAAAGGCCAAGGTCACATTGACCTTGTTGGTAAAAACGGTTTCCGATCATTAACTTAAGAATGCTTAGGCCTAAGATCTTCAAACTTGGTATGGTGATTGTCCAGGACCAGAAGATGACCCCTTATTGATTTTTAGGATCAAGGGGTCAAAGGTCAAGGTCACATTGACCTTTCAGGCAAAATGGTTTCTGATTAATCACGAAAGAATGCTTAGGCCTAGGAACTTCAAACTTGGTAAGATGATTGTTCATGACTAGCAGATGAACCCTTTAGATGTTTGGGTCAAGGGGTCAAAGGTCAATGTCACATTGACCTTGTAGATAAAAAAAGGTTTCCGAAAAATAACTAAAAAACGCTTAGGCATAGGAGTCAAGGGGTCAAAGGTCAATATCACATTGCCCTTTCAGGCAAAAATGGTTTCCGAGTGATAACAAAAAAACGCCCAGGCCTAGGGACTTCAATTTTGTGATTGTTCATGACTAGCAGATGACCCCTGTTGATTTTGGGATGTGATATGTGTAATACTTTAGATTTTGTGAATTAATTTTGGGACTAAAACGAATCATCAACCGGAAGTACATATTAATTAAGTTATCTAAACCAATTAAGTCTTTAAACTGATTAAAGTCACTTTAACCACGTGTTTATACATTATGACCGACAATTAACCATGAAACTTATGAACCATGAAACTAATGAACCAGAGTGACAACATCTCACCTTGCTGTTAAAACACTTTGACTAATTGACATGAAAATATGTTGGACTTGTATGGACGGGACTAAAAACTCCTTTAAACTGTAAACAGGAGTCTAATTCGACCTAAGGGAGGTCAAAGTACAAAGATAAAGAAGCAAATTTGACAGGACTTTAAAAATACTTTGATTTATGTGGATGTTTGAGTAAGGAGATTTGGACTAATTTTGAGTCAAATGTATGAATATTCCGGTAGTTAAAACTTAAAATTTCTTCTTTTGAAAAAAACCAAAGAGCTAAAGCTTGAATATTTACCATGAAAAATCTTCTTATAGAAATCTACCGAGTTTGTTCAAATAATAGCCTTAGGATTAAAATTTGCCCCGCCCCAAGGGGTCATTGAGTTTCCTTACATGTACACTTCTTTTGCAACTGTTGTTTTCCCTTAGCAGTAGCAGCCAGTAATGTTTTTTTTACTCATGCACTACTTCAGATAATATGAACTTTTTGATATCAGTTTAAGATTTAGATTTTATATTTGCTTTTGATTTAGTTTAAAATATTACTTGTTCCTTGGAGAGTTTTAAAATATGTAAGGGTAATCAATTTCAGAGCCATCATGGCTCTCTTGTTTATTTAAACTTTAGTTTGATATAGATTGATTCCAGTTCACTTTGTAAGGTACTTTATATAGGCGCTAAGTTTTGGAAGATTTTTTAGCACTTGATTTTTGATAAGATAGTTTTTAAGATATAATAAATCTGTTGGTATGATGTATGTAGATTTAAGAAAATAAAAGTCAAAAAATTATTAGATTTGTCAATAGAATATTCATAACAGTTCAAGCTCTTAATAAATTGTAAATCAGGCATTGTAAATTTGAGAATTTTAATTTTTCTTTCGATGTTGAATTTCCTTTATCTATCCTTTTGTCCTACTGTAATAATGTCAGTAGACTTACAGTGGAATGTGAACGCATCTGTGTCCTGTTGATTATGTTTCTTAATCTATTTTCTAGCGGGTCATCGGTGGTGAAAAGTATATTGCAAATCCCCATACAAAGTAGAAAAATTACTCGTAAAGCAGTATACCACCATTTTACAAACTGTGCATTGAATGCTTATAAGACATGGTGTTTTTAGGTCATCAATCATCATACAGGGTGCATTGCGCGTTGTCATCAATTTCTTTAGAAAACATCTCCTATGAACATTAACCATGCTTTATAGGAATGATCCTTGGATGATCCTCTTTCAAAGTTGTACAAATGGTTCAAATCTTAGGGCTAGAAAAGAAGTTTAAAAATACAGATTTAAAAAATAATAAGAAATAAGAAAAAGTCAAGCATGGCCCCTGCAAAGTGGTGACTTTTGTGAAATATTTCATATTTTAATTGTTTCAGATTGCTGTGAGGGTGCTGAAGATTGCTGTGAGGATTCAGATTGCTGTGAAGATGAATGCGAGAAAAACTGGATAGAAACTACAGCTATAGTATTTATAATAATTGGTTGCCTAGTTGGAATTGTGGCTGTTGTCATATTTTACCTGGTTTGGTGTAAGTTTTTTCACTTATCATACCTATCCTTTCCTTTTCAAAATTTTAATTCTTAATGATCACCTTCACATTTATCTAGAAATATAGAATATCAAATATTAGGTTATGAAATTAAATGTTAATGTATCGAAAGGCTTCTGTGTCTTAACTTCATCATTTTAGCTAAGACTTTTTCAAAGAAAAAAAGAGCTTTTCTACAGTAATAGTGTTGTTGAAGTCTGAAACATTAACGTTAGTAATACTAATAATATTTCATTTTTCAACGGCATGCCTTCATACTTGGACACATGAACCCTTTGGACAAGACCTTTAAATTGACCAGACTGAAATTGACCTTCATTCATAGATGACCTTGAACTTCAAAGTCAAATATTTGAATTTTGCTAAATTTTGCTATAACTAACTATAACTTTATTATTTTACTTCAGCACATCTACCTGAAGGACAATGTCATTAAATACATCAAACACAATTTGACCTTGACTTGTAAATGATCTTGATCTTGAAGGAGAATTATAGTTATTTCACATACTTGGGTACAACATTCTGTGGGACAATACATAAAGAAAGATTTAATTGAACTTGACCTTAATTTAACCTTGACATTAAATTAGTGATTTATGCAACAATTGGCAATATCTTTATATAGTTATGGATAATACCTGTGCAAACAAAACTTATACATAACAAAAGTGACATATCGATGGCTCAGCGCAATACTAGTCTAAGACAAATTTTTTACCAAAAAATCACCTTTTTACATATTTTGATAAACGTAGGTCAAATACACATTCTGTGAAAAGGTTAGGGTAATTAACACTTTTTTTACCTTTTTTATTTACAAGTAAAATAAAAGACTATCTCAGGTAATTAAATTTCACCTGTGCAATATAGGTCTAAGTTGAGTTTGTCTCTTATTCCAATGTAAAATATATCACTTTTCCTAAAAAATGCTCGAGTTAGACCTTAAATGTTTGATTTTAAGTTACAGAAAATATGCATATCCCATTAAAAATGTTAAAAAGAAAATGTGAGAATTCAATAAAACACTAGTAACAATTTGCCTCCATCAGTGTTTTGTATTTATGGCCAGAAAATTAGTCAATTGCATATCATGTACATGCAAACAAAAAATATTTAAAGAAAATTAATAAGACAATTTATTATCACAATCGAACAATAATTTTTGTCTTTGACATCATATTAAATACTGTATTAATTGATTACATTAAGTACAGTTGAAACTGACTATCATATTTTGTACAAAGAAAAAGACGGTGTATGTTTTCTGTTTCCAACATATTAAATTGGCTTGGAGTGAGGTGTCTCTCATGAATGTGTATTGACATTTTAATAGGCCCCTTAAATTTCTTTTATGGAATTTTAAATTAATCATATTCCCTTTGGAAAATTTAATAACACATTTAGGTACATAAAATAAATGGAAATAGCCGGACATGAGTATGTGGGATTTCATATACCTTGATCCCCTCTCAAAATGTCGTATTGCTTTTTTAAAAGTTTGACCTTTAGTTTAATCAATATGCTGCGAATATTGTCTTACATTTATTTCTTTTTTTACACTTTTGTTTCATATTTATATAATTGAGGTTTAACCTTAAAATAGGTGGTCAGGGGTAGAATGTAAATTGTTTCACTGCCAAATCAAACTTTAGCCTGCACACGTATTAAAACATCCAGCAATACAATAGAGCAACTCAAAGCTTAGCAGCAAACATTGTGGGCAAATCACACATCCTCTCAATTTTCATTGGAGTGGTGATACATCGCCAGAAAATATATCAAAATATGCACACTTGCATATTGTTATGACCTGTTTTAGCTCTTGTAATCTAATAATTTTATGCAGCATACGGATCGATTGAATTTTGAGACAGTTATGTGCAAAACATTTTGACTTACATAGTACGTAGTAGCAGAAACTGTGTAGCTGGAGACCCAAAAATCATTAGCAGGGCAAAACACATTTTTATTCCAGGGCAAAAAAGTGTATTATGCTCAGGTACTTGATCTATCAATCTATCCTGAAAAGTTTCATTGAAATTGCATTAATGAGGTATAATAGGAGTAGTCTAGGAAATTTTTTAAAATAACCTTTTCATTCCCGGGCCATACACTGGCCACAAACATTCACGTGGAAAACCCGTGTAAATATGCACAAGATTACATATAAACTTATTTATTGCACGTAGTTATTTGACAGTATTCTGGACTACGCTTTTATATTATGTATCCTGGCAAACACACAAAAAACCATTTTAATCAACGTTGAAGAAATTGCATTTTGTAAGTTTAATGAGGATAGTCTGGACAAGTTTGTGACGGGAAGGACGGAGTTCTACGGGCCAGTATATTTGAGATACTCATTGTTTTCTGTATTGTCTTTTTTAGCCAACAAAAGAAATAGCCAAATTAAAGTTATGAACATTATAAATGTAGTTACTATTGTCACCTATAGCAATTATGTAACTGTTATGATGGACATACAGACAGAGGATGTAGAAGTGGTCCCTGTATGTTGCCACGACTCTGTAAAGGCGACGCAAAAAATTATTCTGAATTATGTTATTAGTTAATAATTCTTTGTTCTAGTAGGTTGTACTGCCCTACTTTTTTGGCTTAGATATAATTGACAACCTCTTATTTGGTCAAAATTAAAAGATAAAATGACTTTGATATATAAAATGAAACATTGTTTTTAACTTTTTTAACTGTTTTCACTCTCATAATATATTCTAAGCAGTTGAAAAAGTTAATACAAAAGTTGTAATAAAAGCATGGTCAAACTACAATTTTCATTTTTGAAAATATTTGATATAAAAGAAAATAGAACCACCCAAATTCTTTCAGATTTAGCGCGTTACAGTAACACCGGAATTCCACACCTGATTTAAAGCAAGACACCAATGGTGCTTAAGTTGTGCATTGATAAATTAAAGCGTGTCTTATTTGCACAAATGTGACATCAATTCCCTCTTTTCAAACTTTGATGATATCATAATTGAATCATAATATATTCCTGCATCGTCAGTCTTCATTGTTGATGACAAATGTTTATAACGCTATATTTTTTAAATCAAAAATTAATCAATGCTGTTGCATTTTGTTTAGAATTCAAACTTATTGCACAGATAACCTGAAAAAAAACGTAAGTAAATCTGAATCTCAAACAAATTGAAAAGGAAGAAATAAATGTACTTTCATCTAAAGTCAGCTTGCATGATATATAAACAGAAAATATTGAGTGATTTAGTCTTTGTAAATTTCTGCTAGAGACTTGCAGAATATTTTAAACTATGCTTAAATTAATAATATATATTGTGTTCAAAACTTAAAATTTCATTTATATCAAAATATTTAAAGTACAACAGGTCTAACGCAAAGATTTGTACTACTTTTACCAAATTTCAGTACGGAATTTGAGTAAAGTCTAACTCAAGTGAGTCTTGTATTGAAGTCAGAATTTCAGCGCAATAAGGGTCTTACTCTAAAATACACAATTGGTTTTATTTTAATTAAAATTTAGATAAATGGCATTATTTGTAATTATAGCTAATGTCAACTTAGCAGAAAATGTTTTCTAATATAAGTATTTATGAACTAAATCACTTTTTTGTCTCTCCTGAACATTTTCAAAAATAGCAGTTAGACCATTATTGTGCTGAGCCATCGATATTAAGTAATTGAGCTTTATATGACAATGACTGGCAAGGCCAAACATTGAATTTAGCTTACACTGTCATAACCTTAATATTTATTTACTGATATGATTTGTACATGGACTATAGAACGCATATGACAAAACCCTCACGTTGAATTCAATATGAAATGACCATGATCTTTCTATTGACCTTGACTGTCAAATTATTGAAAATGGCTTAAAAGAATGTAACTTTATTTTTTTAACAGGTTTGATTTATCCTTGGACATGTTATTTTTTTAACAGGTTTGATTTATCCTTTGACAAAAGAACACAGTGCCTAAATTGACATTTTATATCATTGTAAATATGATGTTGACTTTTAATGGACCATAAACTTGAAGGTTTAATAATTTCGTCTCCCAAAATTTTTGGATGACACATTGTTTTCGCCTTCCCCGTCTGTCCATCCATCTATCTGTTCAATTCCGTCTGTCGGTCCATCTGTCTGCATTAGGCGTGTCCTATCATTCACAAGTTTAACTACTGGTGGGGTCACAGGAGTGATTAGTACCATCTCTAGATGTGCATGCCACCGTTACGTTCCCCTTTGCTACACAAAATTGCCACCAACGCTAAAAATAGAAAAAATTTGTGCGGCTTTCACAACTGAATTTTACAGGAGTGATCAGTTCCATCCCTAGTTGTGCGCCTCGCCAGAACATTTTGCTTCGTTGCACAAAATGGTCACACAGATATAACTGCTGAAACTTCACAGGAGTGAGAAGTACCATTACTTATTGTGCATATCGCTGGCATATTTCGCTTCACTGCATTAAATTGCTGCCAATGCTATAAATCCAGCTTTCACAAGTGAAACTGCTGATTTCATTTCAATGAAAACTGCACAGGAGTGTTCAGTGCCATCCCTAGTTGCTCATATCATGGCATGTTCTGTTTTGCTGCACAAAATGGCTGCTCGAGCTAATAGAAAAAATATTGCCCTGCTTTTACAGGTCAAGCTACTCTAGGAGCAATTTCAATGAAACTTCACATGAGTGAGGCATGTTCTGCTCCGCAGAACAAAATGACTGCAAGAGCTAAAATAGAAAAATATTTCCGGCTTTCTCAGGTCAAACTGCTGGTGGGATTTCCACCAAGATTCATAGGATACATAGTTTTGGGAGACATATGTTTTGTGACAAAAACCCTTCTTGTTGAAATTTGCTTAAATTGTTATGACTTTATTACTTACAGATTTGATTGATACTCAAACAAAGGAACACATGATAAAACTGACTTGTAACATTATTGTGATATATTCTTGACCTTTAATTGACGTTTAATGTCTAAATCAAATTATTAATATTAACTTAGTTATGTATTTATGGATTTAGTTCTTTTTTGCACAGATATATTTTCTAGTAGTATTAGTTACCGCAATATTCTTTTTGCAATGTCTTTGACCTTAGAATTAAGAAAAAAGGCGAATGTATACCGCCTGACAGTGGTTCTTGTAAATATTGACTTAAATATATTGTTTTTATTTGTCCATAGCAAAACATCTCGGAATGATATTAAATAGATTGCGAATAACATGTTCGTCATTGGTGGGAATATTATTTAGTATATAGTTCCCTTGTGATTCCTTTATATTTATCATTAGTTTCATATTTAATTTACAAACACCTTGAATGTGTTTAAAGTTCTGTGGTCATTTTCTGTTGGGAACTATATTATTTAATGAAACAGAATTAATTTTGAGCAAAGGATGCTTTTATAAAGTTTCATGAGTGACAGAAAAATAAGATCTGAGCTTGAAATGATGTCTAATAAATTGAAAGTAAAATGAAAAACAAACTAAGATATTATATTTTTCAGCTGGTAGAATTGGACCTGGCAATAATGGTAAGATTTAATGATGTTATGCTCATCCATTGACTTATATCCATCATTTTAAATAGTAATGTCACTTTTCTTTCCAATCATCTGTTTTGCCTCATCAGAAAGTAAACATTCCTTTTAGCAAAAAATAACATAATATAGCACTTTACAGGCTCGTTGAAAGACCCTGTGTTCATTTTTATGTAGGTGGCGGCATTTTGATTTGCCTTTGGCTGTGCATATGTTCCAAAATATTGTGTCATATGTAGCTCTTAAGGTGCTTTAGCAAGAGTCAACAAACTTTACAGGAATGTTGACCAGCATGTGAACTTGTGCCCTTGACAGAAAAAATTGCAATTTTTAACTTGTGTCATGCCTAGGCTAGTTAAAAAAGTGTTTGACCTTGAGTTATGATACTTGTCATGAATGTTGGTCAGCATGTGAAGGTACAGCTGTATGCATCTGAGGGTTTGCTTGTGGATTTATTCAGTATTTGTTAAGTTATTGCCCTTGCTTAAATCATCAGGGTGTCTCAAAACAAGTTTATATTGTTGCCATTCTGTGATATTAATCTTTATTAATGACTCAGACTGTTTTTATTTTCAAGAATACGTTATTAAGTGGCCATATAACCATGAATGAGTGGGGGCATCTGTGTTCTTCTATGGACATATTTCTAGTCTTAATTGGTACCTTTGGCAAAGTTTTATTATACTGTTGTACATTTGTGTGCTTTCGTTCTTTCGTGATTCAACGAAATCTAGTTTAAACTAGATGTCTTCTAGCAATGAACTGGTCAGAATTAACATACAGTCAACTCCGCTTATAACGAATTCAGTGGCTTGTTAAGCGCATATTCGCCGTAAAAAAAGACATACCTGTCACCGGTGTAATTGTTTTTTTAAGGCAGTGGCAATTTTATGTGGGGCATTTTATTGAACAGTATTTTATGTAAATGTATTTAGAGATGTAGGACTTGTCTATAAAATGGATACTATTTGCATTATTTTGCTATTTGTTTGATATCCATACAGAGAATCGATAATTTGGTCATTAACGGTTATTTACAGTAATTTATCAAACAAGGCTGGGAAAAACAAGTAGGAAACTATGTTGTGAGAAAATTTTATCAAAAGCTTTATTCCCTGAAGCCATAATGCTTAAACAGAGGAAATTTTATGTGATTTTTGCCATTTGGGGCTTGAGAAATTGTTTGCTATAGCCCAAAATTTGTTTTAAGCAAGTACGTATTATTAGCGATGTAATTTAATATAAAATAAAGAAGGAATCGGCAGGGGATTTCAGATATAGTCCCACAATTAACGATAATTCGTTATAAGCAAGTTCGTTATAAGTGGACTCGACTGTATAAGGAAAGGTCAGTCACACAGCCAGTGAGGTCAAATTTAAGCTTAGTTAATCAGAAACACAACAAAGATATTTATCATTTCAATGATATCTGTCATGTAGAAAGATTTTTTTTGCATCATCAAACCCATTGTCTATATGGTTCTTCTTTAAGGCTACTATCTTACACATTGTAGTTGACCAAAAGTATATTGAGAGCTGTCCTACAAGTGGGTAGATAGGAGTCAACGTGTTGACTGTCTGTGTGTTGGTCTGTCCTTTATGGTTTCCAGACGATAACTAAAGTTTGGAATGAGTCATTGTAATATGTAACTTGGTATATAGCTAACTTATGTGGGAACCTTGGTTGGTATTGCTTTGAGACCCCTGGGGTTAAGGTCAAGTTCACTTTTCACTAAAAATAGAAAAACGATTTCTGGACAATAGCAATAGTTTGAAATGAGATGTTGTAATCAAACTTGGTATATAGTAAGCTTATTTGAAGACTCCAGTTTGTATTGCTTTTGGACCCGCTGGTGTCAAAGTCAAGGGCATTATTACTAAAAATTGAAAAATGGTTCCTGGACAAAAACGAGAGTTAGGAATGAGATATTATTACCAAACTTTGTAAATAGCAAGCTTATATGAAGAGCCAAGCTATGATTGCTTTTGGACCCCCTAGGGTCAAGGTAACTGTTACCAAAAATAGAAAAATGGTTTCCTGAAAATAACTAGAGAAAGGAATAAGATATTGTATTCAAATTTGGTCATATAGCAAGCTTATATTTGGACCTCGGTTAGAATTGCTTTTGGACCCCCTGGGGTCAAGGTCACTGCTACTTAAAATAGAAAAATGGTTTCCAGACAATAACTAGAGATAGGAATGAGATATTGAAACCAAACTTGGTGTATAGCAACTAAATATGAAGACCTCAGTTGGTATTGCATTTGGATCCCCTGGGAATAAGGTCACTATTACTAAAAATAGAAAAATGGTTTCCGTGCAATAACTAGAGTTAGACATGAGATATTGTAATCAAACTTGGTGTATAGCAACTTTATATGAAGACCTTGGTTGGTATTGCATTTGGACTGCCTGGGATCAAAGTCACTTTTACTTAAATAGAAAATAGATTTTGGACATTTAAACTACAGTTAGGAATGAGATGTTGTAATCAAATTTGGTATATAGCAAGAAAAATTGTTCCCCGACAATAACAAGAGATAGGAATGAGATTTATAATATCTGTCTAATTTTCGGTTTAGATCGGAATATCTGTCCTGTGGGTACCCTGCCCATGGGGCGGTAACGAGGCTCTGAACTGCAAATATTTGTCAGATATGTTTTCTTGCATTTTCTGCCATATTCATTCATATCTAAAATGGTTTACCTCAACTGGATACTTATTCATGGAAATTAAATTTCATTTCATCCATGACTATTTTCTTACAAAAGCGTAGGAATTTAAATCTTTGATACCTTGATCTTTGAATAACATTGACCATCAAGATCAAACATTTAATTTTAATTTTATTTTATGCAAGAATATTAAGTTTTCCTGAAGTATTCTTAACTAAAGTTTTCTTCCTCTAAAGTGTTTGACTTTAGAAATGAAAAAGTAAAGCGAGGTCCCTGCTAGATATTGGCTCTTGTGTCATAAAGAATATACGTGGGGAAAATTTGGGACTTTCATTTTACATCAAATGGAAAAAAACCAAAAGAAGTTTGACATATAGAATTAAGTTCTATACTGTATTTATAAATATTCACGCTGGACCTTCATGATGTATGTAATATGCCACCTGGACTGCAAAAGAAGTCAGGGCGTTACTGTCTTATAGACATATTTCTAGTTCATTCTTGTTTCTGTTTTATTCCAGATGACAAAAAAATCTGCTCCCCTATGGACACCCTTTGGAGTGATAATGCATGGAGAAAAAGACTTGAGCATGAAATAAATGATGAACTTTTCTGTTTTCATTTTGGTCTTCTATATTGGATTTTTGTTGTTGTTGTTGAGTTTTTGATAAAAGATAGATGTTCTGGTAACTTAAAGTGAATCGCTCGTCGATTGTTTTCTGTTGATTATTGTCTTCCTACCATACACTTAATTCTGCCTTCTTGAAATACTTGCTTTGAATTTATAGCTGATTCTAACTAAAACATGGAATAATTGTGGAGGTCATATTGCACTTTGTATATGTATATATTTGACATTACATTTCATGTCCAAGATTAAAAGTTATGTGCAGTATATCTTAATTACAGTGGCCACCCAGTTAATGCTTGTGCATTGTCTTAGTGTATGACTCAGTACATAAGCGTTTCAAGCTATGCAGCATTTTGTAACCGTTACATAATGTTCACTCTATATATGTCATTTTATAATTACAGATTTTGTTTTATCCTGCTGCTGTCTATATCATCAGTTGGATAAAGCCTTGCCGAATAAACTTGTCTTTCTCCAGTCATTACGTCACATGGTGACGTAACATGTTTAGCAGCAAAACAAAACTACATATAGATGCTATTTTATCGGGGGAAGAATGAAACCATTTAATTATTCTAAAAACATGATAAAAAGCCGGATAAATCAAATATATGGTTGATGTCGGGACGGAGAAGGTTTATCCGGTTGGCTGCGAAAGTGAATCTTGGCCCGCTAAAGCTCGCCATAATACACTTTCTCGCTCATCAGATATACCTTCTCCATCTTGGTCCTGCGGACTTTAATTTATGTTCTATCAAACACATTAGGAAAAAAGTATGAATTTATAGCATGATACAGTTATTTCAGTAGTTGAAGCTGTTTGTGTTTTATATTGAAAAGTTTCCAAGTATGTAGCTATGAACTTTGATTCATATGTTTTATTTAGTCAACAATGGCATAACTTAAGTTATTATAAAAATAGTATTAAATTGGACTCCCTACATGTCCATTTTAAAATTGTAAATGTAAACAGAATATTTTCTTTTGTTAATTAAAAAGCTAAGAATGATGGAGATTAAGAATTAAACACCAGACTACATAATGCCAGTTTAGATAAATGGTGTTGAAATTCATGACCATTTTCCATCAATCATAATATCAAATTCTGTGTACTCTGACAATGTTGGAATATTTGCCAGGACATTAAGTGTGCTCAATAAAAGAATAGATCTTGAGTGACAATACACAAAGACAAAACTTTTCATTGGACAAAAATGTTCCATATGCATTAAGATATGGAGAACTGAGGATTACTTGTTATTTCTTTAAATAATTATTTTGTTTGTCTCATATGGAAAAAGAACTAGTCAAGGCTTGTTTTTAAAGTGACATTATGCTCATGTTTTTCATATTCAGGTTGAGCTTAATTGACTTTAATTTTTGGACTGTTATAATGATGACTGACCAATTGTTTGTTAATTGAAAACGTTTCGGTTAAAATATAAATCTATTAAAATCTGAAAAGACTGCCCCACTCGTTTTATAAGTTGAATGTAACAGTTTAATTTCGATGCATATTTACATACATTTCATTGTGACATGTAAGTTATTTATCATTCAAATGAAGAAAGTTAAAATATTGAAAGGAAATATGGTAAAATATAAACTTATTTTGACTGTCACCTGTTCACTCACTATATACCCTTGGATGGGCATAGTGTCACTTTAAGATAAAGTATAATGTAAAGTTACATTTTATTCAAGAAAGGAAAATTTCAAAATTTAAGTAATGTCAGACTACCCTTTCATGAATAAATAAAAGTCATTGACTATGGTTGATCAGTAAATTATTCTGTTTTTATGGTATATAAAATTGTTGGTTTGTTGAATGATATACTTTTGCTGAATTAAACCTGCTTCAAGTAACCTTTGTCTTTGGTTGGAAGATGTATTCCATGAATATCAGTCAAACTACTGGAGATTTCAAACAAACTATACAGAAGTGATCAGTGCCATCCCTAGTTGTGCATCTTGCCAGCACATTCTACTTTGAATAGAAAAGTCTTGTTCGGTTTTCACAGATAGAACTGCTAGTTAGATTTCTATGAAACTTCACAGGAGTGAACTGTACCCTCCCTTTTTGTGTATAATGCCGGCATGTTCTGCTTTCCTGCACTAAACAGCTGCCAGAGCTATAAATAGAAAGAAAATCTTGTCCAGCTTTCACAGGTCAAGCAACTGGTTGGAATTCAATAAAAATTCACATGAGTGATCATTACCATTCCTAGTCGTGCATATCGCTGGTATGTCCTGATTTGCTGCACAAAATGGCCATCGGGGCTATAAATAGAAAAATCTTGTCCGGTTTTCACAGGTCAAACTACTGTTGGGATTTCAATGAAACTTCACATGAGTATTCATACACACATGCATAAATATGCAGTTGTGACAAATGAAACGAAATCCTTGGGATTATTAGATTTAAACCCTATTTTAAGCCATCAATCTTATTCAATCTTTAAGAGAACCAAGCAATTGCATATTCAGACGAAGATAAATATGCAAGAACTGATGACATGGCTTAAAAGAGTAAAATATTACTTTAACAGGATTATCTATATCCCATACTTAGATTTTTGTACAGAATGGATTGTAAGGAAAATACAAGCTTTAAGTTTTGTAGTATTTTAGAGCTTGTATCTAGTTCTGCTAGATAAAGATATAGTACTTTCTCCGTTGAAGGTAATAGGAGATGAATATGATATACATCATTTTACCTTCATTAATGAAATGCACAGTTGTATGCATGGAATAATGTGTTGATACACATAAACATAATTTGATTTTGCTAAAATTTTTATAAATCATTGTGTTTGTAAAATCTTATTGAAAGTGAATAAAATACAAATTCTTGTATTTATTCTGTTTAAGTATACTTTCAACATGGTACATCTGAAGGATTGACCATTGTCATTGAGTATTATACAATTCGTTTTTTGTTTTGTTTTTGAAACAAATGTTAATTCTTGTTTAATTTTTCAGACTTCATGCATATGTAACTGAGGTTGATTATCCCACACAATCACTGTATGCTTGCATTTGTGGAACATCATAGACATCCATTTTCCGTCAGCTACGATGTAATACCTGTTTGATTCCTGAATGGTCTACAGAAAGACATTTCATTAACTAGCAGGATCTACAGTGTATATATATATAAAAAAACATTGAAAAAGTGAGATGTTTTGTTTGACAGACTTATAATGTATGTTAAATTTAATGTTTCATTTTTGCATATGTTGACATTGTGTTTTGACAATGTATATTTATGAAAGACATACTTTTAGTTTTTAAATTAAATTAATTTCCGAATTAAAATTTTGTTTCAAATTTGCAAGTTTCTTAAGTAAGTGGGATTCTTGCATTTATGAAAACTTTACTTTTCAAATTATACAGGATTATTTGTTTTTAAGGGAGGAGGAATGTGATAGGGCTGCAATATTAGTAAACGTTGTTCAGTTTTTATTGCCCTTTTTGCTTATTTTCCATACCTTATTTGTTAGAATTAATTTGATTGGTGCTTTCGGTTAAATTCTATATTTTTCATTGGTCGACTTGATTGAAATCATTCAATTAGTTTAAAACTTAGTATAAGTTATTTTAACCAATCAATCTTATAGTTATCATTGCCATAACTACCAAATGTGTATAAATACTGGGTAAATTTCTATATTTCTGGTCTTGGGTACTGGCCGACAGGTCAGTTCACTTCAAAGCTTTAGAGCTTTGACACTCTTTTTAAAAACTTTTTAGTTTTGACTTTGTTTTAAATCTATATGATTTGAGAATTTAGGCTATTCGTTTTAATAAATACTTAGAAATTATGTTTAAATAAATAACTCGTTGTTGGTAGATACTGGTTTGAAATACAATCTTATTCATACTCTTGATAATTATCGTTTAAATAAATCTCGTAGTGTTAAATTTATAAAGTCTTTGTTATACTTTCTAAATAAGAGTAAATGGAAGGTAGCGTCCTACACCACCATCCTAGCCACTGGTTGCCAATTAAGAGTTCTGAGAACCTGGGTAAAGTGCCGTTTAAAGATATATTTGTGATCACGTGTCGTCTGTATAGTAATTTGGCCATTTATATTATAAGTCTGTCCAGAGCGCCAATGAGTGTTGGGCTCGAATCAGCTTGAACCACTGATAATAAACCGGCACTATTACATACTGTTACCCACAAACCCATGTGTTATTTATATAATTATACTATAATTACCCAACAGTAGGTTGACATAACACACTCAGTAAAACTGCCTCAATCTTGTTTAAAACATTCACACAGAGTAAAATGTTTGAATTATCCATAAACTATATTTGTCTGTATATTCGCCTGTTATTATATAAATAACACATGGGTTTGTGGGTAACAGTAAAAATATCATCCCGAGGAAAGTACTGTTACCCGAGGCGTAGCCGAGGGTAACAGTATTTATACGAGGGATGATATTTTTACTGTTACCCACAAACCCATGTGTTATTTATTTTATTATCCCGAACAAATACTGTGATGATCTGAATTTCTAAACTAAATCTAACTGTAACAAAAATAAGCCAAGAGAAGCAATATCTAAACTGTCCTTACCTTGCAAGTTTTAAGTGCACTGTAAGCCTACTTGAGAATATGTTTTTCTTTTATTCCTTAGGCAAGTGATGATATCTACCAGTCATAAACATAAAATAAGCTGTGTTTTGTAAAATAAAATACTAACCCATTTATAAGGTTATGATCTGTGAAATCTGATCCTGCATCCAGAATATTCTTCGCATAGTTTTTGACAAAGTGCATTTAGAAAATAACGATGATATCCTACAGATGTCTGTCCACCAACTCTACTGTATCTGTAACGTTTCACTGGTTAAAATAGTTAAATTATCCTTTGTTGCATGCTTTAATTGTCTGCATATTCCAGTTTGACACAAAATTATTTACATTACAATTACTTCCGTTGAAAACGGATGTTTCCTGTTGACTATTCAACAAAAAAATATTTAATACGCGAAAGGGACTTTAGGGTGCAAAGAACTAAATTTTATCAGAGTAATATTTACTTCGGCGATGCCCTATCGTCGAAAATAAGAATGAATCGAGAAAAAGAATGGCGGCCATTTTATTTCATTTTATTTAGAAAATAGACCACGTGACCAGATTTTATACTGTTAAAAAATACTGTTACCTATGTAACAGTACAAAATTCGTAGTCACGTGGTATGCTTGCAATAACAGTAAGAATAACTCCCAGAAGCCTATGGGAAATTAACATTACGAAAAAAGTGAGGGGTAATAATATATAAATAACACATGGGTTTGTGGGTAACAGTAAAAATATCATCCCGAGGAAAATACTGTTACCCGAGGCGTAGCCGAGGTTAACAATATTTTTACGAGGGGTGATATTTTTACTGTTACACACAAACCAATGTGTAATTTATAGAGGATATTGAATGAGTGTAAGTTCAATACTGAATTTATTGAATCAGTTGAATAAAATTATATTATGCGAGCCTCTGGCGAGCATAATATTATTTTATTCAACGAGTGCAATAAATTCAGTAATGAACTTACACGAATTTAATATTCTATTTATCACATACCCAAAATAAAGACCGTTTAAAGTGAAATAAGAGTCATTTTCATTGACGCGCCTATAGTATAACGCTAACATTCAGCGCGTCTTTACACTATGTTTGTATTACGCTAATGACGTCACGTCAAAATATATGCACGGTCGTGCAATACCATTTTTACGGAGTCGCAAAATCGGCACGGGTGTGTGATAAATTTTATTACCCCCGAACAAAAATACTGTGATGATCTCAAATTGTCAACAAAATCTAACTGTAACAAAAACAAACCAAGAGTAACAATAACTAATTTTAAACTGTCCTTACCTTTTACGTTTTAAGTGTACTTTAGGCCTACTTGAGAAGTTCTCTTTCTCTTTTATTCTTTAAGCAAGTGATGACATCTACAAATCATAAACATACAATAAGCTAGGTTTTATTAGATAACAAAACACTTACCCATTTATAAGGTTATGATCTGTGAAATCTGATCCTTCTGCATCCAGAATATTCTTCGCATGGTTTTTGACAAAGTGCATTTAGTAAATAACAATGATATCCTACTGATGTCTGTCCACCAACTCTATCTGTAACGTTTCACTGGTTAAAATTGTTAAATTATCCTTTAATTGCTTTAATTGCCTGCATATTCCAGTTTGACACAAAATTATTTACATTACAATTACTTCCGTTGAAAACGGATGTTTCCTGTTGACTATTCAACAAAAAGATATTTAATACGCGAAAGGAACTTTAGGGTGCAAAGAACTAAATTTTATGAGAGTAATAGTTACTTTGGCGATGCCCTATCGTCGAAAATAAAAATGAATCGAGAACAAAATGGCTGCTTTTTTATTTCATTTTATTTAGAAAATAGACCACGTGACCAGATTTTATACTGTTAAAAAATACTGTTACCTATGTAACAGTACAAAATTCTTAGTCACGTGGTACACTTGCATTAACAGTATGAATAACTCCCAGAGGCCTATGGGAAATTAACATTACGAAAAAAGTGAGGGGTAATAATATGCAATAGTGCTGGTTAATTATCAGTGGTTCAAGCTGATTCGAGCCCAACACTCATTGGCGCTCTGGACAGACTTATAATATAAATGACCAAATTACTATACGGACGACACGTGATCACAAATATATCTTAAAACGGCACTTTATCCAGGTTCTCTGAACTCTTAATTGCCAACCATTGGCTTGGGTGGTGGTGTAGGACGATACCTTCAATTTACTCTTATTTGGAAAGTATAACAAAGACTTTATAAATTTAACACTACGAGATTTATTTAAACGATAATCATAGAATTTATTTATCAAGAGTATGGATAAGATTATATTTAAACCAGAATCTACCAACAACGAGTTATTTATTTAAAAAGAATTTCTAAGTATTTATTAATAAGAATAGCCTAAATTCTCAAATCATATAGATTTAAAACAAAGTCAAAACTATAAAGTTTTGTAAGAGTACCAAAGCTCTAAAGCTTTGAAGTGAACTGACCTGTCGGCCAGTTCCCAAGACAAGAAATATAGAAATTCACTCGGTATCTATAAACTTTTGGTAGTCATGACAATGATAACTATATGATTGATTGGTCAAAATAACTCATAAAAAGTTCTAAAATAATCGAATGATTTCAATCAAGTCGACCAATGAAAATATAGAATTAAACCGAAAGCACCAATCAAATTAACTCTAACAAATAAGGTACGGAAAATAAGCGAAAGGGCAATAAAAACTGAACAACATTTACTAAAATGCAGCCCTATTACAAGTAAAAATATTTAAGGAAAATACTGTTACCCCGGATATAATAAAATTAGTTATATGCACTCTATTTTTATAAATAATGTAACTCATTTTAAAAAGACAAACTTTTTCGCAAATTTATTAAGGATGAAAATAGACCTAGAAATAAAACATGGAGTCTTTTCCATAAAAATGTATGAAATATCTAAATTTAAACTTAAAATCATAGAAAGAGAAGTAACAGTTAATATTTTGAATGGTTTTGTGGACATCATCTATTATATATATTAGGGGTATTGACTTTTCTTTCTTGAAAAAGTAATTACATTATTTTTGTGCTCTCAGATGCTAAGTCATTGTTAAATAGGGAAAATGTAAATATAAACTTGAATAAGGAAATAATGTAAATGTAAACTTTAATAAAGAAATAATGTAAATGTAGACTTTGATAAGGAGATAATGCAAATGTAGACTTAAATAGGGAATAATGTGAATGTAGACTTAAATAGGGAGATAATGTAAATGGAGACTTAAATAAGGATATAATGTAAATGTAGACAAATAAGGAAAAAATGTGAATGTAGACTTAAATAAGGAGATAATGTAAATGTAGACTTAAATAAGAAAATAATGTGAATGTAGACTAAAATAAGGAGATAATGTAAATGTAGTCTCAAAAAGGAGATAATGTAAATATAGACTTTAATAAGGAAATAATGAAAATTTATACTTGAATAAGGAGATAATGTGAATGTACACTTAGATAAGGAAATAAAGTTAATGTAGACTTAAATTTGTTTGTTTGTTTGTTTGGAATTTTACGGCACGTCAACACATAACTGGTCATATCGTGCCGAATGCTAAAATAGGCTTAAAATATTATGTAAAACATTGTACATGACAATAGAAATGAGCCAATTAGATCCTAGAATACAAGTTTATTTCTTTTAAATAATCAATTATGTTTTTTGATGGAATTGTATTAAAAAGTTCTTTGAGTGAATTTACAGAATAAAATCTATTACGGGCCTGTGAAAAATCATGACATTCAAAAAGAAAATGCTTGACAGTAAAATTTTCATTACAACCTACACAGAAAGGAGCATTGTCATTTGTGAGGAGATAAGAGTGGGTAATTTTAGTGTGTCCAATTCGGCATCGAAGAAGAACTGTTTGATCACGGCGGTTTGACAGAGATAGAGATGGTGACATATCAAGAGATGGGTTTATATCGTGAAGTTTATTAAAAACGGCATTGTCCCAATTTGCTTTCCATTCAGATGATACGAGTCTATTTATAGCCGGTCTAAAATCAAAAGCAGGTAACAATAAGTCAGTTGTTTGAAAATTTAATGATTGTTTAGCTAAAGCATCTACTTTTTCATTTCCTCGTATTCCTACATGGCTTTGAATCCAATATAATTTAACATATTTTGTTTTTAGTATATCATGAAATCGTAAAAGAAGTTTCTTTACCATGATATTGTCAGATTTTTTGTTTTTAATGGATATTAAATAAGAAAATAATGTAAATGTAGACTTGAATAAGGAGATAATGTGAATGTAGACTTAAAAAAGGAAATTATGTAAATGTAGACTTAAATAAGGAGATAATGAAAATGTGGACTTAAATAAGGAAATCATGTAAATGTAGACTTAAATAAGGAGATAATGTAAATGTAGACTTAAAGAAATAATGTAAATGTTGACTAAAATAAGGAAATAATGTAAATGTATGCATAAATAAGAGAATGATTTAAATGTAGACTTGAATAAGGAAATAATGTAAATGTAGACTTGCATAAGAAAATTATGGAAATGTACACTTGAGTAAGGAAATAATGTGAATGTAGGTTTAAATAAGGATGTAGTGCAAATGAAGACTTAAATAAGGAGATAATGTTAATGTAGATTTAAACAAGGAGATATGTAAATGTAGACTTAAATAAGGAAATAATGAAAATGTAGACTTAAATTAGGAAATAATGAAAATTTAGACTTGAATAAGAAAATTATGTGAATGAAGACTTTAATAAGGAAATAATGTGAATGTAGACCTAAATAACGAAATAATGTAAATGTAGACTTAAATAAGGAAATAATTTGAATGTAGACTTAAAAAAGGAAATAAAGTAAATGTAGACTTAAATTAAAAGAGAATGTAAATGTAGAATTAAACAAGAAGATAAACTCAATATAGACTTAAATACGGAAAAACTGTGAATGTAGACTTTAATAAGGAAATAATTTAAATGTAGACTTAAATAAGAAAATTATTTAAATGTAGACTTAAGTAAGGAAAAAATGTGAAGGAAGACTTAAAAAAGGAGATAGTGTAAATGAAGACTTAAATAAGGAGATTATGTAAATGTAGACTAAAATAAGGAAACAATGTAAATGTAGACTTAAATTAGGAAATAAAGTTAATTAGACTTGAATAAGGAAATAATGTGAATGAAGACTTTAATCAGGAAATAATGTGAATTTAGACCTGAATAAGGAAATAATGTAAATGTAGACTTTAATAAGGAAATAATGTAAATGTAGGCTTAAATAAGGAAATTATGTAATTGTAGACTTGAATTACGTAATAATGTGAATGTAGACTTAAATATGGAAATAATGTAAACGTAGACTCAAATAAGGAAATAATGTAAATGTAGACTTAAATAAGGAAATAATGTACATGTAGACTTTAATAATGAAATAATGTGAGTGTAGACTTTAATAAGGAAATAATGTGACTGTTACTAAGATTTAAATAAGGAGATAATGTTAATGTAGACTTTTATAAGGAGATAGTATTAACATAGATCAAGCTTCAATTTTTGTATGCTGCATATTATGATAGGTCAGTCTGCCTCTCTCATGCTAGAGTTATTATTATGAAGTTTACACAGTTTGGTTGCATTTTGTCACAAATTTTATAAATATTTTCATTTAAACACACGTGTAGAACAAAAAGATGAGTGCTTTTTGTGTGTGATAGTATACTCAAGAGTGTATAATTATTCAGACAAGCCAATAAACTGGTACACTGATGTACTAATTTTTTCAGCTTACAAAGCTATGAAAGCTAAAGACCAAGGCGAGAATCTTGGGGTGACAGATACATCTAATCAAACAAAGACCGGAGGGAGAAGAAATCAGTGTATTTAGTCAAACTGAAAAGTCATCATTCTACTATGTCGGATAAAAGACATTAAACTTTATCTTTGCTCTTTTTTTGACAAAAGACATTTAACTTTATCTTTGCTCATTTTTTGATAAAAGACATTAAACTTTATCTTTGCTCTTATTTTTGATAAAAGACATTCAACTTGATCTTTGCTCCTTTTTCAAATATGTATGGAGAATTTAGTCTGTTTCAAAACATTTTTTTTCACAGTATACATAATGTTCTTTCTTTAATATCTAACTTTACTGAGAGAAAAAAATCATGAAAAAATTATTTCACTTGATTGAACTTCTCAAATGTACTGTGTTTAATTTAACAGCAAGAATAAAAAGTTAATGGATATCTTGAATATGGTTATTAGTCTCTTACCAGAGTTTGTCTTTGCTCTCATGTGGATATCTAGGGTTGTTATGGGATCACAGTAGGGAACGATTAAGCTATTTATTATGGATAGTAATTCTTTCCCATGGCCGTAACAGATCAATGGTGTAAACAATAGGGTAGCCACTTGGGTATCTATTTGTGAGGCTGGGCCAATTGCTGTCTGAAATTCTAAAATGTTCCTCCTGTATCTCATCTCCATTATGCTTTATTGATGTACTTGAGTATGTGAAGAAATATCAATATGGAGATTATGCATATGAACTTTTTTCTTTGACTGTCAAAATGGAAGATTAAAGAAATTCTCACTTATAAAAAGACTTTAGAGTATATATAATGATTAGAATATATATTATATTATATAATATATATATATATATATATATATATATATTACTCCTGAAAAAGGAAGACTTTATGATTTTGTAATGTATGTAAGAAGCTGAAATTGTACCCCTGTCGTTTGTTATTTTATATTGATTTTACCTGATTGACTTGTTTTTCTTTTAAAGGAACTACACTGAGGTCAAAAAGCATAAAAAACGTAAAATTTTAATTTTTTACATAGAACAGCTGGGTTACTTAAAGCAGGCAGATATGCAAAAGATAATTATAAAACATTATTTGAAATATATTGAAAATAATATTTTGTGCTATTCTTAGCCCAATTTGAGGCAACGCTTTTCAGTTTTTGGTCATTTTTTCACAATTATAATGATTATTCAGGAATATTGGAGTTAGCTAATGATCTATTTGTCTAGACTTTCATCAAATTGAACATTACCAAGATAAATTGCTTCCAGTCATGCCATGTCAAAGAGAACCTCAGTCGAGTCCCTTTAATTTTTAAAGTAAGGTTATAGAAAACTGAAAAGCTTCATAATTATAATGAGGCCTAAGTGACCAACAGTGTATGAACTGCTAACTGGAGATTTTTAAAAACTAGGCTTATTCTGTGAGGTTGACAAATAGTTGCTATTTTAATATAAACGTTTGTATTATCAGAATATGATATGGATTGTAAGCTAGATGTAAATGATAATGTATAACTTATTCTATTAGATTCAATTTCAGTGCATCTTCATTAGTATGAAATCAACAAAATGTTGAAATTCTTATTTGAAAAATTCACATTACTTAAAAGTGTGTATCAAAATAACTTGCACAAGTTATTTCACTCATACTAATTTTATCTGTTAACAATATTGATTGAATTGTAATTATGGTAAACCTATCTTAAAGCACAGATCTTTTGAAGAATAAATGCTATTTAACATATAAGACATATCTTATTTAATGACTGACTGTTTTTGTATGAATTTTGCACTATTTTAGACTAGGGTTACACATTATTTTACTATAATGTATTGTCATATAGCATACCTCTATTATCTCGAGACAGTATCAAATTTCCGGCCTACGTGTATTATGTTTACTTGTTATTCTTTTTGTGCTCAAGGACATCAATGGAACTATTTGTATTATAATAATAATAAAGACTTTATTTAAAGAGGCACCATAGTTAGGCATGCTCAGTCTCCCCTGTGAGCCTCTATCAAATATACAATGCACATAGTATGAACATTTACAACAAAAGGTATGATAAACAATATATATAGATATTAATTCTAACATGTTCACAATAAACTTTTGTGTACACTTTAGTCAGTCATGACTACTTTAATACTTCAACAATCAAGGTTTTATAGTGGTGTGGTATTTCTACATGATACAGTCTGTATTTAAATCACGGAGTACAAATGTAATGGATAGCTAATTATATCGTAAATGATCTGTTCTCATAAAAGTATTCGCAAGATTTTATGAACAACTTTTTGTCCCCAAGGGAAAACTATCCTAAGTTCTTCAGTTAAGGTATACAGTTAGACCTAGTTTCAACGTAAATATCATTTGTGAATAAATTATTGGGTTGCTTATAACATCATTTAATTTTTAAACCATCCTTAAAATTATCAAGTATATAAATATTAAGTTTACTTTAGATAAAAGGGGCGAATTACAGTCCTGTTTTAAAATTGTTTAATCTTTAATGTTTGGTACCTTAAATATGTTATAAGCCTTTTAAATTCAATTATAGATAAGTACAATAGTAATTAAACTTAATCCTAAAAACAATAAGGGGTAGATTTTTTTTAAATGAAGGGGTATAAATATGAAAGGCCTGCGTATCGAGGGGTTAGAGTCGACGACCTTTTCTAATCCGTTAAACCTTCTTGGCGTGGGGTTCGATCCCCGAGAAAGGCTTTTGGTAGTTTAGCACGGGGGGAAGGTAATACTGGTCTAGTAACTCGGGGTTTTACCTCCCGGAACTATTGTTAAAAAGGAAAAGAAAAAACCCAACCCCCCCGCTCCCTAAATATTTACGGAAATACATTGTTGGAAAAAGGGGCGTTAAAAAATGAAACAAACAAACCCAAACAAACAACAAATAATTATTTAAATTGGCTTTCTTTTTTTCAATTAATTATGTATGTAAGGATTACAAAGTTTCCCTTTTGTTAAAGAGTAAAGTAAATATTAATTAAAGGCCCTGTTGATAGTTATTTGAATATAATTAAATGAAAGTAATAGTAGGTAGTTTGTTATATAAATTATATTTTATTTCTCTACTTGTCAGCATTAACCGGATTAAATTACATATTACATCATTCTGTAGTACAACATTGATGAAATGTTGAAAGTGGAAAGTGATATGAGATTATAAAACACTCTCTTTACCTGAAACTAAGAGGGTTTTGTATGTAGATATATTACAATTGATAATTGGAGAACCTCACCTGGGCAGGTAAAATAAACTGGTAACGAAAATAATTAAATCAAGTGTTTTTGTCAAAGATTTCATTTAAAATCCCACAGAACATTATTGATTAGAGGATGACACAAATAGTGGCTAAAAAATAAACTTTCCTTGTTGAATAATTGGAAAAACAACATATGGCGTGAATTCTGACAATTTTATATATATAAGAATTCCATGACAGGCATAATACATTGTTAAAAACTTTTTATATACCTATATATATACAGTAAGGAAATGTTGATAGGCCATTAGTATCAATAGTTACCATATGTATACGAGATTTTTATTTATTAACAGAGAAAAAAAGAAATTAAAAAAAATTTTATATTATAAACAAAGTTAAATAGTACCTATTTGGTAATGTTGTTTAAATGGTTGCCAGCATTTGATATTTTTAAATACTATAGATATGAACTTTAATGCTTATTTTATACATGTCCAAAGTGCATTAATTCCATTTTTATTTTTAAAATTTTATATTTTGTAATTTTTAAAAACCCCCGTAGCAAACAGAGTGTAAGGGGGGTAATACTGGAACAGCTTGTCCGTCCGACCCGTCGGGCGTCCGATGGGCGGTTTTTTTTTCTTTCTTGGGTCCGCCCAATAAGCTTTAAGACTCCTTTTAACCCCACAGTTTTCTAATTTGGCATGGAGGTAAAGTCAATTATAAGTAGATGACCCTAATTGATTTTGAGGGTCACCAAAGATCAAAAAGTTCAAGGTACAGGGGCCTTGACTTCAACAAAAAAAAAATGCTTGTCCGCCCAATAATTAAAAAATCCTATGACCCACAGGTTCTTCATATTTTGGCATGGGGAAGGTTTTAGTCACAATTAGAAGATGACCCCTGCTGATTTTGAGGGTTCAACCAGGTCAAAGGTCATGGTCACAGGGGCCTTGACTTCAAAAAGCTTGTCCGCCCAAAACCTTAGAAGAATCCTTTGAACCGCACAGTTCTTAACCATTTTGGCACAGAGGTTAATTTCATGAACCATTTAGTTGACCCCTATTGAATTTTAAGGCATCGGGGCAAAGGTCAAGGGGTCATTGGGGGCTCGAATAAAAAAAAGCTTGTTCCGCTCAATTGGGCTTAAGAAGGGCCCCTTTGGTCAACAGTCTTCATTTTTAGATATTGGGGTTTGTTTAAAACTAGTGATGACCCCCTTTTGTTTTTAGGTCTGTGTAAAAGGCCCCAATTTGTCCCCATGTGTTTTTTACTATTAAAAACCCTTGTTTCTAAAATGCTTAAGAATCCCTTTCCACAGTGTTTTTGAATTTTGCATTTCACTTTTTGGAAGAAATATAAATACAAAAATTAGAACAAAAAGGGCCCTTATTTAAAACCTAAATTTTTTGCAGGGAGGTTGTCTTTTAAAGGCTCTCAATGGTCACTTTTTGTTCTGACAAAGTTTTTACGGGGTAAAAGCCAGGGCAGGGGCAGTTTTTAGTTCTTTTTAGGAAATTCTGATATAGCAAAAAATTTTAATTTTTAAAATTTTTGGGTTTTTTTGTCATTTAAAACCCATGGCTATTTGGGTTGGGTAGATGAGTGAGAAATTCAAGGTGACCGATTCCTCCAGAAACCAGCCTTGGCTCAAATTCTACATTCATGCAATTGTGAAAGTTAATGTAGCGATAAAATGTTGGTTGTTACAATTATTTGTATACTGAAATAAAATCTATTGTGCCATAATTTATAAAGATTTTTATACTTTATTTTCTTCTCTCAGAAAAGTTTGTTATGACTTTTACTTTTATTATTTATTATTTTATAAGTATGAAGTTGTTTTTTTTTAATATATATTCTCTTTTTCTATAACCAAAAACTTGCCTTATGACTTGCTGGGTCATGTGGGGGTTGCGTTCATTGAACGCCGCCTTTCCTTGTTGATCTTGTTTATCATTTCTTTAAAGAGTGAAAGCACGTAAGCCGTCTACATGTAGAAATATTCTAGTGGTTTTGACATATAAAATGTTTCTAAGGATGTATAATATGAAACTACAAATAAGGAAAAATAATCAAGGGGAAATGGTAATTTAAAGAGACCCGAAAATAAGCATTACTGAAGTTATAGCGTTGGTAAGGTTACGGGGTAGGGGTGCTGGTGATTGAGTAGTGAGAGGTTGACGGGTAGGGGTGGGGTTGGGAGGAACAGGACAGAAATGATTCGTAGTACAATTGAACTTTGATGACTATTTTAATCTTATTATCTAATTTCTTACATTTTTTAAGGAGATATCAAATTGACTGATGGTTACCATCAATAAGACTTATATATTAACATTACCGATGTGTATAGTAGTTCAGACCGGAACATCTCTCAATGACAGGATGCTAAGCTGAGCTTATAAACAAGTTTCCTTCCGCTGTAATCCTTTTATTTCAAATTTCACAGGTTGGGAAGGTTTTGATACCATAATAGATTGAAACAATGATCCTGCATAATGATTAGAAAATACATAAAAGTTATCAACTCTTTGTCTGCCCTGTGCAAAATGATTAGTAAAGTATTTGCTACGTTCCTAAATTATTTACAAAACTTACATGTATATTGAATATGATAGAAATTTTACACAGTTTATTGTATTTACATTTAAGAATATTATTTGAAAGTTTTAATGAATGATATTTGCTGAGGTTGTCCATCACAAGCTTTGATGACTTTTATCAAAAGATGGACACACAAAAAAACCCTAAAAAAATAGGAAATTTAAAATTCTGAGGGGAAAAGCCCCCTTATCAGAATGGTAGGGGTGGGGGTTGTTGCTTTATCTTACTGGTGGTTACTGACACAGGTTCCAATGTACACAAGATATTTCTTAAGACTACAAATTCAAACCATATGTTATGATTTGGTAGATACATGACTTATATTTCCTAGTACATGCCTTCAAAATTATAGGCAAGCAAACAGATCTTTAAAGGTACTAGTATGCAAGCTTGTGGTGGACTCCTTTACTTTTAATATAATTCATAGTTTAGTGTTTATTTGACTTTTTGGTATACCTGTATTGCACTAATACTTGCTTTGAATGAGTGTGTGGTGAATAAAAAATATCTCTAAATTATGTTGTTAGTTGTCATTAATTTTAAAATGTTATTTTTCTCAAGGTTTTCATTGGTACAAGTTTTGCCAAATTAAATAGTCCCCTTTTATTCTAAAGATAGAACAAAATATTGGAACATTTATCATAGTGGTTTGTGTTTACATAACATAGACCAATATCTTTTGAGATGATAAACAATTCTAACTACCCTATCACACCTGTACTCATTTTGGCAGTGTTTATCCTACATTCAGGACATTCTACAATTTCAAGAGATTTCTTTAAAGCGTCTATTGCATGAGGTCTTCCAACACCAGTAAAGCTGGAAAGTCGTCATATGACCATATATCAGTGTTGATGGGACGTAATCTGAACCAAAAAATCTTGAATTCTTACACTTATAACGCTGGAAAGTCGCCATATGGCCTTAAGTTTTGATGCGACGTAAAAGCCATCCCAATACTTTCACCACGATTTTTTCATAATTGAAAAATATATGAGATGTCTCTCATACTTGCGAGTTATACAACTTCATGTGTTCACTGTAAAGACTCATTGGTGGCACATTATCCGGTGTATATACATGTTTTTCATATATATAACAAGTCCCTTCTTTAACTGAAGTCACTTCAATCTTTATTTCTTAGGATTTAACATGTAGGTAAAGTGAATAGGTCTATAATAATTGAAGGTGTGTAATACAATGAAAAATTACAATGGTATTACATATTTGAATCAGACATTTATTAACAAAACTACAAAAGAATTATGAATGGATGTTGCTGACAAGTGTGAGATACATAAATATACGTATATTTACATGAATACATGATTCTATATTACATATAATTGTATAGCAGAAACATGTAATCAATTGTCTAGAACAAAATATTATTGTTCAGTTTACAAATCTTCATACTAAATCACATAGAACTTCATCAACATTTCTTTTAAGCAATAGTTAAGAAGAATATCTTAATTTCATCTAAATTTCCAGTACAATTCATAAACAGACTAAACCAAACTATGTCTGCAACATTTTCAATTTTATCGTTTATTGGAGATTCTAAAATCAGGCAAGATATCATTGAGGGTGATATTCAGTATTCAAGAAGGAATACTTGAACATCCCAGCAGGAAAAAAGTCAAATGAAGAAACTCAAACTAAAACAAACACAACAATGATATTGTGCTGAACGATTTTCAAGGATCAATAATGTAACATCCCAGATTGATCAAACTGACAGGAGCTGATGCATCATTCCTGCCACCTACACAGTCAGTGCTCAGCCAAATGATCCCGAGAGCTCATATTATGCAGCCATTCGGAACTGCCTCGGCTATTATCTACAATCACCTCGGAAGGAAACAATACGGATTGAAAGTAGTTCTACCACGTGGTTTCAGATGTAAACAGAAACAGAGATAATGTAAAACAAATGTATTTATTTGACATCTAATGTCTGTTCCGGTTCTCTTATGCTTGAAAATATGCCTGACAACAATTTGTAATTGAAGTATGCCCACTGATGTTCAATTTTAAACAAATCCGATCAAATGTCAACAGGTTGGTTTTTTGTACTTTCGGTTTCTACAACCATAATAAGTAATATATAAATTATGTATTGTTTGCTTTTGTGCCTATGAATTCACTTATTTTATATTAGGTGGACTTTCTTATGTTGGAAATAAACTTGTAAACAACTCGCAGCATTAAATAACTATTTGTTTACATGTTTAGTTTCTTAGCGTAGGTTAGACCAAAATACCGCATCCGTTCTGTGTATTCATACTATTGTGTTCGAGGTCCTTATCCGAAGACTGACGGAAAGGGCCGAGTAGTTGCGATTGATTATGCAGCATACTTTTTGAAATTTTCCCAAAGTACTGACATTTCAAATCTTAATTATAATGAAAAATGAGACAACACATAGCAAAGCTAGTGGATTTGAAGGATTTTTAGTAGAACAAACAGTGACAATCTACTTATGAATATAAATTAAAAGTAAATACTGGTCGATTGCTTTGTGGAAATATTGTTTCCTTTAAAACGACTTTTGTACATAATGTATGAGTGCATACTTTCAAGATGTAATGAATTTCTGTGTCAAGTATTCTAAATGTCAATTTTTTATGTTTGTTAGAGCTTAAAAATGTTTCCACTATTTGGAAGTTTTGCGTTCACTACTATTTACTACTTTTGGCTAAAACTATTCAGTAATGATTGTTTTTTTATGCATGACAATAATTTTTCCCTGTGTCAAATTGAAAATGATGTTGTGTTAATATCATATTTCACATCTACACTCTCATAGACAGCATTGTTCTTGATTAATATATTAGTGTTTCTTTTGTTGGTTTATTAATGTAATTATGATGCCAAGTTGCTTACCTTTACAAAAGGCACATTATGCCTAGAAACAAATAAATCTAATGATGGTATTAGAGAACGTAAGATGTTGGCTAACTGAAGAAAATAGCGATTATTTAAATTACTTTGTTATAAATGTAGCAAAATGTAAGCAATTTAGTATTTCTATTTATACATGCGAGAATATAACATTATGTAATCTTTTTTAATTGCGTCATACAAGTTGTCTTTCTTTTCACGAGAAAAGTTATCCAGATTTGTGTATTTTTTCTTGCTTGTGTCTACCTCGCCCACAACTTTACTATATGTGCTGTATGACAATTGTCCTTATATGTCCGGGTCATTGGGTGTGTATGACACATTGGCATACATTCTGGAGGAATAAAAGGCGGTTATCATTACAAATTATAATCAATTGAGATATAAATCAAGAATGTGTTTTTTTTCAAGATGCTTAACTGATTTTCTACTAAAGAAAAATATAATTTTTGCATTAGCATTATGTAGCTAGCAATACTTGCTTTTGTCGATTTGAGTCACCACCACTTACTTTGTCTAAATTAAAACATTAAATCTCTCAGAAAGTTTGCAATATTTGTTATTGTCTATTTTTACTGTAACAAATGATAAACATGTCAATGTTCTGAAACCTTTTAACACCATCATAGTAAATATGTAACAAATTTAATATTCCTTTCAAGCATTTTTGATATTAATGTATAACTTATGAGGTAATAAACATGTACATTTGTACCTTTTATAGTCACTGTTGTTCTTGGATTCTTATTCATTGATACATTTCGTATCCATATAATTGTTATTGATGCTGCGTAAATTGTTATTATAAAAGCGAAGACTCCAAAGACTATAGCAATCGCCATTTTACTATCACAATTACATTCTGTATTGTTGACTTTCGAACATATCTAAAATGTTGACTATTGTTTAATGTATTTACTAATAAGATGAGGGACATGGATCCGTTTCTGAGAAATCCCATATAGAAAAGGTGAAATAAAATATTCATCTGTTATGTGTAATGTGAAAACAGTAACGTTACGTAAATAATGAATTATCATTCAAACAAAATATACCCTGTCTAATTCTATTAAATATGAATTAAAACTATACGTACAAAGCTTAGATTTTTTATATATATCATCATTGTTATTAATAATTCATACACTGTTTAAAACACTTGCGTTATCTCAAAAGGTAAATAAATTTGTTATAAGAACCAACGCTGTTCTCGACAGACACACGGTAATGCCCAAAATCAGCCTTTGAAACGCTTAAAATGTAAGATTGCTTTCAGAGCCCGACGAAATAATTGTATTATCTTCATTGCTTAATACTTTCAAGAGTCGATCTGGTTCCCGTTTGTTTGTACCAGGTAAATCCATCTGGACCAGACTTAGGGTACTACGCTAGCGTTAAAAATGTCAATGTAACACGTGTATCTAATAAAGATGTGATGTTTTCTCAGGGTTTCCTAAGTGGGCGTGGTGAACCTTAAAAATCATAGGTTGATTTAATAGTAAGAATTAGATAGGAATTACTATTCAATAACATTTTAATACTCGACGTTCATTGTATGTCAATCGTTAAAAAAAACTAACAATCATTTCCATTTCAATTTTATTGTTGTAAATCTTATTTTAATGAAACTTTTAAAATATATGAAAGTCCAGTTTTGAAATGCTGTTTCTTTTCTTTATTCAGTTTTGCTTTTAAATGTGTTTGCTTAGCTAAACCATACAAAAAGGTTATATTGAATTTTCGAATGTATATGTACATACCTCTGTTCAATTGCAACTATAAGTATATACTGTCCGAGACAAAGACATAAAGTTTAATAATTGTAATTAGACCTAAAATATTGTTTTTCTGCAATTTCATTTATCAATTTTAATAAAATTCAACGCATATTCATATACTAGTGAGAAATATATTTACATTTGACAATTAATGATATGCGTTTACGTGAGGTTTCTTGTTTCTCACTTATTGCTTCTCATTCATATTCTCTACTATTAAGGCAAGATGCTGTCTTGATTATATATGTCATTTGTATAAGAATTTGTATCGGATTGTTCTTTTAAAATCTCGCCATTAAACAACATTTTAACATTCACAGCAGGGTCGCCACTGATTTTGCATGTCAATCTGATATCAACACTGATGGTGATTTGTAAACTGTCGGTATTGGGTTACTGTAATTCATATACATGTAACTTTATAATTTAAAAAAAAAATACATTTTACAGCTATGAAGACACATTTAGCATTATAAAGGAAAGGAGATCTGTCTTTTAGTATGCTTTATGATGTTAAAATAATGTCTTTAAAATATGCAAATAGAACCAGACAAAAATGGCAAACTAAAAATTATTTAATTACTATATAAAAGTGTACAATGTTCAAAATACCAAAACGCAGAACAGTTCAGTAGTAAATACAGTTTTTGAAAACTGTAACAGGAAATCAACAATGAATAACCATGATAGCTATTACATTGCTCCCCTTTAAATAAAGGCTCTTAATGACAAGGACAAATTAATGTTGTAATATAAAAATTAAAAGCATATATAAATTAAAAGTTTCAAATGATATTTCCAAATTCATAATTCAGTCGTTGCTACAGGAATTCAATGTTTGCTTTGGAAGTAACTGGTTGCTATGTAATTTTACTTTTTGCTATATATAATTGCTATGAAAAAACAACAATTGTTGCAATCGAGGCAATGGTTGCATTTAAAGTTATTGGTAACTGACCAAAATAAAATCAATGATATCCCACCCCTTCAGGTTGAAGGTGATTTAGACTAAGGGCTGTATGTCGAACAGACTTGGTAGATATCAAAAATAAAATGTCGCTGCTGTTGATTTTTTACAATATAAAGAAAAACCAAACTTTGTAAAACAACTTAACAATGCTCTATACTCCATGCTTAAGTCTTCACGGTTTTAAAGAGAAGATTTTTTATCTATTTCTTTGTACGTAAATGTAAAATCCAAAAATACTTTGACAGGGCCAATATGGACCAAGGGCGTTAATTTGAGCTAAATATGAGCTAGATTGGGGTCCACTAGCCAATCATTAAGCCAAATATCTAAGCTTAAGCCTTCATGGTTTAAAGGAAGATGTTTTTATGAATAAAAATACTATATACATAACGAAGAAAAAACATGACCCCATGCCCTCTCCCCCTCAAACTTGACAACAGAGCTATAATTTAAATAAACTTGGTACCTAGCTTTTTTTAATTTGTACTTGATACATGTAAGGAAAATCGAAGACTCTATGTGATGGGATCAATAACGTCATAAGGGCTATAATTTGAACACACTTTGTAGAGGTCGATCTACTAAGCAATGTTATTACCAGCGATCTAAGGTTTAGAATTCGTGGTTTTAGAGAAAAAAAAAATATTAATACATTAAAAAAATAATGATCCTCGGGTAGGTCAAATGTAGACGACACTATCAAAATAAAACACACTATCAAAATAGACCTAAATTTGGTAGAGGTCTACTAGACAAGACCTTATGCAAAATATCTAGTTTTTATAGTTATTGAGAAGAACTTTAAAGTTTCTTTTATATGCATATACTACATACATAATCATAAAGTAAACTCATGACCTCAGGGTCAGGACCAAATAAGATACCAGAACTATTACTATAACCAGAGGTTTACTAACAAAGTTTCGTTCCAAATATCCTAAATATGAAAAAAGTGTGATCCCTCGGAACGAAAGCATTTATCACAACAAAATAACATGAAAATTGCAGACTCGGTTTGAGTCTGTTCATGAGGAATAATGAAAACGTGCAACATCCTTCACGCCCGCCTGCTAGCACCTTCATTTTCAAAACTTAAAAGTGTTGAAATGAATGATCTCAAAAGACCAGAGAAATAAGATAAAACACTGAAGTAAAGTTCGGGGGCTTTAGTCTTGATTTTAGAGCAGAAGTAATCTTGAATTTTTTACTAAATAGAAATTAGAAAACTCCCTCTCCCCTATGCGTAGGGACAAATTAGGTTCCCAAATATCCCAATATACCTTCTCGATTTTTCCAAACTAAACAAATTTGTGAAGCTGAATACATCTTGTTTCAGAGCAGTATTTGCTTTTTTTCTTTTTTATACAGTGAAACAATTTGAAAAAATTGAATAGAACTTCAAAGAATATCCCATGGAACTTTTATCAAATGAAACTACATTGTGTATATCATTATTGAGGATTGACATTTAGAAATCACTCTGGAAACAATTAACAAATAATTATTTATTTCACAAAATAAACGTTTGAGGAGGATTTATTTGTGAAATAGATAGTTCTGTAGAAAGTTGTTTCATTTAATATGAATAGATTATCTGGGAATGACACCTTAAACATGTTTAAAAATTAAATTTTGGCCAGTTGCAAAGTTTGAATTTCATAGAACGAAGACATTGACTATGCAAAACACTATTCAAAGAAAGTTGTTTTTGTCCAAAACACATTTAGCGATGCGCACTTGCAAGTAATGCCTTTGTGTTCATTTTACAACAACACAAAAGGGGATAACAATAATAATTATTATTACAGCATCAGATGAACCAAATCAAACTTCAAAAAGATCAGCAACATTAAGGTTATATCCGCTTTTATAATACTGCACGTTTGTAACGTCGCTTTTCATTGGATAATCGTGACGTTAAGATAGTTTTATATACACGGCTGTTGTCGATTCATGAAGAAATCTTACCTTTTTTCTCTAAAAAAATGATGTTTGCTGTATTATGAATTCGTTATAAAGATTTTTGACAGGCTATATGGCCATATATTAACGGCTGTTTGCAAAATAACCCTCGCCTAGCGGCTCGGGTTATATTTACAAACAGCCGTTTATAAAGGGCCATATAACCTGTCAAAAATCTTTATAACTAATAAAATATATGAATGTTTTAACTGCAATAACCTAGAACTAAATCAGAGATTTTTGGGGCTTTTCCTGAATTTTTTTTCTTTTTCTTTCTTTCGAATTTTATTTTTAAGAGGAAATTTTTAACATTATTTGAGCTACGGTTTTTTGTTAAAAAATTTTTCCTTTTTTTTTTTTAATTAATTTCAAGTTTTTTTGTATTTTTTTGGGGGTTACCTTGCTTTGGTCAAATTTTAAAGCGCCTGTACCATCTTTTTTGGGTTTTAGAAAGTGTAAGTTAACTAAATACAAAAACCCATTTGTATCCCCAGTTATATTGGATTGGGTTAATGCTTAAGTTTTTGAAAAGTTTGTTGAATTTATTTTTAAGGATTTTATTTATTAAAAATGATTTTTAAATGGTTGGTTAAATTTTTAAGATTTTGAAGGTAAAAAGGGATTTAAAAAAAACATAAAGTTTGAAAAGATTTTTACCAGTTTTCTGATGTGATATGTTTGCCAGCTTCAACTGAAACACAAATATTACAATACTTTAAATTTATATACAGAAAATATATTCCTAAATTCAGTTATACTTACTTTGTGGTTTGGCAATTCTTAAAAAAATCATAATGGATTTTATTCAAACTCGTCTTTACATCTCCCCCCACCCCCGAAAAAAAGAAAACAAAAGACTTATCAAACATCTGGAATATTTGAAAGAATATGCAAGTGAATCAAAAATATGTATATACAATGTATTCAATTTTGAATGTCAACAAGGGGTACCATCGACTTGTGAGTAAAGTCATCTCGAATACAAGCATACCCTTGCATTATACAGAAACGACATTCTTGAATAAACGTATACACAATGATTTTGTTTGTTTGAATAGTGACACAGATTATAGTTCAAAGTAAACTTCCTTTCATCTGCTTATATATAAATTAAGACACCCGTTGAATATATGATTATCCAATTAAAAACTAAGACGCCAACCTTAATATGAACAGTGGACGGACCAACATTTGTACTCAGTGAGCTTACCCTATCAGTAATGTATCAATATTATATCTCACGAATCAGGACGTTAAAAACAATACTTCAAATTAAAATTGCAAACTTAAACAACAAAGGTAGCTTTTAAATTTTCATGATCAGATTTTATTGTAATATACAAAGTTATTATAATTAGACAACACTTTGAAAATGACTTGTTTGTCAAAAAAGCCATAGCAAACAATAATATAAAAGAAAAACATTGCGAAATTCTCCAGTAGAAACAATAAAATGTTGTTATAGTCGTTTTTGAAAAATAAGCAGTTTAAGGCAACTAGCTTTTATATTGTAATTTTTA